>NC_041391.1:13400603-13458617 GCF_002162155.2 Triticum dicoccoides | reverse complement strand
CGTTCCGGTAACCCCCCGGTACTCCGGTAAAATCCTGATTTCACCCGGAACTATTCTGATATCCAAATATAGGCTTCCAATATATCAATCTTTACGTCTTGACCATTTCGAGACTCCTCATCATGTCCGCGATCACATCCGGGACTCCGAACAACCTTCGGTACATCAAAACTTATAAACTCATAATAAAACTGTCATTGTAACGTTAAGCGTGAGGACCCTACGGGTTCGTGATCTATGTAGACATGACCTAGAACTGTTTCCGGTCAATAACCAATAGAGGAACCTAGATGTTCATTTTGACTCCTACATATTCTACGAAGATCTTTATCGGTCAAACCGCATAACAACACATGTTGTTCGCTTTGTCATCGGTATGTTACTTTCCCGAGATTCGATCGTCGGTATCCAATACCTAGTTCAATCTCGTTACCAGAAAGTCTCTTTACTCGTTATATAATGCATCATTTCGTAACTAACTCATTAGCTACATTGCTTGCAAGGCTTGTAGTGATGTGCATTACCGAGAGGGCCCAGAGATACCTCTCCGACAATAGGAGTGACAAATCCTAATCTCGAAATACGCCAAACTCAACAAGTACCTTCGGAGACACCTATAGAGCTCCTTTATGATCACCCAGTTACGTTGTGATGTTTGGTAGCACACAAAGTGTTCCTCCGGTAAACGGGAGTTGCATAATCTCATAGTCATAGGAACATGTATAAGTCATGAAGAAAGCAATAGCAACATACTAAACGATCAAGTGCTAAGGCTAATGGAATGGGTCAAGTCAATCACATCATTCTCCTAATGATGTGATACCGTTAATCAAATGACAATTCTTTTGTCCATGGCTAGGAAACTTAACCATCTTTGATTCACGAGCTAGTCAAGTAGAGGCATACTAGTGACACTATGTTTGTCTATGTATTCACACATGTATTATGTTTCCGGTTAATACAATTCTAGCGTGAATAATAAACATTTATCATGATATAAGGAAATAAATAATAACTTTATTATTGCCTCTAGGGCATATTTCCTTCAGTATCATACTTGTGTTTATGCAGACCGACTGAATTTCCCGTCCTGACCGATTGGATCGTGTATCTCTCCAGCCCCACCTCTGTTGCTACCGACATGGACATCAACAAGGCTCCAAGAGACGTGGAGGCCACCTCTCGAGTTGGTAAGTTCGTTCGACCAGGTTTCCCTTAGTCGAGTGGATCGTCAATCGGCTGGCTTTCTGACATTTCATCCTTTGTATAGTTCCACAGGAGGTAGTCGTGCTCCCTGATGAAGAAGATGAAGATGCACCTCTACAGGATAGGAAGAAGAGGAGTGGAGGCTCGAGCAGGAAGAGACTCGAAGTTCAGGTCCCTCAATCGACGCTAGTGCTTGAGGCGGTGGTCGAACGTTCCGGGGAGCCGGTTCGGACCAACGTCACATTTGCTGACCCGCTGACGACTGATCGTCCATCGGAATCGGCTGCTCCGCCTCCTGCTGCTCCGGTGCAACTCCACGTGTCTGACCCAGTAACTGCTTCAACCGCCTTGCAACCGTCACTCTTTGCTGCCTATCAGACCCTGGACGACTCGCCGAGTGCTTCCAGGGAGACTCTTCACCAGGTGAACCTTGTCATGGAGCAGGTGAAGGTGATGCATGAGGCTAGTCAGGTGGCTTACAACGCCAGCACTGCCCTTCAGACCAATGTTTAGGTCAGCAAAACTCCGACTGAACTTTTGAATGTTGAGTTATATCCAATCACCCACTGGGGTGTTTCTTTGCACAGAGATTAGGAAATCTTCCACTCGACTCGACTCAAGTTGAGTCTTAGTAAACTGTCTGAACCAGTGGGGGCACGCCGAGTGCACCCACTGGGTGTAGTCCCTGAGACCATGGTCGACTGCTGGCAGTCGACCGAGGTCTTAGAATGTACTCTATTTTTTTGGGGGACTCACGCTGGGCGGACCCTGCTGAGTATTGATCTGAACAAGTGGGGGGCACGCTAAGTGCACCCTCTGGGTGTAGTCCCTGAGACTATTGCTGAATATTTGATTCAGTAGTAGTCTTAGAGTAACTTTTCACTGTCACTTGCTCTTATTCCTGTCAACTGACATATCTCTCTTGCTGACCGCAGAGGTCTTGTGATCTAGGATCTCAACTTTCTGAGTTGAAGAAGAAGCACATCAACATTGAACTTGACCTTGAACTCGCAAAGAAGAACCTCAAGACCGCCCAACAAGAGATGACCATCATGGGAGGTAACCATTTGACTGCCTTGTCTGTCTTGTAGCTCGCACTTCCCACTGTTTTTTCTTTCAGTCTCTTTGAACCGAGTGAGTTCACACAAGCAGATGTGCGTAGTGAAAATTGCCAACTTCAGTCTCAGCTGAAAAGTGTTGTTTCTTTAGGGAGGATGAAGGAGGCTTTTGAGCAGAAGGATCTGGACCTGGCAGCTGCTCAGAATAAAGCACATGAGAAGATGAAGCTTGCGGACCAGAAGCTGGCTTCAGTCGGCAAATTGGAGGAGGAGAACGCAAAGTTGAAGACTACCATCTCGGACGCTAATCGAGAAGTCGTGTAGCTGAGGAAGGACAAGGAGAATCTGACCACTGAAGTCGGCGGCCTCAGAACCAAGACAGACAAGCTAGAATCCTATCTCGAGCAACTTGCCGCGAAACTTGTTCTGAAGCTTGAAGGTATGATCATTCGACTGAAGTAAATTTTTCGTCGACTAAAGTTTGTTATCATATTGTCGACTCATCATTTTTCGTGATGGGACAAAACTTTGTTAGGACTTTGAAGCTGAAACTGGGTGGGTCGAGACAGGTCTCGACCCCAGCAATTATTCTATGAAAGATGACATCGCGATGAACCTGCTGCGGTTGGAGTCACGCTTGAGTGGTGCAGTCACTTATCTGGCTCGCCTGAAGGCGGAGATGAGCCGAGTGGACGCTGAGCTCAGGCCTCGGGTGGACTTTCTCAAGACCTCGAGTCACTGATGACTCGACTTAATCAGATTCCCAGCCAAGTGCAAGAGTGGAAGAAGTCCTTTGCTCGTTGTGGTGCTGATGTCGCCTTGTCATTGGTTCGAGTGCACTGCAAGGAGGCTAAGGAAGACAAGCTGGCTGCCCTCAAGGTAGCGAATACTAAGAAGCTTTCCTTCGAGTCCTTCATGGACACCTTCCTCGAGGCAGCCAATCGTATTGCCGACAGCATCGACCTCGATAGCTTCTGTGATCCTGCCAGTCCTTCTCCCGCTGAGTGACTAAAAAACATTATGCACCACCTTTATTTGCCTCAGAATGCCGAGTGATTTTGTAATCGATAAAACTCCTTCGGGCCTGATGCTCGAGTACTTTAATCAGTGTTTAGGAATCTTTGGATTTATCTTCGATTGAAATTTGTTCTTCTCTTGGATTGGTTTCTGTTCATTCGACGCAGCTTCTGGAGAAGAACCAGTAGTCGACCAGTTGGACGAGCCTTGAGTAGCATTGATCAGCTCATCAGCAAGGCACTCAGGAATGGTCTTGACGTTCCTGCCATCGGCAAGGCATCAGCCATTGGTTGGGTCTTTGACAGTGCACACAATCTCGTCCTTCTTCTTGATGGTGTAGCCCCCCCTGTCGGTGTCAAAACCGGCGGATCTCGGGTAGGGGTTCCCGAACTGTGTGTCTAGGCGGATGGTAACAGGAGACAAGGGACATGATGTTTTACTCAGGTTCGGGCCCTCTCGATGGAGGTAAAACCCTACTCCTGCTTGATTAATATTGATGATATGGGTAGTACAAGAGTAGATCTACCACGAGATCAGAGAGGATAAACCCTAGAAGCTAGCATATGGTATGATTGTTGTTCGTAATACGGACTAAAGCTCTCTGGTTTATATAGGCACCGGAGAGGGTTAGGGTTACACAGAGTCGGTTACAATGGTAGGAGATCTACATATTCGTATCGCCAAGCTTGCCTTCCATGCCAAGGAAAGTCCCATCCGGACACGGGATGAAGTCTTCAATCTTGTATCTTCATAGTCCAGGAGTCCAGCCAGCGGTGATAGTTTGGCTATCCGGACATACCCGCTCTCCTTTGGAAGGATCGGGGACGCTCTCCGCTTGTTTTCCACCCTTGTAGGTGGCGAGTCCGGCTCGAACCGGAACAATAAAGGCTGGGGGAAGAAATCCCTTGGTTTGGAGCGTCACTAGCTTGCTATGCGGGACTGAACATCTCTCCCAATCCCCAGGCTTGGGGCTGGGAGCGCGAGAGGAGGAGCCGCGTCGACTGTCCATGGTAGAATGGATTTTTTGTCAGAGGCGCTCCGATGAAAGCTTGCGAAGGGGGGGTGTGTGATTCGGATCTAGATCCTCGTCTAGGGAGAGATGTTCTGTCCCGCATAGCAAGCTAGTGACGCTCCAAACCAAGGGATTTCTTCCCCCGGCCTTCATTGTTCCGGTTTGAGCCGGACTCGCCACCTACAAGGGTGGAAAACAAGTGGAGAGCGTCCCCGATCCTTCCAAAGGAGAGCCGGTATGTTTCGTCTCTTATCTGATAAGAGGACTCGGATTTCCAATACATCCATTTCTTCGGGGGCTCCTGGAGTTCTATGGCCTCCAGCTGCACCACCTTACGCGTGCCTCCATTCTGCACATCGCGGTCTTCGTAGCCCTTTGCGAACTGTTTTTGGGCGTCGAGGCTCATTTTGCACTGTGGAAGAGATTATTCTGCCTCGTATCCCGTTCTCATGAGGGGTCAATATATCAAGTGGGCGGAGCCGAGCCATGGCGCATCGCCGGGACCAGATATCTATCCGGAACCCCGAAGAAGGCGTCCGAAGACTGGCCTTCGGAATGGTTTTATATAGAAGACGCCCCGCTACCTGATCCCGTTCGGACCGGCCTCCCGGAGTTCAGTAATGCTCCCTTGAAGAAACGCCTAAGTTGGCGTCCACGGAGCCCCCCAGAGGAACAGCGACAAGGACGTCCTTTACCTGATGAGCTGAATAAGGTTGCTGGCTCATTTCGGACTGACAATGATCAGTGTCATGGCCACATGCATTATGCGGGGGGTGCAGCCGCTCCAGTATAGGGGCCACCCCATGTGGGATTTCAACGGGGAGGCAGATGCCACCCGTCACGGCCGTAAGGGGCCGGGATCGGTCACCGATCTAGTGAAGATCTTGTCTGTGCTGTACAAGGGGGAAGAGGAGGATTTTCTCCGTGTCAGTCCATTGAACGGATTTTCTATGAACAATCCTCGGAGATGGGTAAGCGAACATCCCCTTTTCCGCACATCCGATCCGTATTCCCATGGTTATATATTTCATTTTGTGAGTTCGACGCAGGAACTGCGTTAGGCTGTAAAAGATATAAACAGCCCGCCTCCGCAAACCGAGGATCCGGAACGGTTCCTCGATCCGGCCTCCCAAGAGGATCCAGACATATCGGTGGAGCTGATTGATGGTGTATTTCACCAACTAAGCATCGACAATGCCTTGGTTGCCATTACAGCCGACTACCCCAGAATACTTCCAGCCTCACAGGTAACTGAGACCGAAGCCCCAGTACTTTGCTAATTACGCATCCGCTCTTTATTATTGATCACCGTATATAAATGGTGTTTCGCAGGGGGTGCCTTCGAGGCGGGGGGCCGAGCCCGCGGCGGCTAGCCAACAAGAGGCAGCACGGCCAAGCAGGCTGAAAAGAAGTGCGGTCCGGACTGAAACACCGCCGCACCGGTAATGCGTGTCACCATATTCCCAGGATTGATTCCGGGAAGGTATATTAACGTTGGTGCTCCTTTTAGGAAAAAGAGCACTCACCGGACTGTGTCAGGAGAGATGGCCAATCGAGCCTCCGCCAGCCCGGCTCCAACACCGGGTATGGAAATGGAGGTAAACACGAGGCGTGGATCGGATGCTCCTCCGACAGACGATGTCGATAGATTGTCTGCCACCAACTCCGAGGTGGAGAGTGCCATGAATCACAGGCGCCGCCGGACAGTTCTTCGTGACGCATGTTTCTCCCAAGAAGCATTGAACGCCTTCAATTCGGGAGACGCGCACCTCCGTGCCGCTCAAGATGGTGTAGCCAGAGCCACAGAGCAGTATGTAAAGGACATACGGGCGAGGAAATTTGACAGTTATATATGCCTGTAGCCCCCGAGACTTAAAATTAGTTAGGAGAACTGATTTAAGGATCATTTGTTATGCAGGATCTTACGGAAAAGAATAACCGACTGTCTCAGGAGCTTGAAGAGTGCAAGGCCCAGCTTGAGGCCGCACTAGCTGCCCCAGGGGGAGCCACAGAGACCCCCTCCGGTAATATGTACTTCGAAAGATAAGTAGTTTGCGAAGTGCGGCGTGTGTATAAGTCTGACAATAATATTGCACATGGCGCCGGACTAGATCCCGACAAGCAACATCTCCTGCGCCAGTTAAAGTCCATCGAGAATGTGCTTACAAGGGTGAGGCAAGAGAAAAATAATCTCCAAGATGCCAACACCCAGCTGGGTGAGGAATTAAAGGATGTTCGAGCCCAGCTGTCTGACTCCGTTAAGGAGAATCGGCGGCTTCGTCGCGGCATTTATAGTAAGTGCTTGAGCGAGCTTTTTTGAAAAGAAGAGTTTGGCGAGGAAGTCGACTAACAGAAATATGTCTGTAGGTATGCTCACAGTTCGTCCTGCAGAGGAAATGCCCGGTTCAATGGGTGACCTACTTCCCGAGCTGCTGCAACTGCACGAACGAGTTCGGCAGGTGATGAGAGACGTCGTCCAGGCCTTGTGGCCATCCATCTCCCTACCCGAAGGCCTTAGAGAGATTGCAGAGAGGCTTCAGCGAGCGTGGCGGCGCTTCCAGCTATGGATGATATCGGCCTGCCGTCAAGGCGACAGGGAAGCTTGGGCCATGGTGAAGACGCGGTACACGAAGGCTGACCCAAACCACATGGCTGAGGTCGGACCTGTGGGGACCGATGGGAAGGAGATCCCGGTGAGCTTAGTGTACGGCCAAGTAGAGTTGGCCGCAAAGTATTCCCAACAGGACTGTAAACTAGACAGCCTATTATATGGTATTGAAGAGGAATACAATCAGTCAATTTGACTATGTAATGAAAAATGACATGTAAAATGCCTTCTAGCCGGATTGTAGATCGTTTGTCATAGTGGACCCTTTCGCTTCAACCTCGGGACCCTATCGTCCGGAGTGTGTCCGAATACCCTTGCGGTTATGTAAGAACCGGGGCATGCGTGGAGACCAGGTGTAGGGGTCATTGGTGCTCTATCAGACAAGTGCCCAACTAGTTATGTTATATTACATGGTTAGTAAGAAACATCTTCCAGGGATAATAGTTCCGTTAGGGGTTCCTTTCCCTGGGAGGCATGCCCTAAAGTGCAGCTCCGGACTGCGAAAAAAGCAGAAAAACATCTAGGGGCAGATAAATGAATAAGTAAGAAACCGTCTTTTAGTTCACCGACCGAATATTCCCTTAAGAACGCTAGCTTTCGGCTTCACCCAGTCTGAGGTACGCATCCAGCTGACCCGGCGGTAACAATCGTAGAGTTGCTCCCTTTACCACCTAGCCGAACAATCGGGAACGTAGGGGTAAGCACAGGAGCCAGGCAACCCAGCTTGGCCAAAACTTAAGTCATATCGATGCATATAATGGTGAATAAAAGGTACATGCGGAAGTGTGACACATGTGTTGGGCATAGAGCCCGTAGAAATAAGCTTCTGTTAAAGAAGCCCCCAGGTATATTGAGCGCGGACAACGTGTCAAGTGTGTGCGAACAATGCACAAACGAGCCTTCAATGGCTTCAGAAAAAGGAGGGAGAAGGAGAGAAATAAAAGACATTTAAAGTATAAAATATAGACAGAGGAAGGAGACGAACCCCGAGTCCGGCGCTAGGCGTAAAATCTTCGGAGACGGGCTGCATTCCATGGGTTCGGCTCCAGTCGGTTATCCGATGCGTTCCGTAGACGGTATGTGCTGCCGGTCAGGACTTGGTCGATGATGGAGGGACCCTCCCATTTGGGCTTGAGTTTGTCCTTTTTCTTGTCCGGCAGGCGTAGAACTAATTCGCCAACATTGTAAGCTTTGGCCCGTACTTCTCTGCTTTGGTATCTTCGAGCCTGCTGTTGATAGAATACGGAACGGGCTTTTGCCACGTCGCGCTCCTCCTCCAAGGCGTCCAAACTGTCCTGCCGATCAAGCTCGGCTTATCTTTCTTCATACATGCGCACGCGAGGTGAGTCATGAATTATGTCGCAGGGCAAAACTGCCTCTGCGCCGTACACCATAAAAAATGGTGTGAATCCGGTAGTGCGATTCGACGTGGTCCGCAGCCCCCATAGTACGAAGTCGAGCTCCTCTACCCAGTGTGTATTAGTTTCCTTGAGGGACCGCACTAGTCTGGGCTTAATGCCGCTCATGATTAGACCGTTTGCTCGCTTGACTTGACCGTTAGTTTGAGGGTGATAGACTGAAGCTTAGTCGAGCTTGATGCCCATGTTTTTGCACCAGAGTTTGACCTCGTCGGCCGTGAAGTTCGTGCCATTGTCAGTGATGATGCTATGGTGGACGCCGTAACGGTGTATTACCCCTGATATGAAGTCTATCACCGGTCCGGATTCGGCCGTCTTAACAGGCTTTGCCTCTATCCATTTGGTGAATTTAGCCACCATGACCAGTAGGTATTTTTGCTTGTGGGTTCCTCCTTTAAGGGGTCCAACCATATCAAGCCCCCAGGCCGCGAACGGCCAGGAGATGGGTATAGTTTTGAGGGCGGTAGGTGGCATGTGGCTTTGATTAGCAAAGAGCTGGCATCCTACGCATCGTTGGACCATGTCCTGAGCATCTGCCCGGGACGTCCGCCAATAAAATCTTGTATGGAAGGCCTTGCCTACAAGGGCCCGGGCTGCGGTGTGGTGCCCGTCGAGCCAGGCATGAATTTCAGCCAGAAGATTTTGCCCTTCCTCTTCGGAGATACACCTTTGAAGGACTCTGGTTGTGCTTTTCTTATAAAGCTCTCCCTCACAGACCTCATAGGCTTTAGATCGCCGCACTATGCAGCAGGCCTCGTTTTGGTCCTCGGGAAGTTCCTGCCTAGTTAGGTAGGCTAGGAATGGTTCTGTCCACGGGGCAATGACTACCATTATTGTGTGGGCTGATGGTGTTATTTCGTTGGCGGGGCCACCAACGATGTCAGAATGTTCGGTGAGGGGTAGTGTGGTTGGGTCCGGGCTGTTATTTCCGGACTCTCCCTCCCATAGTACAGGTGACTTGAAAAGCCTCTCTAGGAAGATGTTGGGAGGGACGGCATCACGCTTTGCGCCAATGCGTGCCAACACGGCTGCTGCCTGGTTGTTCTCCCGGGCTATATGGTGAAATTCGAGCCCCTCAAACCGAGCTGACATTTTTACGACGGCGTTGCGATAAGCTGCCATTTTCGGATCTTTGGCATCAAAATCTCCATTTATTTGGGATATCGCGAGGTTTGAATCCCCGCGGACCTCTAGGTGCTGAGTGCCCATGGAGACTGCCATCCGGAGACCATGTAGAAGGACCTCGTATTCAGCTGCGTTGTTGGAGTCCGTGTACATTATCTGAAGTACGTATTGGATTGTATCTCCGGTTGGGGACGTCAGAACGACGCCAGCCCCCAGGCCAGCCAACATTTTGGAGCCGTCGAAGTGCATGGTCCAGTTGTAATATGCGCCGTACTCTTTAGGGAGTTCGGCTTCGGTCCATTCGGCGATGAAGTCGGCCAAAACCTGTGACTTAATAGCTCGCCGTGGCTTGTAAGTTATGTCGAACGGGAGGAGCTAGATGGCCCATTTGGCAATCCGGCCTATTGCGTCGCGGTTGTTTATAATGTCATTAAGAGGTACTTCAGAGGCTACTGTTATCGAACACTCTTGGAAATAGTGTCACAACTTCCAGGATGCCATGAACACCGCGCATGCTATCTTTTGATAATGCGGGTACCATGACTTGCATGGAGTTAGGACAGTGGACACGTAGTAAACTAGTTTTTGAAGAGGGAACTTGTGTCCGTCCGTTTCTCGTTCGACAACGAGCATCGCGCTTACCACTTGATGGGTTGCTGCGATTTATAATAGCATTGGTTCGCCCATGTTGGGCGCGTCCAGGACCGGATTTGTTGCCAATATGGCTTTGATTTCTTCGAGTCCGGCCGTGGCGGCATCCGTCCACTTGAAGTGTTCTGTGCGCCGCAGGAGGCGATAAAGGGGTAATGCCTTTTCTCCTAAGCGGGAGATGAAGCGGCTTAGAGCCGCCATGCATCCAGTCAATTTTTGTATTTGTTTGAGGTCTATTGGGATATCCAATTGTGACAGAGCTCGGATCTTGGCTGGGTTTGCTTCAATTCCTCTACCGGATACGATGAAACCCAAGAGCTTTCTGGATGGTATGCCGAAAACACATTTTTTCTGGTTGAGCTTAATGTCATATGCTCAGAGATTGTCGAATGTGAGCCTCAAGTCATCTACTAGAGTTTCTACATGCTTGGATTTGACGACCACATCATCTACGTAGGTCTCCACTGTTTTGCCGATCTGATTTGCCAGACATGTCTGAATCATGCGCTGATATGTTACGCCGGCGTTTTTAAGCCCGAAGGGCATTGTGTTGAAGCAGAATGGGCCGTATGGAGTGATGAATGCTGTTGCGGCTTGGTCTGGCTCTGCCATCTTAATTTGGTGGTAGCCGGAGTATGCGTCAAGGAAGCACAATGAATCGTGTCCTGTGGTAGCGTCGATAATTTGATCGATGCGGGGAAGGGGGAAGGGATACTTTGGGCAAGCCTTGTTAAGGTCCTTAAAATCAACACACAGGCGCCAGGATTTGTCCTTCTTTGGTACCATTATCAAGTTTGCTAGCCAGTCCGGATGTTTTATATCTTTAATGAATCCGGCCTCCAATAGTTTGGCTAGTTCTTCTCCCATGGCCTGTCTCTTGGGTTCGTAGAAGCGCCGAAGAGCTTGTTTGACTGGTTGGAATCCTTTTAGGATATTTAGGCTGTGCTCGGCCAGCCAGCGTGGGATTCCTGGCATGTCTCAAGGGTGCCAGGCAAAGACGTCCCGGTTTTCGCGTAGGAATTCTCATAGTGCGGCATCTACATCAGGGTTTAATTGTGCCCCGATGGAGGCCGTTTTTGTAGGGTCCGTTGGATGGACTTGGAATTTGACTATTTGGTCCGCCGGTTTAAAAGAGGTGGACTTGGATCTCTTATCGAGGATCACATCGTCCCTGTTCACTGTGGAGCGCAGCGCAGTGAGTTCCTCGGTCGCTAGGGCTTCGGATAGTGCCTCAAGGGCAAGTGCGGCTGTTTTATTTTCGGCGCGGTGTGCTATGTCCGGGTCACTAGCAAGAGTGATGATTCCATTAGGTCCGAGCATTTTGACCTTGATGTACCCGTAATGGGGTATAGCTTGAAAAATTGTGAAGGACTCTTGCCCTAATAGAGCGTGGTATCCGCTGCTGAATGGGGCCACTTGGAATGTGACCTCCTCGGACCTGTAATTATCCGGCGTGCCGAACACCACATCTAGTGTGATTTTTCCTGTACAGCATGCTTCCCTACTGGGGAATATTCCTCTAAAGGTTACGCTGCTTCGCTCAATGCGGCTCCAGTCTATTTACATTTTTCGAAGGGTTTCCTCGTAAATGAGGTTTAATCCGCTGCCTCCATCCATGAGTACCTTGGTAAGGCAAAAGCCTTCCACTATTGGACTGAGGACCAATGCAGCTGGTGCTCGGGCTGTTCGGAATTTAGGTTCGTCACTGGCGTTAAAGGTAATAGCCGTGTCACTCGATGGATTTATTGTTGCTACCTGGTGGACTTCGGCGAGGCTGCGGAGTGTTCGTTTCCGCATATTATTTGATGCGAAAGTTTCGAATACTGTTAATACCGTGCCGGTATTGCTGGGCTGGTGCTCTGGAGCTAGAAGCGCTTCGCCACTTTTGGCCACCTGCCGTAGTATCCAACATGCTCTAAGGCTATGAGTTGGCGTGGCGCCCTCTATACTATGAATTTTGCAGGGTCCATTGAGCCATCCCTCTAGTACGGTTCCATGCCCTTTAAAGGGTTTTTGCTTTTTGGTATTTAACCCAGGTGTCTGGTAATGATGCACCCTTTTACTTTGGACTGGGGTTGTGTTCAAGGGCGGATTATCCCAAAATTTGATTTCGGTTTTCCAAGCGCTCTCCATCGCACAGTACTTTCGTACTATGGACGCCAAGTCGGCAAAGCGTGTAATTTCGCGACAACTTACGGCGTTGAGGATTCCTTCGTCCGTGCAATTGATGCAGAAGAATGAAATTGCGTCCTCTTCATGGCAGTCCTTTATCCTGTTCATGACCAGGAGGAACCTGGCCCAGTAATGATGTACTGTTTCAGTGGGCTCTTGCCGGATTTGGGATAGATCGGTTATGTTTGGTGGGCGGGTGGAGTTAAATTCCGAACTCCATCCGATCTAAGACTTAGGGGCCAAGAAGCTTCTGAACTTGGAAGCTTGGGTTCTTGGACGTTGTCCGATGAATCTGGCCCGCTACCTGACTTTAAGTTCAGGGCTTGAGTGGTGTTCTCCCCTCCACGGGAATCCGGCATGGCGGGGTCAGGAATCCGGACATAGCTAGTCCTTTGGATAGAAGAAGGGTCGCCGTATTGTTCCTCTACCACAGCAATGTGGTGGGTAGCCTGGGGAGAGTTAATCTCCCTCAGATCGGTTTTAGGCCCAATCTGGTCGTAATCTGTAGCGACTCCCAGGGCGGCGATGCGATCCAAGAGCTCGTTCAAGGAGGAGAGCTCCATCGGATCTAACTGCTCGGCGAGTTCCGAGTTGACATGAAGATTGCTTTTGATGACCCGAGAAGTCATCGTCGGCGCGGCGGCCGAACAGGCAGTCAGAAGAAAACCCCCTAGCCAGAGAGTTTGGCCGATGGCCAAAGCTCCTTTGGCAACGGTGCCGTCTTTAAAGACGGGATGAGGCATCCTTCCTGATGGCGACAGCACAGAGGAACTCTCAATGAAAGCACCAATGTCGGTGTCAAAACCGGCGGATCTCGGGTAGGCGTTCCCGAACTGTGCGTCTAGGCGGATGGTAACAGGAGACAAGGGACACGATGCTTTTACCCAGGTTCGGGCCCTCTCGATAGAGGTAAAACCCTACTCCTGCTTGATTAATATTGATGATATGGGTAGTACAAGAGTAGATCTACCACGAGATCAGAGAGGCTAAACCCTAGAAGCTAGCCTATGGTATGATTGTTGTTCGTCCTACGGACTAAAGCTCTCCAGTTTATATAGGCACCGGAGAGGGTTAGGGTTACACAGAGTTGGTTACAATGGTAGGAGATCTACATATTCGTATCGCCAAGCTTGCCTTCCACGCCAAGGAAAGTCCCATCCGGACACGGGACGAAGTGTTCAATCTTGTATCTTCATAGTCCAGGAGTCCGGCCAACGGTGATAGTTCGGCTATCCGGACACCCCCTAATCCAGGACTCCATCACCCCCCCCGGGGGGGGCGCCAATTGACTGGTTGGTCGAGCCTTGAGTAGCATTGATCAGCTTATCAGCGAGGCACTCAACAATGGTCTTGACGTTCCTGAAAGTGGCTCGCCTTGTCAACATGCTCAATCTCGTCCTTCTTCTTGGTGGTGCATCTCTGGAGTGAGGGTCGTGGTCGACCTGTACTTTGTTAAGCCTCCGACTGAAGGTTTTTAAAACTTAGGCGAGTACTGATCTGCAGCTAAGCCCCCGAGTGGGAGGGTTGCTCACAACTCGGTAGGATTTTTCAAACTTAGGCGAGTACTGGACTGCAGCTAAGCCCCCGAGTGAGAGGATTGCTCACCATTCGGTAGGATTTTTCAAACTTAGGCGAGTACTGGACTGCAGCTAAGCCCCTGAGTGAGGGGATTACTCACCACTCGGTAGGATTTTTCAAACTTAGGCGAGTACTGGACTGCAGCTAAGCCCGCGAGTGGGAGGATTGCTCACCACTCAGTAGGATTTTTCAAACTTAGGCGAGTACTGGACTGCAGCTAAGCCCCCGAGTGGGAGGGTTACTCACCACTCGGTATGATTTTTCAAACTTAGGCGAGTACAAGACTGCGGCTAAGTCCTCAAGCTGGAAGATTGCCCACACAATCTCGTCCTTCTTCTTGACGGTGCAGCCCCCCCAGGGGGGGGCATCATGGCCGACCAGTACCGTTTGGTAGGACTTTTTAAACTTAGTCGAGTATTGAACTGCAGCTAAGCCCCCGAGTGGGAGGGTTGCTCACCACTCGGTAGGATTTTTCAAACTTAGGCGAGTACTGGACTGCAGATAAGCCTCCGGGTAAGAGGCAGACTCATCGCTCGGTAGCATTTTTTGTTACCTAGGCGAAATGGATTCGCAGCTAAGCCCCCGAGTGAGAGGCAGATTCATCACTCGGTAGGAGTTTTGTTAGACTTAGGCGAAACGGATTCGCAGCTAAGCCCCGAGTGAGAGGTAGATTCATCACTCGGTAGGATTTTTGTGAGACAGGCAAAACGGATTTGCAGCTAAGGCACCCACTGGTGGATTTTTAAAACATGCACAAAATGAACAACAATCATTCGGAATACTGTAAAGTCATGTTTATTGACAATCAAACTAAAAGGTACTTCTTATTACATCTCATCAGTCTAAATACTTAAGAGTAAAAAGGGCGGAGCAGTTCCGCGTTCCAAGCGCGTGGCTCATATTTATTGTGCTCGACGTTGAAGAGACGATATGTGCCATTGTGGAGCACTTTGGTGACGACGAAAGGGCCTTCCCAAGCAGGAGCGAGCTTGTGTGGCTTCTGTCAGTCCACTCGAAGAACCAGGTCTCCTTGTTGAAATGCTCGACCCCTTATGTTTCTGGCATGGAATCTACGCAAGTCTTGCTGATACATGGTCGACCGGATCAAGGCCATCTCTCTTTCTTCTTCCAAGAGATCGACTGCGTCTTGCCGAGCCTGCTCTGCTTCCTCTTCTGAGAAGAGTTCGACTCGGGGCGCGTTGTGTAGAAAATCACTCAGGAGTACGGCTTCGGCTCCGTAGACTAAGAATAAAGGAGTCCGCCCGGTCGACCGATTAGGAGTCGTCCTCAACCCCCAAAGTACTGATGGGAGCTCATCAACCCAAGCTCCTGCTGCATGCTTGAGGTCATGCATCAACCGGGGTTTCAGTCCTTTGAGAATCAATCCATTTGCTGGCTCAGCTTGTTCATTCGACTGAGGGTGAGCGACCGAAGCGTAATCGACCCTCGTGCCTTGGGAAGCACAAAATGCCCGGAATTCATCAAAATTGAAGTTCGAACCGTTGTCGCTGATGATGCTGTGTGGAACACCATATCTGAATATCAGTTCCCTGATGAAGCTCACAGTTATACTTGCTTCAAGGTTTTTAATGGGCTTGGCTTCGATCCATTTGGTGAACTTGTCGACTGCCACCAGCACATGAGTGAATCCACTCCTGCCAGTCCTCAAGGGTCCAACCATGTCCAATCCCCAGACAGAAAAAGGCCAGACGAGTGGAATGGTTTTCAAAGCTGATGCGGGTTTATGGGACATGTTGGAGTAAAACTGACAACCTTCACACTTGTCCACTATCTCTTTTGCCATCTCATTGGCCCGTGGCCAGTAAAACCCAGCTCGGTATGCTTTGGCCACGATGGTCCGACAGGACGCATGGTGACCACAGGTCCCCGAGTGAATATCATTGAGGATCATTCGATCTTCTTCTAGCGTGACGCATTTCTGGCAGACCTCGGTTATACTTTCTCTGAACAACTAGCCTCTTATCACGGTATAGGCTTTAGATCATCGGACGATCTGTCGAGCCTCTTCTTCATCCTCCGAAAGTTCTTTCCTAAGAATGTATGCAATGTATGGTACTCTCCAGTCGGGAGTGATGACCACAGCTTCCATGACTAAGTAGACCAAGGCTGGGATTTCGACTTCAGTCGGATCTGTGGCGCTCTTGGGCTGTGGTGACTTTTCAGTGAAAGGATCTTCCTGAACTGAAGGTGAATTAATATGTTCAAAAAACACATTGCGGGGAATGGCCTCTCTGTTTGAACCTATCTTTGCTAACTCATCTGCAGCTTGATTTTTCAGTCGGGGTATATGGTGAAGCTCCAATCCCTTAAACCTCTTCTCCAGCTTTCTTACTGCATTGCAATAACCAGTCATGGTCGGGCTTTTGACATCCCATTCCTTCATCACTTGATTAACCACCAAATCTGAGTCGCCGTAGACCATAAGGCGGCGGACGCCGAGTGAAATGGCCATAAGCAACCCGTATAGAAGTGCTTCATATTCGGCTTCGTTATTGGAGGAATCAAAATGAATCTGGAGAACATAGTTAAGTTTGTCTCCACGGGGGGATAGCAATACTACCCCGGCGCCTGAACCATTCAGCATCTTGGAGCCATCGAAGAACATAGTCCAATGCTCCGAGTGGACTTGAGTCAGCAATTGCTACTCAATCCACTCGACAAGGAAGTCCGCGATTGCTTGGGACTTGATAGCTTTCTTTGCCTCAAACTTGATATCCAATGGAAGGAGTTCAATAGCCCATTTTGCTACTCGACCAGTTGCATCTCTGTTATTCAGAATCTCAGATAGTGGCGCGTCACTAACGATTGTAATGGAGTGATCAGAGAAATAATGTGCAACTTTCTTCATGGTCATGTACATTCCATAGACAAGCTTCTGATAATGTGGATATCGTTGCTTGGATGGAGTCAAAACTTCAGAGAGATAATAAACCGGGTGCTGAACCTTGTAAGCTTTTCCTTCCTCTACTCGCTCGACCATGAGTATTGTACTGACAACTTGTCCAGTGGCTGCAATATAAAGCAGCAAGGGCTCTTTGCTGATTGGTGCAGCGAGCACCGGCTAGGTGGAGAGCAGGGCTTTGAGTTCTACAAACGCTCCACTCAAGCTTATCAGATTTCTTCATCAGTCGATAAAGAGGCAAGGCCTTTTCACCGAGATGAGAAATGAATCGACTCAAGGCGGCCAAACAACCAGTCAACTTCTGAACGTCATGCACTCACACAGGGCGTTTCATTTGGAGGATGGTATCCACTTTTTCCGGATTGGCGTCGATCACTTCTTCGGAAACGAGAAAACCGAGTAACTTTCCTCCTGGAACCCCGAACGTGCACTTCGACGGATTAAGCTTGATATCGTACCTTCTTAGGTTGGCCAAGGTTTCTGCGAGGTCAGTCAGTAGGTCGGAACCTTAGCGAGACTTGACCACAATGTCATCCATGTATGCTTCCACATTCCGACAGATTTGAGTGAGCAGGCACTTCTGAATAATTCTCATGAATGTGGCTCTGGCATTTTGAGACCGAATGGCATGGTGACATAGCAAAAGCACCCAAATGTGGTGATGAAGGCTGTTTTTATTTCATCGGGGCCATACAGCCAGATCTGATGGTACCCGGAATATGCATCTAAAGAGACAAGCGCGCACACCCCGCAGTCGAGTCGACAATCTGATCGATGCGGGGGAGAGGGAAGTGATCTTTCGGGCATGCCCGATTGATATGCTTAAAATCAATGCACATACGAAGTGAGTCGTCCTTCTTAGGGACCATGACTACATTGGCGAGCCACTCGGAGGGGTAGATTTCACGGATGAACTCTGCCGCTAGCAGCCGAGCTACTTCCTCGCCGATCGCTTTCCTCTTCTACACGGTGGACCGCCGAAGGTGCTCTTTGACGGGTTTTACTTTGGGGTCAACACGCAAACGTTGTTCAGCCAGTCCCCTTGGTACACCCGGCATGTCAGAAGGTTTCCATGCAAAGATGTCCTAGTTCTCATGGAGGAACTAGATGAGCGCTTCTTCCTATTTGCTGTCGAGTGTCATTGATATATGAGTCGGAGCAACATTGGGATCGGTCGAGTGGATATGAATCGGCTTCGTTTCACCAGACGACTGAAATGCAGAATCCGTGGCAGGTTTCTTGGCTCGGAGCAAATCACTCGGATCTGCGTTCTTCTGATACTCTTGAAGTTCTACCGCTGCCATCTGCGCATCAGCGATTTTGGAACCTTTCTGGAAGCATTCCTCCGCTTTCTGCCGATTGCCAGTAACGGTGATCACGCCTTTGGGGCCAGGCATCTTCAGCTTGAGGTACACATAACATGGTCGAGCCATAAAACGTACGTAGGCAGGCCTACCCAGAATGGCATGATAAGCACTCTGGAAATCCACGACTTCAAATGTCAACTTTTCTTTACGGTAATGTTTGAAATCACCGAAAACTACGTCGAGAGCGATCTAGCCGAGTGATTCGGCTTTCTTTCCAGGGATAACTCCGTGGAAACTCATATTGCTCTCGCTAGGTTTGGACTTCGGAATGCCCATCCCCTTCAAAGTTTTAGCATAGAGGATATTCAGACCACTACCACCGTCCATCAGCACTTTAGTCAGTGGAGTGCCTCCAACCACTGGGTCGACCACCAGCGCTTGCCTCCCGGGGGTGGCTGCGCGAGCAGTATGGTCAGACTGGTCGAATGTGATGGCTGTTTGAGACCACTTCAGGTATGTGGTCGTTGTCGCCGGAGCGACCATGTTCACTTCTCTATTGATAGCTTTCAGCCGACTCTTGCTCTCAACATGAGCAAAAATCACGAGGGTGGAATTGACTTTGGGATAACCATCGTCTTCCTCTTCATCCTCATCTTTGTCCAACTCCTTCTCCTTCTCGTCGGGCTGTTTCTCTTGGAACTGCTGGATTAGGAGTCGGCATTGTCGAGTGGTATGTTTGGGGTAGATCAGGTTGCCTTCTTCATCTTTCTTTGTGTGGATGTGGCAAGGAAAATCCAACACGTCATTCCCTGCTTGATCCTTCACCTTCTTGGGGTGTCGGGGCCCTTTAGGTTTTCCCTTGAATTTTCCTTGAGCTATTGCTACAATTTCACCGGGTGCCGCCGGCTTGGGCTTACGCTTCTGTTTCCGATTGGAATTACCTCCACCGGCCTCTTGGCCGACTGGCTTACTCTTCCCGCTACGGAGTCGATCCTCCTCTTCTCCGTTAGCATACCGGGTGGCTATCTCCATCATCCGAGTCAGCGTCATATCACCAGTCCGACCGAACTTCAGGACTAACTCTCGGTATTTGACGCCTTCCTTGAAGGCACACACAGCTTGATGCTCTGATACATTTTCAACGGTGTGATGCAAAGTGGTCCACCTCTGGATGAAATCTCTCAAAGTTTCACTCGGCTTTTGTACACAATGTTGCAACTCGGTCAAACCTGCTGGTCGCTTGCAAGTGCCCTCGAAAGTTCTTACGAACACTCGGGTCAGCTCTTCCCAACTGTAAATGCTGCCCGGAGCTAACTGAGTCAACCACGCTCGGGCCGACCCTTCCAACATCAGAGGAAGATGCTTCATTGCTACTTCATCGTTTCCACCGCCAATCTGCACAGCCACTCGGTGATCCTCGAGCCAAGTTTCAGGCTTGGATTCTCCAGTTAATTTCTGACCCCGGTCGCCAACCTGAAGTTGGGAGGGATCACTGTTGCCCTGATGGCTCTGCTGAAGCACTCTGGACCGGAAACATGCACTCTCCTGCCACATGGACGGTCTCTGCCAGGGTCCTCTCTATGCGCTCTGTTCCGGTCAACTAGGCCTTGAACGAGGATGGATCTCGCATCGAAGCCTGGCTCTCTTGGGTCGACCGGCGCCCTGTGCTCGCCACTGTGACGGCGTCTGTCATCGTTCTGCTGAGGTACATATGACGCACTCCTCGGAGGAGGCGTGGGCACTCGACGACGATTGTCCGGTCAAGCGGATGATCATACTGTCCACGGCCCTCACGCCTCGGAGGCGATCTTGGGCTATGGGCCGACTGAACCGTATCCGCCACCACGGATCTGCTGTGAATCCTATTCTGCGACTGAGACACTATTGTGTTCTGCTCTCCTGCTACCTGGAGCAAGGCCCGGATCTGCATCAACCCTCTGCCAGCTTCTGACTGGGAAGGTTGGATCGACTCTGTTATTCGGGTTGCAGCTATGAGGTTCGGGATCGGGGTACGGTATACCTTAGGCGGAGGCGGGAAAAGTTGTTGTCGACTGGACTCAGGAACCCGCTCCCGAGCCCGCTCGTCGAGAGCGTGCTGCAGGTTTTCCAGTCGAGTGTGCTCAGCCAAGTTAGCCAGGCGCGCCTCCTCCAAGGACCGAGCCTCGGGGATTTCTCCAACGATGGACGTGTGGAGTGCATCCATGTTGCGGCGACGAAGTTCTTCCCTCTGATGCGAAGAAAGGGGTTCGGGATGGTATTCCTCATGGACGCGCGACGGATCACCGCCACCATCTTCGCCGTCCTCACGATGGAAGCCAGGCGGACCACGTGGTCCGTCGACCATCAGGACTTCGGCCGTAAGGTCGCTGCTATCGCACTCGGATGCGGTCTCCATGGAGTCAGTCGACAGATCGAACAGGTCGTGGAGAGTTTCATCGGGCTCGATCGCCGCGACTTGATGGGTGGCCGAACGATGAGCCACCACGTGTTTCACCCACCGCTGAAGCCGCGATCGACCAGATCGCTTGCGGCGACGAACAGCAGGGAGTGAAGACACCATCGGAGCCGACTGATACTGGGTCGACGGCTGCCGGAGGAGGACGCCACGAACGCACGCGCGGAAGTGCGTTGCCCCTCGAACGAGGAGCGCCTCAATGTCCAGGGGAGCTTCTTGAAGTCACGCGGAGTCGTCGGCGACGAAAACGAGCGCGCCGAGATGGATCTCGCAGTCCTCAGCTAATCCGCCGGAAACAATGATGATGATGATCGGAAAAACTTGCAACTTCACCAATGAGTCAGTAAGACACCTGCCCCACGGTGGGCGCCAACTGTCGTGGTTCTAAGACGGACAGTAGAAAGGGGTAGGTATGGAGAGGCAAGATCTCAGCTATGGTGAAGGTGCACACACGAGATTTACGAGTTCAGGCCCTTCTCGGTGGAAGTAACAACCCTAGGTCTCGGTGCCCGGAGGCGGTCGATTGGATTATGTGTGTGATGTTTACAAAGAGTGCCAACCCTTGTGCCAGAGGAGGGGGTTGACTTATATAGAGTACGCCGGGACCCCAGGTCCCCTCCGTTACAAGGGACTTAATGTACATAAAGTGGGGGCGTTACTGGTAACGTCAACTTTAAGTGCTGTTAATGACCTTAAAGACAACGCAGTGAACGCCTGCCCGTTGCAATGCTGAGTGACTCCTGGTCTTCAGTAGGTCGAGTGATTCTCTGGATGGTCGAGTGACAATAAGGGGGAGGACGCCCGAGTGATCTGCCTGTCGAGTGGATAGCACTCGACATCTTTGACTGGGGGTCCCTTGCTGTCTCTTGGAATCCTTATCTTCTAGGGTAGTGACCTTGGGTAGGGCGTGTAGGTCTGGCCTATGACCCTACCCCAGGTCTGTATCCTCATCAGTAAGTACCTCACTATGATTTTTCCTAAGATTTTTCTTCGCACTCAATTTTGGAAATTTTCCTTGGTCAACTCAAACCTTTTGTACGATTTCAAATCTATCACGATTCAAGAATACATATGACTCTATATATGTGTTTTCTTATTTCTATGTTACATGAATCTTGATAATACACGAGTATCTATTCTTATAATAAAAGGGTTTAAAATCCAATCTCAGCTAAAGAGCATCTCATATCACAAACAAATATATGCATGGTTTATAAAGAAAGTACAAACATGGACGCTGACAACAAGCATGCACAATCAATCATAAGAAAGAATGTGCACACGCACCCTACCCCTATGGCCTTCAAGAGATTGAGCAAACATATCTTAAGATTGACAAAATCGTGAGACACCTCATAGCCCACGGATGCGTAAGAGAAAGAACAATGTGAGAAAAACTAAACTAAATCCTAGAAAAAACATGTGGGTCCCCATGCCAAGTCTATGATGTGAACTCATGTGTGTTAGTTTTACTAGAAGAAACCTAACAATTCCCTTTGAATTATGCCTAGTTCGCATAAACAAATATATGTATTACTTCCTCCGATCCAAATTAATGGACGCAGCTCTAGTACGACTTTGTAGGCGTTAAGCTGCCATCGTGTGTGGCTCTGAGTATAATTTGTGCTAGCTAACAACGATGGCGTATGATGTATACAGATGTACAACTCGTATGGTTCAATTTTGTTACAAATCCGTAATTTGTATGCACTTCTGACATACAGCGGCGTTGGGTCGCCTGTCCATGCATTTCAGACGACTCCGTACACACGCGTGCATGATGAGACTTGTTGTTTTATGTTCTGCCGTCGTCTGGGCACTTCACCACCTACTGTACGATCCATATGAGACGTGTCAGGGCCATCCTAAATAATCAGCTGCGTCCAGCCGGGCCCAGACCCGACGTGCCTGCCTACAGTAGTGAGCCACTCGTATATGCATGACTCCTGCATAGCTTCCCTTCCCACCGGCGTCTTCCGTCTCTCAATTGATTCTTCTCCTTTTTAGCTTGCCGCGTATACAAGCGCCATATTGTAATGATTCTTTTTTTTTGAGAGTACGTCAAAGACGTACCATATTTTTTTTAGAAGGGAACAACATATTTACAAGAGGCTAGACACGGGTGCGAATAGCCGGCTAGCAACACCAACACCACTCAAAGCTATCTAGACTACTCTCTCACGGATTGCTCTAATCTCCAACTCCCGCGGTCTTCCAATCCTTCAACTCCACCATGATTTGGTCTACAAGAAGTGGGGGTATTCTTTGCTGCCCGATACGACCAAACACACGCGCATTACGTTGTTTCCAAATCGACCAAGCTGTGGCTATAACCAGCGTGTCAAATCCTCTCCTATGCTTCGCAATAACGCTCTTCCTAGCCAGAAGCCACCATTCGGTAAAGGTAGCATTTTGATCCGGGTAGGGTACGTCAACTCCAACCTTTGCAAAGCAGAGGTGCCAAACTTCCTTTGCGTAGCTACATTGCACCAAAATGTGATCAACGGTGTCTTCTTCCTGTAGACATAGAAAGCAGGCAGCCGTGTCATCCTGCAACCCATGCCTCGCACTCCTGTCCGATGTCCACAGCCTATATTGAGATGCCAACCAAGCGAAGATTTTGCATTTGAGGATGGCCCCGTGATACATCTCCAACGTATCTATAATTTATGAAGCATTCATGCTATATTACTATCTGTTTTGAATGATTATGGGTTTTATTATACACTTTTATATTACTTTTGGGACTAACCTATTAACCAGAGGCCCAACCCATATTGTTGTTTTATTGGCTGTTTCGGTATTTCGAAGAAAAGGAATATCAAACGGAGTCCAAACGGAATGAAACCTTCGGCAACGTGATTTTTTGGAAGAATATGATCCTGGAGACTTGGAGTCCACGTCAGAAGATCCTCGAGGAGGCCACAAGATAGGAGGCCGCGCCCCCCTTACAGGGTGGTGCCCCCTGTCTCGTGGGCCCCTCGAGCACCTCCCGACTGACTTCTTTCACCTATATAAGCTGCGTACCCTAAAACCATCGAATATCAAGATAGATCGGGAGTTTAGCCGCCGCAAGCCTCTGTAGCCACCAAAAACCTTTCGGGAGCCCGTTCCGGCACCCTACTGGAGGGGGAACCCATCACCGGTGGCCATCTTCATCATCCCGGCGCTCTCCATGACGAGGAGAGAGTAGTTCACCCTCGGGGCTGAGGGTATGTACCAGTAGCTATGTGTTTGATCTCTCTCTCTCGTGTTCTCTCTCGTGTTCCCTCTATGGCACGATCTTGATGTATCCCGAGCTTTGCTATTGTAGTTGGATCTTATGATGTTTCTCCCCCTCTACTCTCTTATGATGAATTGAGTTTCCCCTTTGAAGTTATCTTATTGGATTGAGTCTTTTATGAGAACACTTGATGTATGTCTTGCCGTGCTTATCTATGGTGACAATGGGATATCATGTGCCACTTGATGTATGTTTTCGTGACCAACTTGTGGGTTCCGCCCATGAACCTATGCATAGGGGTTGGCTCACGTTCTTGACTCTCCGGTAGAAACTTTGGGGCACTCTTCGAAGTACTTTGTGTTGGTTGGATGAATCTGAGATTGTGTGATGCATATCATATAATCATGCCCACGGATACTTGAGGTGACAATGGAGTATCTAGGTGACATTAGGGTTTTGGTTGATTTGTGTCTTAAGGTGTTATTCTAGTACGAACTCTTTTATAGATCGATCCGAAAGAATAACTTTGAGGTGGTTTCGTACCCTACCATAATCTCTACATTTGTTCTCCGCTATTAGTGGCTTTGGAGTGACTCTTTGTTGCATGTTGAGGGATTATTATATGATCTATCTATGTTATTATTGTTGAGAGAACTTGCACTAGTGAAAGTATGAACCCTAGGCCTTGTTTCCTATCATTGCAATACCGCTTACACTCACTTTTATCGCTTGCTACCTTGCTGTTTTTATAATTTGAGATTACAAAAACGTATATCTACTATCCATATTGCACTTGTATCACTATCTCTTCGCCGAACTAGTGCACCTATACAATTTGCCATTGTATTGGGTGTGTTGGGGACACAAGAGACTCTTTGTTATTTGGTTGCAGGGTTGTTTGAGAGATACCATCTTCATCCTACGCCTCTTACGGATTGATAAACCTTAGGTCATCCACTTGAGGGAAATTTGCTACTGTCCTACAAACCTGTGCACTTGCAGGCCCAACAACGTCTACAAGAAGAAGGTTGTGTAGTAGACATCAAGCTCTTTTCTGGTGCCGTTGTCGGGGAGGTGAGTGCTTGAAGGTATATCTTTAGATCTTGCAATCGAATCTTTTTGTTTCTTGTTTTATCACTAGTTTAGTTTATAAAAGAAAATTACAAAAAATTGAGTTAAATTTGTCTCATACGCTTCATCTTTTTAATATCTTTCGTGAGAATGATGGAAGTGAAAATTGTGCTCAAGTGCTAGAAGAAGAATGCATTATAATGTTTGGTCCTATATGTTTGTATGATGAGCATGATTGCAATGTTGTTAGTATGAATTCCTTGAATCCATGATGCTAATGATATGCAAAGCCACAAGCTTGGGTAAGCTATGCTTGATGAATATGATATTTTTTGTCCCCCAAGTTTTGATGAGAATATTTCTTATGATGAAAGCATGCCTCCTATTTATGATGATTATACTGATGAAAGTGGGTTTGGAAGAGTGTCAACTTTAGGAAGTATTGACCCCACTATTTTGGAGGATGTTGAATCTTATTGTGATGAACATGAAAGTGGATTTGGAAGAGTGTCAACTATATTTAGTGATGATTCCACTATTTCGGAAGAGGTTCCAATTGATTATGAGAAGAAAGTTGCTATCTATGATGGTTATTGTGATGACTTGTATGCTATTAGGAATAATGATAACCATGAAACTTGTCATCATGATTTTAGTTTTCAATTGGATTATGCCTCACATGATAATTATTTTGTTGAGTTTGCTCCCACTACTTTTGATGAGAATAAATTTGCTTATGTGGAGAGTAGTAAATTTTCTATGCTTGTAGATCATGAAAAGAATGCTTTAGGTGCTGGTTATATTGTTGAATTCATTCATGATGCTACTGAAAATTATTATGAGGGAGGAACATATGCTTGTAGGAATTGCAATAATGTCAAGTTTCCTCTCTATGTGCTTAAAATTTTAAAGTTTTGCTTGTTTTACCTCCCTATGCTAGTTGATTATTGTTCCCATGAGTTGTTTGCTCACAAAATCCCTATGCATAGGAAGTGGGTTAGACTTAAATGTGCTAGTCATATGGTTCATGATGGTCCCGTTATGTTTCAATTCTTATCTTTTATGTGAGCATCATTGTCATCATCATGCCTAGCTAGAAAGGCATTAAAGAAAAGCGCTTGTTGGGAGACAACCCAATATTTATCTTCACTGTTTTTGTGTGTTCACATGATTATGCTACTGTAGTAATCATGTTTTATAGCTTTTGTTTCAATAAAGTGCCAAGTAGAACCTTTGGGAAGACTTGGGTGAAGTATATATGATCTTGCTGTGAAAAACAGAAACTTTAGCGCTCACGACATTAGCTGCCATTTTTTTAATGGAGAGTGATTTTAGGTTGATTATTTTTGCAGATGATCAATAGTCAAATTTCTCAGGTCCAGCAGTTTATTTCAAAAAAAATTAGGTTCCAGAAGTATACGTTTTATACAGATTACTACAGACTGTTCTGTTTTTGACAGATTCTGTTTTCACTGTGTTGTTTGCTTATTTTGATGAATCTATAAGTAGTATCGGAGGGTATGAACCATAGAGAAGTTAGAATACAGTAGATATTACACCAATATGAATTTAGAATGAGTTCATTACAATACCTAAGTGGTGGTTTTAGTTTCTTATACTAACGGAGCTTACGAGTTTTGTTTTCGAGTTTTGTGTGGTTGAAGTTTTCAAGTTTCGGGTAAAAATTCGATGGACTATGGAATAAGGATTGGAAAGAGCCTAAGATTGGGGATGCCCAAGGCACCCCAAGGTAATATTCAAGGACAACCAACAGTCTAAGCTTGGGGATGACCCGGAAGGCATCCCCTCTTTCGTCTTCATTCATCGGTAACTTTACTTGGAGCTATATTTTTATTCGCCACATGATATGTGTTTTGCTTGGAGCGTCATTTTATTTTGTTAGTTTTTGCTTTCTGTTAGTTAGAATAATGTTTTGCATCTTTAGTTTCAATAAAAAGGTCAAGGATAGCCTTTGCCATGCTTATTTTGCTAGTTTACATGTTGCGTTTTGAAAACAGAAAGTTTACCGCTGTTGCAAAAATTCCCTAGAAAAGTCAGAGAATGGTATTATGTTGAATCTTTTTGCATATTGAGCTCTGATAAATTAATTACAGTGGGAATTTTAGTTCATAAATTTTTGGAGTCAGGCAAGTATTGATACTCTTGCATTCTCTACAGACTGTACTGTTTTGGCAGATTGCTGTTATGGTTGCATTGTTTGCATATGTTTGCTTGTTTAATGATTCTATTTGAGGATAGGAGTGTTAAATATGCAGAGGCATTTAGTATGCAATGTTGAATAATAATTTTAGTGATTTGTTACAGTAGAGAATGATATGGTTTGCATTGGTTTATACTAACCTATCTCACGAGTTCTTGTTGAGTTTGTTGTGAATGAAGCTTTTTGATAAAAAGAGAAACCATGATATGAGAGGAATTAAGGAGACACAAAATCTCAAGCTTGGGGATGCCCAAGGCACCCCAAGATAATATTTCAAGAAGTCTCAAGCATCTAAGCTTGGGGATGCCCCGGTAGGCATCCCACCTTTCTTCTTCAACAACTATCGGTTAGTATCGGTTGAGCCTAAGTTTTTGCTTCTTCACATGAGTTGTGCTATCCTTGCACTGTCATTTTATTTTGTTTTGCTTACTGTTTGAATAAGATACCAAGATCTGAAATTCTTTAATGAGAGAGAGTCTTCATTTAGTTGCATAATTATTTAGCTACTCATTGGTCTTCACTTATATCTTTTTGAGTAGTTTGTGATTTACTCGTGTGCTTCACTTATATCCTGTGAGTAAATTGTTGAATGAGTTGATTGTCATAAATCTGAAATTATATATGTTTCATTTGCTTATCCCATCGGGAGTAATGACTGTACATCTAAGAAGTAGATGTTGTAAATTTATTAACGGTTAGGAAGCATTGTATTAGTCATTTGAACAATTCATGAAAGAATATTAAAGGAAGGGATATTTCACATATAAATAATATTATCATAGACATTTTTTATAGTTGTGAGCACTCATTAAGTATGACATGCTAAAGAGTTGATGTTGGACAAGGAAGACAACGTAATGGGTTATGTTTTCTCGCATCTCAATTAAAGTATATTGTCATGGATCATTCAAACATGTTGAGCTTGCCTTTCCCCCTCATGCTAGCCAAAATTCCTAGCACCAAATAGAGATACTACTTGTGCTTCCAAATATCCTTAAACCCAGTTTTACCATGAGAGTCCCCCATATCTACCTATGGATTGAGTAAGATCCTTCAAGTAAGTTTTCATCGGTGCAAGCAATAAAAATTGCTCTCTAAATATGCATGACTTATTAGTGTGGAGAAAATAAGCTTTGTACGAACTTGTTATGGAAGCAATAAAAGAGGCGGACTGCACAATAAAGGTCCATATACAAGGGGCAATATAAAGTGACGTTCTGTCACATTAAGATTTTGTGTATCCAACCCTAAAAGCGCATGACAACCTCTGCTTCCCTCTGCGAAGGGCCTATCTTTTACTTTATGTCTTTTAATTTATGCAAGAGTCAAGGTGATCTTCACCTTTCCTTTTTTCATTTTATCCTTTGGCAAGCACTTTGTGTTAGGGTGATCCTGATATATATATCCAATTGGATGTACGTTAGCATGAACTATTATTGTTGACATCACCCAAAGGTGAATACGTTTGGAGGCAACATTATAAGACCCAATCTTTCTCTGTGTCTGATTAAAACTTCATAACCACAAGTATTGCGTGAGTGTTATCAATTGTAGAAGACTATATGATAGTTGAGTATGTGAAGTTTGCTAAATCAAAGCTCTGACATAGACTTTTCCTGAACGTAATATGAATTGCAATTGTTTGATGACTAAGAATGAAGTTTGCTAGTCTTCAAGAAAGTTTATGGTCTATGCTTTAACATGTGAATTGCTTGTTACTAGTTCGTGAAAAGTTTTATGAGATGAACTACTGTTATGATATATAATGATGCTAGTAAAGGTGATTGAAATTATCATTGATCAAGCTTGTGCACCTTCTAGCATTCACACTTCATAAATTCTTTCTTTTATCATTTACCTACTCGAGGACGAGTAGGAATTAAGCTTGGGGATGCTGATACGTCTCCAACGTATCTATAATTCATGAAGCATCCATGCTATATTACTATCTGTTTCGAATGATTATGGGCTTTATTATACACTTTTATATTACTTCTGGGACTAACCTATTAATAGGAGGCCCAGCCCATATTGTTGTTTTATTGCCTGTTTCAGTATTTCGAAGAAAAGGAATATCAAACGGAGTCCAAACAGAATGAAACCTTCGGCAACTTGATTTTTTGGAAGAATCTGATCCTGGAGACTTGGAGTCCACGTCAGAAGATCCTCGAGGAGGCTACGAGATAGGAGGCCGCGCCCCCCTTACAGGGTGGTGGACACCTGTCTCGTGGGCCCCTCGAGCACCTCCCGACTGAATTCTTTCGCCCATATAAGCCTACATACCCTAAAACCATCGAATATCAAGATAGATCGGGAGTTTAGCCGCCGCAAGCCTCTGTAGCCACCAAAAACCTTTCGGGAGCCCGTTCCGGCACCCTACTGGAGGGGGAACCCATCACCGGTGGCCATCTTCATCATCCCGGCGCTCTCCATGACGAGGAGAGAGTAGTTCACCCTCGGGGCTGAAGGTATGTACCAGTAGCTATGTGTTTGATCTCTCTCTCTCGTGTTCTCTCTCGTGTTCCCTCTATGGCACGATCTTGATGTATCCCGAGCTTTGCTATTGTAGTTGGATCTTATGATGTTTCTCCCCCTCTACTCTCTTATGATGAATTGAGTTTCCCCTTTGAAGTTATCTTATTGGATTGAGTCTTTTATGAGAACACTTGATGTATGTCTTGCCGTGCTTATCTGTGGTGACAATGGGATATCATGTGCCTCTTGATGTATGTTTTGGTGACCAACTTGCGGGTTCCGCCCATGAACCTATGCATAGGGGTTGGCACATGTTCTTGACTCTCCGGTAGAAACTTTGGGGCACTCTTCGAAGTACTTTGTGTTGGTTGGATGAATCTGAGATTGTGTGATGCATATTGTATAATCATGCCCATGGATACTTGAGGTGACAATGGAGTATCTAGGTGACATTAGGGTTTTGGTTGATTTGTGTCTTAAGGTGTAATTCTAGTACGAACTCTTTTATAGATCGATCCGAAAGAATAACTTTGAGGTGGTTTCGTGCCCTACCATAATCTCTACGTTTATTCTCCGCTATTAGTGGCTTTGGAGTGACTCTTTTTTGCATGTTGAGGGAATGTTATATGATCTATCTATGTTATTATTGTTGAGAGAACTTGCACTAGTGAAAGTATGAACCCTAGGCCTTGTTTCCTATCATTGCAATACGTTTACGCTCACTTTTATCGCTTGCTACCTTGCTGTTTTTATAATTTCAGATTACAAAAACCTATATCTACTATCCATATGGCACTTGTATCACTATCTCTTCGCCGAACTAGTGCACCTATACAATTTGCCATTGTATTGGGTGTGTTGGGGACACAAGAGACTCTTTGTTATTTGGTTGCAGGGTTGTTTGAGAGAGACCATCTTCATCCTACGCCTCCTACGGATTGATAAACCTTAGGTCATCCATTTGAGGGAAATTTGCTACTGTCCTACAAACCTGTGCACTTGCAGGCCCAACAACGTCTACAAGAAGAAGGTTGTGTAGTAGACATCACCCCGCTCCTCTAGATGCACTCATATGTCGACGATCTGATAAGGCCAAGGCAAAGTGATGTAGGGCGGAACCCTATGGGGCCGATCTTTGACGTTTGGAGAGGATCCTACCTGGAACACGAAGAACGCGCGGAAGAACACAAGGGAAATCACGGGGGAAAACAAGAGAAACACTCAACCGACACGAATATGATCACACAAGTGCTAGATCATCGAGGCACAAAGTAACACAAGATCCAAAGTCACCAAGGGACGATATAAGAGTTACCGTTCTTCTCCGTGAGGAGGTCTTTATTGTCTTCTCCGGATGGAGGCCTTGAATCCGGGTGGATCTTCTCCGAAGAGGTGCGGTCCCTCACGAGGAGTAGATCCGGTACAGATGAGCAATGCCCTATCTCAAATGAGCTAAACCAATGCTAACCCAAGGACGTAGGTGGATGGGGAGTATATATAGTCTACGGGGCGAAGGGGTACATGTGTTGGAAATATGCCCTAGAGGCAATAATAAATAAGTTATTATTATATTTCTTTGTTCATGATAATAGTCTTTTATTCATGCTATAACTGTATTATCCGGAAATCGTAATACACGTGTGAATACATAGACCACAATATGTCCCTAGTGAGCCTCTAGTTGACTAGCTCGTTGTGATCAACAGATAGTCATGGTTTCCTGGCTATGGACATTGGATGTCGTTGATAACGGGATCACATCATTAGGAGAATGATGTGATGGACAAGACCCAATCCTAAGCATAGCACAAAGATCGTGTAGTTCGTTTGCTAGAGCTTTGCCAATGTCAAGTATCTCTTCCTTTGACCATGAGAGCGTGTAACTCCTGGATACCGTAGGAGTGCTTTGGGTGTATCAAACGTCACAACGTAACTGGGTGACTATAAAGGTGCACTACAGGTATCTCCGAAAGTATCTATTGTTTTATGCGGATCAAGACTGGGATTTGTCACTCCGTGTAAACGGAGAGGTATCTCTGGGCCCACTCGGTAGGACATCATCATATGCGCAATGTGACCAAGGAGTTGATCACGGGATGATGTGTTACGGAACGAGTAAAGAGACTTGCCGGTAACGAGATTGAACAAGGTATTGGATACCGACGATCGAATCTCGGGCAAGTAACATACCGATAGACAAAGGGAATTGAATACGAGATTGATTAAGTCCTTGACATCGTGGTTCATCCGATGAGATCATCGTGGAACATGTGGGAGCCATCATGGGTATCCAGATCCCGCTGTTGGTTATTGACGGAGAACGTCTCGGTCATGTCTGCATGTCTCCCGAACCCGTAGGGTCTACACACTTAAGGTTCGATGACGCTAGGGTTATAAAGGAAGCTTGTATGTGGTTACCGAATGTTGTTCGGAGTCCCGGATGAGATCCCGGATGTCACGAGGAGTTCCGGAATGGTCCGGAGGTAAAGATTTATATATAGGAAGTCCTGTTTCGGCCATCGGGACAAGTTTCGGGGTCATCGGTATTGTACCGGGACCACCGGAAGGGTCCCGGGGGCCCACCGGGTGGGGCCACCTGCCCCGGGGGGCCACATGGGCTGTAGGGGGTGCGCCTTGGCCTACATGGGCCAAGGGCACCAGCCCCTAGAGGCCCATGCGCCAAGATATAGGAAAAAGGGGAGAGTCCTAAAGGGGGAAGGTACCTCCGAGGTGCCTTGGGGAGGATGGACTCCTCCCCCCCTCTTAGCCGCACCCCTTCCTTGGAGGAAGGGGCAAGGCTGCGCCTCCCCCCTCTCCCCTGCCCCTATATATAGTGGAGGGGAGGGAGGGCATCCATACCTGAGCCCTTGGCGCCTCCCTCCCTCCCGTGACACCTCGTCCTCTCCCGTAGGTGCTTGGCGAAGCCCTGCAGGATTGCCACGCTCCTCCATCACCACCACGCCGTTGTGCTGCTGCTGGATGGAGTCTTCCTCAACCTCTCCCTCTCTCCTTGCTGGATCAAGGCGTGGGAGACATCGTCGAGCTGTACGTGTGTTGAACGCGGAGGTGCCGTCCGTTCGGCACTAGGATCATCGGTGATCTGAATCACGACGAGTACGACTCCATCAACCCCGTTCACTTGAACGCTTCCGCTTAGCGATCTACAAGGGTATGTAGATGCACTCTCCTTCTACTCGTATCTGGTTTCTCCATAGATAGATCTTGGTGACGCGTAGGAAAATTTTGAATTTCTGCTACGTTCCCCAACAACATGGGCCACAGCCCGGAGGCGCTGCACACATGCAAGAGGGGGCCGGATGTCCGAGCGCGCGCGAGGGGCCGGATGCCCGGGTTGTCGGGCCGGATGTCCGGGCGTGCGTGAGGGGCCGGATGTCCGGGTTGTCGGGCCGGATGTCCGGGCTGTTGGAGTTGGCCTTGCTGCACTCTGGATGGACGGGGCCGGATGTCCGGGGCTTCGAGAGGCTCCGTATGTCCGGGGTGACGGCCGGATGTCCGGGCTATCGGGGCAGTTTTCTATGCTCTCTGGATGGTGTGTCCGGATGTCCGGGCTGTTGGTCGGATTTCCGGGGCGGAGGGCCGGATGTCCGGGCTGGACGCCGGATGTCCGGGCCCTGTAGCTTCTGCTGCAGACTCCTAGCTGTGGTGTAGATCTCAAGGGGCCGGATGTCCAGGGAAATGGCCGGATGTCTGGTGCCTGGAAGCTGTTCTCGCCTTCTTCCGTTGGTTCTCTTCTTCCGTGGACTTGGTGGCTTGATCATCTTCATGTGCATCGACGGGAGGGTCCTCTTGGTACGTAATCATGCACAATTCCAGACATAGGTAGTGGCCATGTCTCGAGAGGATCATATGAGATATCACTAAGGAGAGAAGTCACCTCGGTCTCGAGAGCTCTAGCTCGTGCTCTTGTCATGTGTCCTCTTGGTGCTTGGTGAGACGATGGTAGGCCCATGGGGATGACCGTAGGATGCTATGCATCATCCCCCCCCCCCTTGTGAAAGATCCGACCTCGGATCTAAATCCTCATCAGCATGGTACGGGGAGGGATCGGTGACATTGAAAATGTCGCTCGCGTTGTACTTGTCGCGTGGGAGATCGATCTTGTAAGCGTTGTTGTTGTAGTGTGCTAGCACCTTGAAGGGTCCATCGGCTCGAGATAGAACTTTGGACTTGCGTTCGTTGGGGAAGCGGTCCTTGCGAAGGTGTAGCCACACGAGATCTCCGATGTTGAATATCATGGGTTGCCTGTTGATGTTGAGCTTGGTCGCGAGTCATTGTACTTGGCGCTGGATGGTGTGCCTTGTATCCTCATGCATCTTCTTGATGTAGCTTGCACGTGCACTCGCATCCATGTTGGTGCGCTCTTGTAGTGGAAGAGGTAGAATGTCCAATGGGGACAACGGGTTGAAGCCGTAGACGACCTCGAAGGGAGACTTGCCGGTAGTGGAATGTCTTCCACGGTTGTAAGCGTACTCGACAATGGGTAGACACTCCTCCCACTCCTTGATGTTGTTCTTGATCAACATGCGAAGTGGAGTGGAGAGCGTACGGTTCGTCACCTCCGTTTGGCCGTCGGTTTGAGGATGGTATGCGGAAGAGAATAAAAGCTTGATTCCGAACTTGGTGCATAGCATCTTCCAAAAGTAACTCAAGAACTTGACGTCGCGGTCGGAGACGATTGTCTTTGGTACTCCATGTAGACACAATATTTCCCTACAAAAGAGGGTAACATGTGAAGCATTGTCTATCTTGTTGCATGGGATGAAATGTGCCATCTTAGAAAATCGGTCCACAACAACAAACACGGAATCCTTTCCATTTTGAGTTCTAGGAAAACCAAGGACAAAATCCATGCTAATGTCTTCCCAAGGTTGATAAGGAATAGGAAGAGGCATGTAAAGACCATGGGATTGAGCTTTAGACTTAGCTTTGCGACATGTAGAGCATCGGTTGGTGAAGCATGAGACGTCGCGGAACATCTTGGGCCAAAAGTAGTTCTTGGAGAGCGTGGCGAATGTCTTGTCGTGTCCAAAGTGTCCCATGACTCCGCCTCCATGAGCCTCTTGCAAAAGGAGCAAACGAAGAGAAGACTCGGGAATACAAAGTTTGTTAGCTCTCATAAGATAATCATCCTTGATGTAATATCGTTCTCAAGATGTATGCGTCAAACAGTTAGCATAAGGAGTATCAAAAGATGGATCATTAGCATACAAGTCTTTTATGTGCTCAAAGCCAATAATATTCAACTCAAGTTTAGTGACAAGCGTGCATATGCGTGAAAGTGCATCCGCAACTACATTTTCCTTACCCTTAATGTACTTGATCACATAGGGGAAAGATTCAATGAATTCACTCCATTTGGCATGACGCTTGTTCAACTTAGTTTGGCCTTTCAAGTACTTAAGCGTTTCATGATCGGTATGGATGACAAACTCATGAGGTCTAAGATAATGTTCCCAAGCATGTAGCACACGCACTAAAGCATACAATTCTTTGTCATAGATGGGATAGTTAAGTTGAGTACCAGAGAGTTTTTCACTAAAATATGCAATGGCTCGTCTTTCTTGCATCAAAACTCCGTCAATTCCGGTACCACTTGCATCACAATGAACCTCAAAAGTTTTGTCAAAGTTGGGCAAAGCAAGAATCGGAGCATGAGTAAGCAAAGACTTGAGCTCATCAAAAGCGGTGGATTGCAAAGACCCCCAAACAAAAGGAGCATTCTTCTTACTCAAGGCATGCAAAGGAGCGATAATAGTGCTAAAGTCTTTCACAAAGCGACGATAAAAACCCGCAAGGCCAAGAAAGATACACACTTGTTGCAAATTGGTGGGTTGGGGCCATGTTTTAATTGCTTCAATTTTAGATTCATCAACATGGACACCCTTGGAAGAAACGACAAAACCCAAGAAAACCAACTTGTCAACTCCAAATGTGCACTTTTTCATGTTGGCGTATAGACGTTCTTTGCGAAGAGTTTGCAAAACAGCCCTCACATGCTTTAGATGCTCTTTCGTGGATTTGCTAAACACAAGAATATCATCGAAGTAAACCACAACAAACACTCCAATATAAGGTCGAAGCACAAAATGCATAAGACGCATGAAAGTTCCGGGAGCTTCCGATAAACCCATAGGCATAACCAACCACTCGTAGAAGCCAAATTTTGTTTTGAAAGCGGTTTTCCATTCATCACCTTCTTGTATGCGGATTTGATAATAGCCACTTTTAAGATCAATTTGTGAGAAAATGGTGGCACCGCTAAGTTCATCAAGCATATCATCTAAGGGAGGAATGGGATAATGAACGGTAATAGCATTGATGGGTCTACAATCGGAACACATGCGAAAACTACCGTCTTGCTTGGGCACAAGTATAACGGTAACGCACAAGGGCTTAATCTTTCACGTACATGACCGTTGTCGATTAGTTGTTGTACTTGCCGTTGGATATCCTTAGTTTCTTTGTGGTTGACGCGGTATGGAGCTTTGTTTGGTAGGGGCGCTCCGGGGATGAGGTCGATTCAATGCTCAATGCCTCGTAGAGGAGGTAGACCCGGAGGTAGCTCATCGGGGAAAACATCTTGGAATTCCTGAAAAGAGATTGAAACACTCAAGGTAGATCATAAGAGGTGTTAGTTTTTGGGTCCCCATCCTTGCACACAAGGACGAAGTGCATAACACTCGATGGGTTCTCACACACTTCTCTCATCTCACTTTTGGTGGCAAATAGGACTATGTTTTTCTCTCTAGGCGAAGAGGCGCTCAAGTTTGGCTTGTGGCTCTCACTCACTTTTTGGTGGATCACTTTCTCATTCTTCTCTCCACGATGGGTGGCTTGCTTGTCGGCTATCACGTGACTAGGAGACATAGGTCATAGCACATATTCCTTCCCTTTCATCTTGAAACTATAGTGATTGGTACGCCCGTTGTGGATGACGCCGCGATCGAATTGCCATGGTCTACCAAGAAGGAGGTGGCAAACGGACATCAGGACGACATCACACTCCAAAGTGTCTTCATATGCACCAATTTTGAAGGAGACTTGGACCGTATGCTCAACGCATATAGTACCGGAGTCACTTAGCCATTGGACTTTGTATGGGTGCGGGTGCTTCATCTTGACCAATTGAAGCTTGGATCATAGTTCTTCACTTGCCAAGTTGTGGCAACTACCTCCATCGATGATGACCTTGACGGGCCTTCCATTGATGCCGGCCTTTGTGTGGAAGATGTGGCATTGTTGGTCTTCTTATTGTTGATGTTGAAGAGTCAAAACTTTGTATACAACGAGAGCGGGGCTCGAATCCTCATCACAAAAGACTTGATCATCTTCATCCTCGTTCATGCGCCGGTGCATGGCCACTTGCTAAAGGGCTTCCATCTCCTCTTCACTCATGGAGTCATAGGTTCCATCATCGTTGAGGATCATGGTGTGCTTGTTGGTGCATTTGAAAGACTTGTGGCCTCGGCTGCCGCAAGTGAAACACTTGAAGGAGCTTGTCTTGACGGTCTCATCGGTTGGAGTAGATGATGAAGCACACGGCTTGAAGTTGCTTGTAGTAGGAGAAGGACAACTTGAGCTTGTCGAAGTTTTCTTGTAACTTGACTTGTCGTCGTTGCTTGTAGATGGATTGGTTGAGGTAGAAGTTGGAGGAGTCGTTGAAGCTTGGTTGTTGGAGAAACCGTAGGTCTTGGACGAGTACTTGGTGTACTTGAAGTCATCTTGCACTTGACGTTCCACCGTGGTTTCTTGATGCACAAGCTCAATGAGGGTGGAGTAGGGTTGGAAGTCGGCAATCTTCTTGATGGGATGATTGAGGCCATTCAAGAAGTGTGCCATTGTTTGCTCATCATCTTCCATGACATTGGCTCGAATCATGGCTATCTCCATTTCCTTGTAGTATTCTTCAACACTCTTTGTTCCTTGCTTGAGTAGTTGGAGCTTCTTGAAGTGATCGCGGTTGTAGTAGGTGGGAACAAAACGTGCTCGCATGACATCTTTCATTTGAGCCCAAGTGGTGATAGGTGGTTCGCCTCTTGCTTCTCGGCGCTCAAGGACTTGTTCCCACCATATGAGCACATAGTCTTGGAACTCAAGAGATGCCATAGCGACCTTCTTCTCTTCCTCATAGTTGTGCAAATGAAAGATTTTGACGACCTTCAATGCCCATGATAAGTACTCTTCGGGATCATTGCTTCCACTGAATTTGGGCATGGTGAATTTTAGCTTGCCGGAGCGTTGCTCTTCATTGTGTTGTTGGTGATGGTGATGATGATGCCCTTGACGTGGAGGATAATCAACCCCATGTTGCGATTGGCGTGGAGGAAGTCCATGATCAACTTGCTCTTGTTGAACTTGAGGTTGAGGAGGAACTTGTCGAGCTTGAGGAGGAGCTTGAGGAACTTTACGTTGCACTCTAGGTTGGTAGTTCCGCTCTTGGATTTCTTCTTGAAGTGCTTCCTCTTGATTGCGCCGATCTCGGTTGCGGTTGGCAATGGCTCGACTTGATTCTTGAAGGGCACGTTGCGCCTAAAGAGCTTGTGCTTCACGTTGTTGTTTTTGAAGAGGTTGAGCCTCGGCGTCTTGTTCCTCTTGATGTAGACGCGCTCGTTCTTCCTCTTGGCCACTTTGACGTTGTCGTTCTTGAGCTTGAGCAAACACAACTTGGTGTGGTTGAGGACGAAGTACTTGCTCGTCGACTTGCTCTTGTGAATGCTTGTCGTGTAGAGGATTGTGAGATGCATGACGGTCTTGACGCGTGGCTCGTCGAAGAGTGTTCGATGTCGGTGTACTTGAGCCAGAGAAGGTGTCGTCGGAGTGTTGACTTGAGCGACTCTATCTTGAGTATGAAGAAGTTGAAGGAGGACGGTTCACCAACAAGGACCGGATCTCGTCCATCCTTGCATCGTTCTCTTGCTTGTGAGCGTCTAGCTTGTTGTCGAAGTAGTCCTTTGTACGTTGCTCGAAGAGTCGCAAGTCGGTGGCGAGGTTGTGGATGCGGTCAGCCATAGCTTGTTGCTCTTGATACAACGCTCATTGTGCACCAAAGAGGTGGCTCTTGGTGACGAATGATGACATGTCGTTGTCTTGCTCGATGAAGAGTGGGTTGGTAGAAGTACTTGGCCTATCCATCATTCCAAGAAAAAATGTGAGTGGGAGAAGGAGAAGAACTTATACCAAATGTACCTTGACCGATGTTGACGATGAATCAAGATCACTCAAATGCGGACAATGAAATAGCACTATTGGTACCAATTCTTGTCGGTTCTCACACCTACACAAGTAAAAGCTTATGGTGGATCTTGGTTAGGATGGTGGCACAAAATTTGATGCAATTGTAAGTGAGCTTCAATAATGTTGGAAAAGATTCACAAATTTGCAAATGCAACAAGTAGACTAAGCAAGTAGATGTACACGGAAACACACATGCAAATAGATAAGTGGGATTATGCAAACCAAAACTGGGCCAAAATGTGGAATCCATGAAAATGCTCTTGTTGCACAATACAAGAGAGACACTAGCACGATTGCACAATAGGCGGATAAGGAACTTGTGCACAACCTACTAGGTAAAAGTGCAACGACCTCTATCCCAAGTATGCTATATGTATGGTATTTCGGTGATATGATCCAAGATGATCGGATATGACAAACTTAATGTAGTATGATGCTATGGTTCTTGCTTATAAGCTATTTGCTTATCCTTCCTCTTTGCTTAAAAGCTTGGCTGGCTCTTTCACTTTTGAGCTCTTTTCTCATGCAAAACTTCACGAACCAAGATAGCAATTGTGTATGCGATGACAACTTTGAGACACAAAAGATGATGCCAAGATATGCACCACTATGGTATGGTATGTATGCTGTGGAGTATGATCACTAATGTGCACAAGTCACGTTGCCGGCAATACTCAATGGCTAGTCTCGATGGGTAAGCTAGGCAAATGTAAGGCCATGTGGTTATCAATGCAATTGCAAGGTATGACAAAGATGTCGTCGAAGTTACCGTCCTTGGCAATGATGAGTACTTTGTGAAGATGAGCGGTGGTGATGTTGACATCGAACCGTACCTATATAGCTGAAACACAATAGGACATGGGAACCACAACCCAAAATCTCAAAGACCAATACGTGCCAGATCCCACCAAATGGTGCACGAGGCATTGGGTGCAAAACACCATTAGGGGGGATCGGGTCCTCATCTCCACCCATAGCACCAAGGAGTTCAGATTGCAAGATATAAACATCACTTGTCCAAGATTGTCGATGCCCAAAATCATCTAAACTCTTGCAAATGACATGACTAACTGGAATTTCCAACAAATCAGGGACCCTAACTTTGACCAAAATGCGAGCCCTATTGGACATATCTCTGTTCCATACTAAAAACTTCGCAAAGCCACTGACAGATTCCCTAACTTTATCTGGCCTCCAAGCCTCAAGCGGGTAATTGACCATCATAATCCAGGCATCATGGGAGAAGGTGCAGTGACGGTGATCAATACCTCTGTCATGGCGAATAACTCGCAGAATCGAGACACCAATGAAGTAGGGACTGTGGGCGATTGCAGTGTCGATGTCGCAGGCATGCTGGAAGCGGACGAGCACAGCTCCCATGCCTCATCTTGAAACTTCAGCAATGCGGAAACCACGCTCATGGTCCAGGTAATGACGGATGAGCATGGCGTACGTGTCAAACTGGTTAGGGTCCGGTGGAGGTGCGAGGGACATGATAGCCCAGTCCCCAGATTGGACCAGAGCTTCGCCGCCAAGGAAGTGGTAGGATCGGCAGCGTCGGTTTCCATTGGCTTCCATGATGGCAGTGCCAGGTGGAAGGAGTGGGAGGGGATCGCATGGGTAGGTGGCCATGGTGGCGGAGGAAGATGAGTCGGCAATGGAGAAAAGCGACGGAGCAGAGCAGGGGTGTAATGGAGAGCAGGGGGTTTGGCAGGCTGGGCGGTCGAATAGAGGAGGGGGGTCGGGTTTTTAGGAGACGAGTCATGGTGAGGGGTATTGGGTACGGGCGTAGGGGAGGAAGTTTGGTGGGATTTGACCCGATAGACGGGGGATTTAGCCTAGGATAAAAAACAGAAACGAGATATGTGCCCGTAATGAAAACAAGCACGACATCTAAACTGATTTTTGCAATCGACACGGCGGTGTCCAGAGGATAAGTATTTGCCGCAATAAGATATGATCGGAGTCAAATGATGATCAGTTTGGCCCCTTGGAGGGGGGTGGGCTTGATTGGGCCGGGGGTTTGGGTTAGCTGGGGGTTGGGATGTGGTCAATTGTGGTGGGGCATCGGTGGGGATGGAAAGAGCAGAGATGGGCTGCAGGGACCGAAGAGGGTCTGATATGTCTCCAACGTATCTACTTTTCCAAACACTTTTGCCCTTGTTTTGGACTCTAACTTGCATGATTTGAATGAAACTAACCTGGACTGACAGTGTTTTCAGCAGAACTACCAAGATGTTGTTTTATGTGTAGAAAAGAAAAGTTCTAGGAATATCCTGGAAATCCATGGAGGCACGTTTCAGATTTAATAAGAATTTTTGGAGAAAGAATCAAGGTCAGGGGGCCCACGGGCTATCCATGAGACAGGGGGGCGCCCCCCCTAGGGCGTTCCCTCCTATCTTGTGGGCCCCCCGGACCTCCTCTAACCTCAACTCCGACTCCATATATACCGTCACGGGGAGAAAAAAATCAAGGAGAAAGTTTCATCACGTTTCACGACACGGAGCCGCCTCCAAGCCCTAATCTCTCTCGGGAGGGCTAATCTGGAGTCCGTTCGGGGCTCCGGAGAGGGGGCTTCGTCGCCGTCGTCATTATCAACCATCCTCCATCACCAATTTCATGATGCTCACCGCCGTGCGTGAGTAATTCCATCGTAGGCTTGCTGGACGGTGACGGGTTGGATGAGATTTACCATGTAATCACGTTAGTTTTGTTAGGGTTTGATCCCTAGTATCCACTATGTTCTGAGATGATGTTGCTATGACTTTGCTATGCTTAATGCTTGTCACTAGGGCCCGAGTGCCATGATTTCAGATCTGAACCTATTATGTTTTCATGAATATATGTGTGTTCTTGATCCTATCTTGCAAGTCTATAGTCACCTATTATGTGTTATGATCCGACAACCCCGAAGTGACAATAATCAGGATACTTCTCGGTGATGACCGTAGTTTGAGGAGTTCATGTATTCACTATGTGTTAATGCTTTGGTCCAGTTCTCTATTAAAAGGAGACCTTAATATCCCTTAGTTTCCGTAAGGACCCCGCTGAACACGGGAGGGTAGGACAAAAGATGTCATGCAAGTTCTTTTCCATAAGCACGTGTCACTATTTACGGAATACATTCCTACATTACACTGATGAATTGGAGCTAGTTCTATATCACCCTATGTTATAACTATTGCATGAGGAATCCCATCCGACATAATTATCCATCACTGATCCATTGCCTACGAGCTTTTCACATATTGTTCTTCGCTTATTTACCTTTTCGTTGCTACTGTTACAACTACTACAAAAACCCAAAAACATTTACCTTTTCTGTTGCTACTATTACCATTACTATCATACCACTTTTGCTACTAAATACTTTGTTGTAGATACTAAGTTCTCCAGGTGTGGTTGAATTGACAACTCAACTACTAATACTCAATAAATTTGGGTTGTACTTCACCCTCGAGAGTTGTTGTGATCCCCTACACTTGTGGGTTATCAAGACTAATTCCTGGCGTCGTTGCCGGGGAGCATAGCTCTATTCTCTGAGTCACTTGGGATTTATATCTGCTGATCACTATGAAGAACTTGAAAGATGCTAAGACCAAGATCTATCCCTCAACTACGAGGGAGGTAAGGAACTGCCATCTAGCTCTGCACTAGATTCTCCTTCCGTATTCGTAAGCTTGCGACACCTAAACCTTCTACTGCTATGAATTCTGATATGTCGCATGTTATTGATGATGCCACTTGTGCTATGCATAATCAAACTACTTGTGTGCGTGATAGTACTTTGCCATTAGGTGAATTTCTTGATGAACAACTTGCTAGAGTTAGGGGGAATGCAAATATTGAAGATGCTATTGATGATAGTGATGATGAATGTTCCCCCAATGATTATGTATTACCTATTGTTCCTAAGGGTTATGTTATGAATGAAAAAGCTGCTATGGAAATTCTTTCTTGCAATGATAGATCTGATCTTGAAGGGGAGCCTTGGCGCAGTGGTAAAGCTGCTGCCTTGTGACCATGAAGTCACGGGTTCAAGTCCTGGAAACAGCCTCTTGCAGAAATGTAGGGAAAGGCTGCGTACAATAGACCCAAAGTGGTCGGACCCTTCCCCAGACCCTGCGCAAGCGGGAGCTACATGCACTGGGGCTGCCCCCTTTTTTTTAATGATAGATCTGATCTTAAGAAATTATTAGCTAAATGGAAGTAGCAGTCTCTTAATGCTAGAATGAAACCTGATCCTACTTTTGCTACTTCACCTATCTGTGTTACTAATAAGGATTATGAATTCTCTGTTGATCCTGATATTATTACTTTAGTTGAATCTGATCCTTTTTATGGCCTTGAATCTGAAACTGTTGTGGCACATCTTACCAAGTTGAATGATATAGCCACCCTATTTACTCATGATGAGAAGTCTTGCTATTTATATATCCTTAAGATAGTTCCGTTCTCATTAAAGAGTGATGCTAAGAGTTGGTATAATTCTCTTGCTCCTAGTTGTGTGCGTAGTCCCTAGGATATGATCTATTACTTCTCTGCTAAATATTTCCCTGCTCATAAGAAACAAGCTGCCTTGCGGGAAATATATAATTTTGTGCAAGTCAAAGAAGAGAGTCTCCCACAAGCTTGGGGGAGGCTTCTCCGGTTACTTTATGCTTTGCCTGATCATCCTCTTAAGAAAAATGAAATACTTGATATCTTTTATAATGGACCAACAGATGCTTCCAAGGACCACTTGGATAGTTGTGCTGGTTGTGTTTTCAGGGAAAGAACATTTGACGAAGCTGAAATATTATTGAATAATATGTTGACTAATGAAAATAATTGGACTTTTCCTGAGCCAATTCCTGAAGTAATTCCTGAACCAATTGAGCCAACTCCTGAGCCTATTCGTAAACCCACTCCAAAGAAGAGAGGTGTTTTATTTCTCAGTCCTGAAGATATGCAAGAGGCAAAGAAATCAATGAAAGAAAAAGGTATTAAAGCTGAAGATGTTAAGAATTTACCTCCTATTGAAGAAATACATGGTCTGAATATACCACCTGAAGAACTACATTGTCTTGATAACCCGACACAGGTAGTGAAGGTAAATTCTCTTTATAGATACGATAAAGTTGAAATACCCTCTACTAAATTTCATAGCCCATGCTTAGATGAATTTTATGACTTTATGGCTAGATAAGAAAGTTTTAATGCTTATCTTGGTAGAGAGTTAAAGAATAATGCTTTCGAGATAGGACGCGTAGGTGATAATCTGGCTAGAGTTAAAGATGAACTTCACCACGTTAGCAAATATGCTTCTATGGTTGCTACTCAAGCTGAGCAAGTACTCAAAGCTCAAAATGATTTGCTTGATGAATTGAATAATAAAAATGACTTTGCCGTTAGAGTGGCTACTAGAACTGGTAGAATGACTCGGGAACCTTTGTATCCTGAAGGCCACCCTAAGAGAATCGAGCAAGATTCTCAAAGAAATAATTTAGAGGCACCTAGTTCTTCTAAGAAGAAAAAAAAGAAAAATGATAGGACTTTGCATGCTTCTAGTGAACCTACTGTAGACACACCTGAGAATCCAAATGATATTTCTATTTATGATGTTGAAACGCAATCAGGTGATGACCATGAACCTAGTGATGATGTTAATGATAATGTTCATGTTGATGCTCAACCTAGCAAAGACAATGATGTAGAGATTGAACCTACTGTTGATCTTGATAACCCACAATCAAAGAATCAACGTTATGATAAGAGAGATTTTATTGCTAGGAAGCACGGTAAAGAAAGAGAACCATGGGTTCAGAAACCCATGCCCTTTCCTCCTAAACCATCCAAGTCAAAGGATGATGAGGATTTTGAGCGCTTTGCTGAAATGATTAGACCTATTTTCTTACATATGCGCTTAACTGATATGCTTAAAGTAAATCCTTATGGTAAATATATTAAGGATATCATCACAAATAAAAGAAAGATACCGGCACCATGCTTGCTAATTACACTTTTAAGGGTGGAATACCAAAGAAACTTGGAGATCCGGGTGTTCCAACTATACCATGCTCTATTAAAAGAAATTATGTTAGAACTGCTTTATGTGATCTTGGAGCCGGTGTTAGTGTTATGCCTCTGTTTATATCATAGACTTGAATTGAATAAGTTGACACCTACTGAAATATATTTGCAAATGGCTGATAAATCAACTGCTATACCTGTTGGTATTTGTGAGGATGTGCCTGTTGTGGTTCCAAATGTCACTATCATAACGGACTTTGTTATTCTTGATATTCCCGAGGACGATAGTATGTCTATTATCCTTGGTAGACCTTTTCTTAATACTGCAGGGGCTGTTATTGATTGCAACAAAGGCAATGTCACTTTTCATGTTAATGGCAATGAGCATATGGTACACTTTACGAGGAAACAATCTCAAGTTCATAGTATCAATTCTATTGAAAAAGTTCCAACTATCATTTTTGGAGGTTTTGAATTTCCTCTCCCTACTGTCAAGAAAAAGTATGATATTCTTATTGTTGGGGATTTTCATATCCCCGTTGAGGTAACTTACTGTTATTCGAAATTTCTCCGGTTCCGTGTTATTCGGAATGAGTTTGTTAACAAGACTTGATCAATCTTGTTAGTGGATTCATTTTGATGATCACGAGATGGATGAAGCTAGAAGGCACAACCTTCTGTACCCTCTTTTTACTTTCTGTTATTTAGAATAAATAAAGCAAAAATAGTATTATCTGTCTGCTTTCTGATTTATCTGTGCAATAAAAAATAGTCTGAAAATAAAAGTGCTCCAAATGTCGTGCAAATTTAGTATGTTTTTTTCTGGAATATTTCAGGATTTTTGGCACTGAAAACACTGCAGGAGGGCCAAGCACCAGGCCATGAGAGAGGAGGGCACCCCCCCTGTAGGTCGCGCCCCCTGTCTCGTGGGCCCCTGGTGGCTCCCCTCCACTTATGCCAACACCCACACACTTCATCTTCTACCCAAAAAAATCCCCATCCAGCTCAAGCCCGAGTTCTAGCTCGTTTTGCTGCGATTATCGATCTCTTAGCTCAAAGCTCCATTCGCAAAACTGCTTTGGGAGATTGTTGCTTGGTATGTGACTCCTCCGTTGGTCCAATTAGTTTTTGTTCTAGTGCTTTATTCATTGCAAATTTTTGCTGCATAGGTGATGATATGTCTCCAACGTATCTATAATTTTTGATTGCTCCATGCTACTTCATCTACTGTTTTGGACTATATTGGGCTTTATTTTCCACTTTTATATTACTTTTGGGACTAACCTATTAACCGAAGGCCCAGCCCAGAATTGTTGTTTTTTGCCTTTTTCTGTATTTCGAAGAAACAGAATATCAAACGGAGTCCAAACGGAATGAAACCTTCCGGATCGTGATTTTCCAACCGAACGTGATCCAGGAGACTTGGACCCTACTCCAAGTAGTGCCCGAGGAGGTCATGAGGGTGGAGGGAGCGCCCCCCCTGGGCGCGCCCCCTACCTCGTGGGCCCCTCGGAGCTCCACCGACGTACTCCTTCCTCCTATATATACCTACGTATCCCCGAACGATCAGAACAGGAGCCAAAAACCTAATTCCACCGCCGCAACTTTTTGTATCCACGAGATCCCATCTTGGGGCCTGTTCCGGAGCTCCGTCGGAGGGGGCATCTACCATGGAGGGCTTCTACATCATCACCATAGCCCCTCCGATGAAGTGTGAGTTGTTTACTTCTGACCTTCGGGTCCATAGCTAGTAGCTAGATGGCTTCTTCTCTGTTTTGGGATCTCAATACAATGAATCTATGGCTTGTTTTTAGAGTTCCAGTAGGTTTAACACCAATATAAATAAATAATGAGTTCATTACATTAACTTGAAGTAGTCTTTTGTTTTCTTTCTCTAACGGAGCTCACGAGATTTCTGTTGAGTTTTGTGTTGTGAAGTTTTCATGTTTTGGGTGAATTCCTTTGATGGATTATGGAACTAGGACTGTCAAGAGCCTAAGCTTGGGGATGCCCATGGCACCCCCAAGATAATCCAAGGACACCAAAAAGTCAAAGCTTGGGGATGCCCCGGAAGGCCTCCCCTCTTTCGTCTACTTCCATCGGTAATTTACTTGGAGCTATATTTTTATTCACCAACATGATATGTGTTTTGCTTGGAGCGTCTCGTATTATTTGTGTATTTTCTTGTTAGGCTACCACAATCATCCTTGCTGTACACATCTTTTGAGAGAGCCATACATGAATTGGAATTTGTTAGAATACTCTAGGTGCTTCACTTATATCTTTTGAGCTTGATAGTTTTGCTCATAGTGCTTCACTTATATCTTTTGAGCGTGATAATTTTGCTCTAGTGCTTCACTTATATCTTTTAGAGCGCGGTGGTGGATTTGTTTTAAAGAAACTATTGATCTCTCATGCTTCACTTAGATTATTTCGAGAGTCGTTAATAGCATGGTAATTTGCTTAATGTTAATATACTTGGTGTTCAAGATATGAGAACCTTTCTTTTGAGTGAATTGAATACTAAGATAAGTTTGATGCTTGATAATTGTTTTGAGATATGGAGGTGATAATATCAAAGTCGTTCTAGTTGGGTGATTATGAATTTGAGAAATACTTGTTTTGAAGTTTGCAAGTCCCGTAGCATGCACGTATGGTTAAAGTTTGTAACAAATTTGAAACATGAAGTGTACCTAGCTTGTGCATCCTTATGAGTGGCGGTCGGGGACGAGCGGTGGTCTTTTCCTACCAAACTATCCCCCTAGGAGCATGCACGTAGTACTTGAATTTTTGATGACTTCTAAAATTTTGCAATAAGTATATGAGTTCTTTTGACTAATGTTGAGTCCATGGATTATACGCACTCTCACCTTTCCGACAGTGCTAGCCTCTTCGGTACCGTGCATTGCCCTTTCTCACCTTGAGAGTTGGCGCAAACTTCGCGGGTGCATCCAAACCCCGTGATACGATACGCTCTATCACACATAAACCTCCTTATATCTTCCTCAAAACAGCCACCATACCTACCTATTATGGCATTTCCATAGCCATTCCGTGACATATTGCCATGCAACTTCCATCATCATCATCATGACATACATTACTTTTGTCATATTGCCATTGCATGATCATGTAGTTGACATTGTATTTGTGGCAAAGCCACCATGCATTATTTTTCATACATGTCACTCTTGATTCATTGCACCATCCCGGTACACCGCCGGAGGCATTCATATAGAGTCATATCTTGTTCTAAGTTTCGAGTTGTCATCCTTATGTTGTCATCAATAGAAGTGTGATGATCATCATTATTAGAGCATTGCCCAAATAAAAAAAGAAGAAGAGAAAGGCCAAAAAAAGGCCCAAAAAAGAAAAAAGAAAAGGGCAATGCTACTATCTCTTTTCCACACTTGTGCTTCAAAGTAGCACCTTGTTCTTCATGTAGTGAGTCTCATATATTGTGCTTCAAAGTAGCACCTTTTTCCTCATGAAGTGAGTCTCATAAGTTGTATTTTTATACTAGTGGGAATTTTTCATTATAGAACTTGGCTTGTATATTCCTACGATGGGCTTCCTCAAATGCCCTAGGTCTTCGTGAGCAAGCGAGTTTGATGCACACCCACTAGTTTTCTTTTGTTAAGCATTCATAGCTCTAGTGCATCCGTTGCATGGCAATCCCTACTCCTCATGTTGACATCAATTGATGGGCATCTCCATAGCCCGTTGATTAGCCTTGTCAACGTGAGACTTTCTCCTTTTTTGTCTTCTCCACACAATCCCCATCATCATATTCTATTCCACCCATAGTGCTATATCCATGGCTCACGCTCATGTATTGCATGAAGGTTGAAAAAGTTTGAGATTATTTAAGTATGAAACAATTGCTTGTCTTGTCATCAGGGGTATAGAAGTTGGGAACATCTTTGTGTGACGAAAATGAAGCATATCCTAACTATATGATATTGTAGGGATGAACTTTCTTTTGCCATGTTATTTTGAGAAGACATGATTGCTTTGATTAGTATGCTTGAAGTATTATTATTTTTGTGTGAATATGAACTTTTGTCTTGAATCTTTCGGATCTGAATATTCATGCCACAATTAAGAAGTTTTACATTGAAATTATGCCAAAGTATCACTCTGCATCAAAAATTCTTTTTTATCATTTACCTACTCGAGGACGAGCAGGAATTAAGCTTGGGGATGCTTGATACGTCTCCAACGTATCTATAATTTTTGATTGCTCCATGCTACTTTATCTACTGTTTTGGACTATATTGGGCTTTATTTTCCACTTTTATAGTACTTTTGGGACTAACCTATTAACCGGAGGCCCAGCCCAGAATTGTTGTTTTTCCCTTTTTCAGTATTTCGAAGAAATAGAATATCAAACGGAGTCCAAACGGAATGAAACCTTCGGGAGCGTCATTTTCCAACCGAACGTGATCCAGGAGACTTGGACCCTACTCCAAGTAGTGCCCGAGGAGGTCACGAGGGTGGAGGGCGCCCCCCTGGGCACGCCCCCCTACCTCGTGGGCCCCTCGGAGCACTACCGACGTACTCCTTCCTCCTATATATACCTATGTATCCCCGAACGATCAGAACAGGAGCCAAAAACCTAATTCCACCGCCGCAACTTTTTGTATCCACGAGATCCCATCTTGGGGCCTGTTCCGGAGCTCCGCTGGAGGGGGCATCTACCACGGAGGGCTTCTACATCATCACCATAGCCCCTCCGATGAAGTGTGAGTAGTTTACTTCAGACCTTCGGGTCCATAGCTAGTAGCTAGATGGCTTCTTCTCTCTTTTTGGATCTCAATACAATGTTCTCCCCCTCTCTTGTGGAGAACTATTCGATGTAATCTTATTTTTGCGGTGTGTTTGTTGAGATCGATGAATTGTGGGTTTATGATTCAGATTATCTATGGAAAATATTTGATTCTTCTCTGAATTCTTTTAAGTGTGATTGAGTTATCTTTGCAAGTCTCTTCGAATTATCCTTTCTGGTTTGGCCAACTAGATTGGTAGTTCTTGCAATGGGAGAAGTGCTTAGCTTTGGGTTCAATCTTGCGTTGTCCTTACCCAGTGACAGAAGGGGCAGCAAGGCACATATTGTATTCTTTCCATCGAGGATAACAAGATGGGTTTTTTATCATATTACATGAATTTATCCCTCTACATCATGTCATCTTGCTTACAGCGTTACTCTGTTTTTACTTAATACTCTAGATGCATGCTGGATAGCGGTCGATGAGTGGAGTAATAGTAGTAGATGCAGAATCGTTTCGATCTACTTGTTTTGGACGTGATGCCTATATACATGATCATTGCCTAGATATGTTCATAACTATGCTCAATTCTGTCAATTGCTCAATAGTAATTTGTTCACCCACCGTAGAATACTTATGCTCTCGAGAGAAGCCACTAGTGAAACCTATGGCCCCCGGGTCTATTCTCATCATATCAATCTATATCACTTTATTTACTTGCTTTGTTTTTACTTTGCCTTTACTTTTTACTTTGCATCTATCTATCAAAAATACCAAAAATATTATCTCTATCAGATCTCACTCTCGTAAGTGATCGTGAAGGGATTGACAACCCCTAAGCATTGGTTGCGAGTTGCTATCGTTTTGTGTAGGTACGAGGGACTTGTGTGTGGTCTCCTACTGGATTGATACCTTGGTTCTCAAAAACTAAGGGAGATACTTACGCTACTTTACTGCATCATCCTCTCCTCTTCGGGGAAATCCAACACAGTGCTCAAGAGGTAGCAGGTGACCATGTTCTTGAGCTTGCATGTTAAACTTTTTTGGTCCCAATCATCCAATGCATGATATAGGCTCTAGGCACTTGTAGGAGTAGTTGCTATCAATCTTGTTTAGTTTTATCCACTTTTATTTTGAAGTTACTAAAATTTCAGAAAATTTCAGAAAAATAAATATGCTTAGAAGAATGTACCAAGGTGGTTCCTCGGCAAAGAAAGGGCCAAGAATTGCTATACGTGAACAAGATATTAATTTTCCAAGGGACGCAAATGTACGGGCTTGTGAGTGGCCATCCGATGATTTTATGGTCGAAGCAGGCTTCAAGGAGGAATTTGACGCGTATGTGCATAATGCCGAGCTGGAGGACTTCCTACAAGATAAGTGTCCTCAATATTATCAGTTGACTGATTCCTTTGTGTGGAGGTTCGAATATATTTCTTCGCGTAATTCTCCTAGTGTTATATTTGATATTTATGATACATCTTATACCATGGATTTAGAGGACTTTACAACTGCTTGCAAACTCCCGCAGTGGGGTAATATTAATGATCCTCCCAAATCTGAAGTTAGAAATTTTCTTGCTAGTATTACTGTGGGAGAATCTTGGGACGTAACACAAGCTACCATAGGGAGCATTCATTTTCCTGCTATACATTACTTTGCTCTCTTTATTGGTAAATGCATTAACGGTAAGGACGAAGTATGTCACTTGTGTGCCCCTGATCTTTGTGTCCTCAAGAGTGCTGTGTCTGGTTATAGAGCTTATAACTTGGGGGCAATAGTTGCACGTAGGTTGCATAATAATAGTAAAAAGGGAAATTTCTTTGGAGGAATTTATGCAACCCGTGTGGCAAATTTTCTTAATATAGCTCCTTGAGAGGGGGATATGACTGTACCTCCTGTTTATTTAGATAAAGAAGCTATGTTTGATCATCAATTTCTTGAGAGGAATGAACAATTCCTCCATTATCGACTAATCTATGACAGACGCAATGTCGTCCCAGTTACTCTTCCTGCTCCCTACCTTTTTGATTATCAGGCAAAAGGAAGCTATGTTGTCACCAGGGAAGAAGCAGCTGAATACGAGAGGGGAATGGAGGCAGCTCGCCAACACGCTGCTGCTCAGGAGGCGGTCGCCTCTACATCTCAGTACTACCCCAGTTTCACTTATGGATATCAGCGAGGCGGTCCTTGGTATTAGACCAACTTAGGCCAAAAGCCTAAGCTTGGGGGAGTACGTATTTCTCACCGACTTTACATTCATGTTCACACACTAGTCGTAGGTGCTCATACTCTTCAATTGTATTATCCATGTTAGTTTAAATTTCTTTTTCTAGCTTTCTTCTTGTGTGTTTGATAAACCTTAAGAAAAACAAAAAAAATTAGTTAGTTTAATTTCCTTCCTTGTAGTAGAAATTAAAATGAAAACCCAAAAAGATTTCTCGTTCTTCTTTTACTTGTTGGGAGCTTTCCTGTGTAAATAGTTTTATTTTCTTTTCTTTCTTTTGGGGGTCGAGAAGAGCATATTGAAAATGCTTAGTGGCTCTCATATGCATAATTGATTATTTATATTTAGAGCCCATATTACTTGTCTTCTCTCTTGAGTTGAATGCTTGCAGATTCCAGCTTAGTCCAATGCACGTGCACTCTTATTATTATACACATCGTTCGGTCGTGCGAGTGAAAGGCAATAATGACGATATATGATGGACTTATTGGGATGAGAAAAGCTGGTATGAACTCGACCTCTCTTATTTTTGTAAATATGATGATTCATCGTTCCTGAGTCGGCTATTATGAAATAAACATATTTGCAATGACATTTAGAGATTATAGTTGCTTGTGCCATGCTTGATTAGCTATGAGTTATAATGGTTTACCTTGCGTGCCAACATTCTATTAGAATGATTATGATGTGGTATGATGGGATGGTATCCTCCTTTGAATGTATTGAGTGACTCGACTTGGCACATGTTCACGCATGTAGTTGAAACAAATCAACATAGCCTTCACGATATTTATGTTCATGGTGGATTATATCCTACTCATGCTTGCACTCGGTGTGAATTAATTTTAATGCAAGCTTACGACTGTTGTCGCTCTCTCCGTTGGTCGCTTCCCAGTCTTTTGCTAGCCTTCACCTGTACTAAGCAGGAATACTGCTTGTGCATCCAAACTCCTTAAACCCCAAAGTTGTTCCATATGAGTCCACTATACCTTTTTATATGTGGTATCTACCTGCCGTTCCAAGTAAATTTGTATGTGCCAAACTCCAAACCTTCAAATGAAATTCTGTTTTGTATGCTCGAGCAGCTCATGTTACAACTAGGGCTGCCTATATCTTCCATGCTAGGTGGGTTATTCTCACGAGGAGTAGACTCCGCTCCTCATTCACGAGAAAGGGCCGGTAACCGGGATGCCCAGTCCCATGATCCAAAAAGATCAAAGCAAATCAAAATAATTAAACAAAACTCCCCCAGGGCTGTTGTATATTGGAGGCACTCGTTGTTTCAAGCAAGCCATGGATTTATGCTTGTTGGTGGTTGGGGGAGTATAAACCTTTACCATTCTATTTGGGAACTGCCTATAATGCATGTAGTATGGAAGATACAACTATCTCATAGTTGTTGCGTTGACAGCAAAAGTATGCCGCTCAAAATGTTATTCAATCTCTGTTTTAAAATCGAGCTCTCTGGCACCTCTACAAATCCCTGCTTACCTCTGCGAAGGGCCTATCTATTTACTTTTATGTTGAGTCATCACCCTTCTTATTAAAAGCACCCGCTGGAGAGCACACTGTCATTTGCATTCATTACTATTGGTTTATATTGGGTATGACTCGACTGGATCTCTTTTACCATGAATTACAATGTTTAGTCAGTCCTTGATCTTTAAAGGTGCTCTGCATTTATGTTTTGCGGTCTCAGAAAGGGCTAGCGAGATACCATTTTGTTATGTCATGTTATGATTATTTTGAGAAAGTGTTGTCATCCGAGTTTTATTATTATGACTCGCTAGCTGATTATGCTATTGATATGAGTAATTGTGAGACCTATGTGATATTGTGAGTATTGTTAGTTCATAATATTTGCTGAAACTCGAATGCTGGCTTTTCATGTTTACAACAACAGGAGCAAACGGAATTTGTAAAAGTTTTTCTTAATGACTTTCAGTTTATCAACTGAATTGCTTGAGGACAAGCAAAGGTTTAAGCTTGGGGGAGTTGATACGTCTCCAACGTATCTACTTTTCCAAATACTTTTGCCCTTGTTTTGCCCTCTAACTTGCATGATTTGAATGAAACTAACCCGGACTGATGATGTTTTCAGCAGAACTACCATGATGTTGTTTTATGTGTAGAAAAGAAAAGTTCTCGGAATGTCCTGGAAATCCACGGAGGAACTTTTCAGATTTAATAAGAATTTTTGGCGAAAGAATCAAGGTCAGGGGGCCCACGGGCTGTCCACGAGACAGGGGGCGCCCCCCCCCCCTAGGGCGCGCCCTCCTATCTCGTGGGCCCCCCGGACCTCCTCCGACCTCAACTCCAACTCCATATATACCGTCTCGGGGAGAAAAAAATCAAGGAGAAAGTTTCATTGCGTTTCACGACACGGAGCCGCCGCCAAGCCCTAATCTCTCTCGGGAGGGTTGATCAAGAGTCCGTTCGTGGCTCCGGAGAGGGGGATTCGTCGTCGTCGTCATCATCAACCATCCTCCATCACCAATTTCATGATGCTCACCGCCGTGCGTGAGTAATTCCATCGTAGGCTTGCTGGACGGTGATGGGTTGGATGAGATTTACCATGTCATCAAGTTAGTTTTGTTAGGGTTTGATCCCTAGTATCCACTATGTTCTGAGATTGATGTTGCTATGACTTTGCTATGCTTAATGCTTGTCACTAGGGCCCGAGTGCCATGATTTCAGATCTGAACGTATTATGTTTTCATGAATATATGTGTGTTCTTGATTCTATCTTGCAAGTCTATAGTCACCTATTATGTGTTATGATCCGACAACCCCGAAGTGACAATAACCGGGATACTTCTCGGTGATGACCGTAGTTTGAGGAGTTCATGTATTCACTATGTGTTAATGCTTTGGTCCAGTTCTCTATTAAAAGGAGACCTTAATATCCCTTAGTTTCCGTAAGGACCCCACTGAACACGGGAGGGTAGGACAAAAGATGTCATGCAAGTTCTTTTCAATAAGCACGTGTGACTATTTACGGAATACATGCCTACATTACATTAATGAATTGGAGCTAGTTCTATATCACCCTATGTTATAACTATTGCATGAGGAATCGCATCCGGCATAATTATCCATCACTGATCCATTGCCTACGAGGTGTTCACATATTGTTGTTCGCTTATTTACTTTTTCGTTGCTACTGTTACAACTACTACAAAAACCCAAAAACATTTACCTTTTCTGTTGCTACTGTTACCATTACGATCATACCACTTTGGCTACTAAATACTTTGCTGCAGATACTAAGTTATCCAGGTGTGGTTGAATTGACAACTCAACTGCTAATACTCAAGAATACTCTTTGGCTCCCCTTGTGTTGAATCAATAAATTTGGGTTGTACTTCACCCTCGAAAGCTGTTGTGATCCCCTACACTTCTGGGTTACCAGGGTCCAAAGTGGAGTCCCTGGGGATAGAATTTTGAATGGTAACAATCCCGCCCGTTGTTGGCTCGTGATCCGAGAAAGATGGAGCTTGGTTGACGGCGGCCAGAGTGATGCATGACGATGATGCTGGAGGGGGCCGGGCACCTAATGGAACAGAATTTGCACCGGAGAGCAGGCCTTGGGGGTATCTAGTGACCGTAGTCCATTCATGATCTAGCTCGTAAAGCCAAAGATTGTATTCTCTGATCCAGGAGGGTCCGTCAAAGCCCCAAAGGTGAAAATGACATGTGAAACTAGGGCATCTAAAAGATCTCAGATGATAGATCATAAATCCAACCGCCTTAGATATAACAGAGAATTTAAATACTTGACCACGGATGTGAGAAACATGAAGATGAGATCATGATCCCCAAATGCAGGCCTCAAGGGCTAAGCCAACGTGATCAGCATTAAGGGGGAATGAAGAATGGCTAAATGAAACCATAAGATGAAAAGCGAGGTTGGGGTCGAGGCAATGAACAAAAGTTGAGAATCTTGCTCTAACCTTGTTAGCAATTTCCACTCCCGGGGAAAGATCCAGGATAGGAGACGCCATCTTGGCCGGAGAGATTCACGAGGAGGGAGAGCCATGGGTCGCCGGTAGAGTCACCCTAGGAGTCGCCAGAGAGGAGGAGGTGGTGGGAGGGGAGCCATCAATGATATGTACTCAATTCTGAGAAATTTTTATCTTACAAACAACAAATATTTCAAATATAATAAAGATAAGATTTATTAGAATGAAGAATTGAAATAAAACAACCATTTTTGTTTATATTTCGTAAATATTATCAATATAAAAAAGAGAACGAACAAATGAAATAAAACACAACAAAATTTGGCATATTTTTTAATTTTAGTAAACACTGTTAGAAATAATATAGAAAAAAAGAGATTTGATTTCAAATATTGGAAATATAAACAAGAAAATAAATTTTGGATTTAAGAAGTGAAAAACAAAGTAATTTATAAAACAGATCACCGCGCCGCTGGTAAGGCTGCCCTGGGCCAGCCCGCCCGAATTGGGCCCAAGGCAGAGCCACGCAGGGCACAGCGCACAGCCGTGGGGTGGTGGGAGTTTAGTCCCACCTCGCCAAGCGAGAGAGTGCAACACCGGTTTAGATACCTGGCTGCGACTCCCCTCCCAAGCTCCTACCATATGCAGGCAGTACATTGCCTAACTCTCGTCCCCTCTACCCATGGGGCCTACTAGCAGGAGAGACATTCTGCACCACAGGCCTGCATCCTGGCCCATGAACGGCTGGGTTCGTAGTCGTATGCAGGTCGTGGTGTATGAATTCTTCTGCTCTGGTAGGTCGGCATTTTTTTGGCATGTTGCCATGTGTTTTGATCTTCAAATCACACACTAAATTATACACATGCTCAATTGCATTCAATACACATTTTTTTGCATATATGACAAGTTAATGTTTTGACCTTCAAATCACCTAATAAATTTTACACATGCTCACTTACATGTAATACACATGGCTATTAATAGGATTTCGACAAAAATGAGGCTGTGGTGTATGAATTCTCCTCCCACATGCATGCCATGGTCATGGTAGGGTGTGCATAAAGTTTGGGATCATTTGGTGGGACCGGCAAGGAAAACCTCTTTCAAACTTGCCCTCCGGCAAACCCGAATGGTCAGGCTTGTACATGGTGCATGTGGGGGAATGCATGATATGAACCCAACTTTTGGGAGCATGTGGCCATGGCCAATGTGGCCCCCCCAGGCAAGGTGTGCACGAATTCGGACACAAAACGCATGTTGCGTCACACCGGGGCAATGTTCTACTATTTTTTTCGACCACCTCCAAATCACCTCAACTTTTGAACACATGATATCTTGCACAAACATAGCTAGGTTTCCAAGGTTTTATATTTTTTTGAATTTTTTTAATTTATAGTGACCTCTAGACTGACTGGTCAAAACATCGGTCTATACCTCAAGGGGGCATTGTAAAATATTCTTTTTCCATATTTTCTTTCATAGCCATGTTTGGCACATGTGGGTTACCATGTACAAGAAATTTTTGGTGATTTGGAGGTGGTGGAAAAAATCACCTTTGTTCAAAAACTGGCTTAAGTTAAAGACCAAATGGCCCCTCCGAAATGCGGTGATTTTTTTTATCACCTCCAAATCACCTCAATTTTGGCACACATGATATCTTGCACAAACAAAGCTTGGTTTCCAAGGTTATATATTTTTTTGAATTTTTTTAAATTTATAATGCCCTCTAAACTGACTGCTCAAAACATCGGTCTATACATCAAGGGGGCATTGTACAATATTGTTTTTTCAACATTTTCTTTCATAGTCATGTTTGGCACATGTGGGTCACCATGTACAAGAAAATTTGGGTGCTTTGGAGGTGGTGGAAAAAATCACCTTTGTTCAAAAACTGGCTTAAGTTAGACCAAATGGTTCCTCCGGAATGCGGTGATTTTTTTCGACCACCTCCAAATCACCTCAACTTTTGCACAGATGACCTATTGCACAAACAAAGCTAGGTTTCCAAGGTTTTATATTTTTTTTATTTTTTTTTATTTAGACTGCCCTATAGACTGAGTGGTCCAAACATAGGTCTATACCTCAAGGGGGCATTGTAAAAAAAATTCCAAATTTTATTTGATATCCATGTTTGGCACATGTGGGGAACCATGTAAAATAAAACTTGGGTGATTTGGAGGTGGTGGAAAAATGACCTTTGCTCAAAAACTGGCTTAAGTTAGACCAGATGGTCCCTCCGGAATGCGGTGATTTTTTCAAACACCTCCAA
>NC_041391.1:13386569-13400250 GCF_002162155.2 Triticum dicoccoides | reverse complement strand
GTGGGTCACCATGTAAAAGAAACCTTGGGTGATTTGGAGGTGGTGGAAAAAATGACCTTTGCTAAAAAACTGGCTCAAGTTAAGACCAAATGGTCCCTCCGTAATGCGGTGATTTTCGACCACCTCCAAATCACCTCATCTTTTGCACACATGACCTCTTGCACAAAAAAGCTAGGTTTCCATGGTTTTATATATTTTTTATTTTTTTTTGAATTTATACTGCCCTATAGACTGACTGGTCCAAACATCGGTCTATACCTCAAGGGGGCATTGTAAAATTTATTTTCTCCAAATTTTCTTTGATAGCCATGTTTGGCACATGTGGGTCACCATGTAATAAAACATGTGGGTCACCAAGGTTTCACAATTTTTGAATTTTTCTGAATTTTTTATGCCCTGCCCAATGCCAGTTTGAAACATGCGGCTTCACGGGAAATGATGGAAAGATGTCGTATGTGTGGATGAACAATTTCCACTTACTTCACTAAACAACATTAATTAACTTAACGCAAAGTTGTACGTTTGGTACGATTTTCTTATGGGCACAGCATGTCGCACATGGCCACAGCATGGGAATTTATTGCACCATTGCCACACCATGTTCCAAATGGCCACAGCATGGGAAGTGTTTGCAGCATGCCTGATCAGTGAAGCAACACTAATGTGGCATGTCTGATCATTGCAGCAGGTAAATTGAAACAAATCATACATCTAAGGAACCATACATCCAAGGAACCATAATGGAAAATTTAAGGACACAAATATAGATAGCAATATATATTACTACCATAGATAACAGCATCCACAGCACACTTGCTGATGCAGACACCTCCAAGTTCGGACCACTAGCATTAGATAAGTTCATAGCACACATCACAGTACTACACTTAGATAAAGTTCATACTACATTACCACTTTAAGTTTCCACCATCAGACTACCACATCAAGTTCACCAAAAGAACTGAGGCTTCCTCCATCATATGACAACCAGGGTCAAGAGCAACTACATGTTAGGGTTTCTCAGGACCTTGTGGAGGGCAGAATGCTGAGCCCTGATCTTGTACTCATCACTGCTGACGGATGTAGCCCGACAATGTTCCATCAGATGCTCCAGCAACCCAGACCTGGGCTTGGGCCTAATGCAGTAGGGGCAGCGGTACTTGTCCATCCTCTAGTTGTAGTACGTACCAGATCTTTGGGCCCTGATCTTCTGCACCACCTTCTCTTCAAAGGACTCGACATTCCCCTCGACCACATCATCTCCAGATTCATACTGCACACATTAATGACTGACATTAATACATTATGCATTCAAATACTATAAACATCTAACACTAACTCAATGCACAAATAACATTTCAACTAGGCCTTACCTCGTACGGCTCATCTTCATCACTGTCATATGGGTAGTACCCAGATGAGTCCCACTTCCTCTTCTTGCCAACAAGATCCTCCTTCTGCTGTATTGTCAACCAAGCAAATCATTTACAAGGAATTGAATTGCAGTTCAAATAATGTCATTACAAACAAGTTCTGAATGAGCACTCATATGTCAGAATGAGTGAAATGGTGAAGCCTAACTCCTACATCTAATTAAAATACTCTAACTCCAGCATTTAATTAAAAAACACTGACTCCTAGATCCACTGGATCATTGAATCACAAAGTTCACTTACATATATCATTGGATATAAATGAATCCAGTACAAATAACACTAACTCATACATCTAATAAAACTAATCCACTGGATCACTGAATCAGAAAGTTTACTTACATATATCATTGGATATAAATGAATCCAGTACAAATAACACTAACTCATACATCTAATAAAAGTATCATAACTCTTACTTCTACTGCATCATTCAGTCACACCATTTAATTACATTTATCTCTTCCTATAAATGAATCCAATACAAAACAAACCTAACTAAACATCTAATTAAGAAACACTAACTAGTACATCTACTACACCATTCAATCACAGAATCTATATATAACTATCTATAAATGAATCCAATACAAATAAACCTTAACTAATCAACTAATTAAAAAAGCATAACTACTACATCTACTGGATGAATCAATCATAGATCCTATATATAACTGGCTATAAATGAATCCAATACAAGAAAACCCTAACTAAACATCTAATTAAAAAAACCCTAACTACTACATCTACTGGATGATTCAATCACAGATTCTATATATAACTATCTATAAATGAATCCAATACAAATAAACATTAACTAATCAACTAATTAAAAAACCATAAATACTACATCTACTGGATGTGATTCAATCACAAACTCTACATATCAGTGGCTCTAATTGAATCCAATACAAAAAATCCCCAACTGAACATCTAATTAAAAAACACTAACTACTACATCTACTGGATGTGATTCAGTCACTCATTCTACATATCAGAGGCTATAAATGAATCCAATACAAAAAAACCTAACTAAACATCTAATTAAAAAACCCTAACTACTACATTTACTGGATGTGATTCAATCACAGATTCTACATATAAGTGGCTCTAATTGAATCCAATACAAAAGATCCCCAACTAAACATCTCATTAAAAAACCCTAACTACTTGATCTACTGGATGATTCAATCACAGAATCCAAACTTACCCTTCACTATAAATCAATCAGACAACTAAGAACCCTAATTATCACAAGGGGATGCAACAACTAGCAACAACAAAAAAACCTCACACCTAAATCTACTGCTTAACAAGGGTAACCACCAACGGAGGGGACTGCTGGCAAGGATTACATGTAGGTCCACGTGCTCGCCGCCGGACTCCGCAGGTCCATCAGAAGGGCCGCTCGACGCCATCACGCCAAGCTCCGGCACGGCTGAGTCCGCCATGACCACCTTCTTCTCCTCTAGATCTGCCGCAGCAGCGACCGATCCAGCGCGTGGGGATGCAGCACCTCCTGCACCCGCACTGCCGACGAGGGTCTGCACGGCATCTGCCACGGTCTCCATGCCCTCTTCTGCAGATCTCTGTCCACGATGGCGGCTTCGCCACGGCCTTACTCCATCCGAGCCAGAAGCAAGTAGGAGAAGAGAGGGAGGCGGTGGTGGTGAGCGAGCAGGTGGGGTGGCCGGTGAGGGAGACGATGAGGCAGAGGAGAGAGGAGGGAGAGGGAGGCGATGTGGGGGAAATGGGGTGGGCGATGCGGCCGGTGCCCGTTCCCCTCCTCTTATACTAGGGGCCTTCTTTTGGAAACTATCCACGCACACGTCCTCGCGCACGACAGCGGGGAAACGCCACAGCCAACGTATAATATATTTTTTTTTGAGCATCACTACAGACACAAGCGCTCATATACACGCGCATACACTCATCCCTATGAACGCACACACGCACCCCTACCCCTATGAGCACCTCCGAGAGACTGAGCCGGCATATCATCTTGAGATTTACGAAGTCACCGTAAGTGCCTCGTCGTCGACGGGAACGTCTCCTCCCACTGAAAGCGCATCGCCGGAAATCCTGAAATAAATCCAGAAATAATGCGAGCACCAGGATTTGAACCCTGGTGGGTTGGGGATACCACTGTCCACCTAACCAACTCAACCACAGGTTGATTCACAACCAACGTAATATATGTACACGCCCGGCGTACAATAGTACACGGGCTGACGCGGGCTCATACAGGGCTCTACGACTGGTCTACGCGCGCTCTACGCTCACCTGGAATGACCATCGTGCCCCTCGTTACGAACCGCCATCGACGCATCTGGACCGTCCTTGTGTTTTTCCCACTCGCGTTCAACCCTGGGGAGCACCGGAGCAGAAACGCAAATAAACCTGGTCTAACCACCTGGTATGAGCCCGTCTGCTATCTCGAAAAACTATCAATTGAAAAAAAATAAACCTGGTCTCGATCAGTGAGAACAAAGATGTATAAGCTGCATGCATGTGTCAGTTAACTTCGAAGAATGACGTGCACATACAATGTATGTACAATCTACAGCTGCGTCCGGCCGCCGCCTGTAATGTGCATGCATGCATTTTGAGAAAGAGTCTTGAGACACGTGGCTGATCGATGAAACTATTTTCTTTTTCTGCCGTCCTCTCCTCTTTTTTTTTGCATAGAACTATTGAGCTTTATTCAAACAAATGTGTTTGCCGGGCAGTCAGCCATTAGGCTACTTACCAGGAAACTTGGAGCTTCAGAGAGCCAACTATCGGTTACAGACACATTACATGCACGCTGAGCACATAGGTGTGCTGGACCGTTTGCGGATCTACTAACATGTTGGATTACAAAAGAGTGGAAACTACCCGCTAGCTCATCAATTTCAAAGAAAACTGATGCCACAACAGGGCGGCTGTTGTGTCGAGTGTTCCAGAGATTCACAATCTCCAGACTGTCGGTCTCCATTATCACGTTAGCATAGCCTCTCAGGTTGGCGAAGATTACTCCATCCCATAGGGCTAGTGCCTCGGCGATCATAGGATCAGTGACCCCCAGATGGGGCTTGCACCAAGCGCCCATCAGTGCTGTTTGGGAGCGGGCTACACCACCCGCGCCACTTTTCTCCTCCACGAATCGCACAGCTGCATCGGTGTTGATTTTTACTTGATTCAGTTCAGGTGGCCGCCAGCCATGTCCCGGTAGCATTGTAGCTTGCTGTTTAGGTACATCAAGTAGGGCCAAAGTCTCTCTAGTGAGTTTGATGGACTTCACCGGATCAAACTTCTCTCCATCATGCGTCCATCTATTTTGGGAACTCTAGATGGACCACATAATGGTGATTATAGTTGCTCGTTCCTTGTCGGTGAACATAGACCCACATAAGATATCGCCGGCCCATGAAGACGGGTGCAGTCGCGGTAGCTTGATGTCCAGAACAAGACGTGCTTCGTCCCAGAACTGTCTAGCATGCGAACAATGGATTAATGCATGTTCAAGATCTTCTTCATGTGCTTGGCAAAGTTTGCATAAACTGACATCTCGAATATGTCTATGATGCAATGTCTTCTCGTCAGGTAGGATGCCACGCATGACACGCCACCAGAAGACACGTACCTTGGGGACAACTTTGAGAGACCAAAGTGTCTTCCACATGTGTGTTTGATCCACTGAAGTTCCGGTGCCGGGCCCTTCACCTAGAGCTTGGTGCTCGTTGCGGTTCATCAAGGCTCGATAAGCTGATTTCACACTGTAGTTTCCAGATTTCTCATGTGCCCACGCAAGAAACTCCTCTCCACCACCTTGCCAAAGTGGTATATTCAGAATTGCATCAGCATCAGGTGTCGCAAATGTACCTCGGACTAAGTCTCGCCTCCAAGTCCAGTTCGTGTTATCGATCAGATCGCTCACCCGTTCAACACTTGTGTTCGCTGGCTTGAGGATCGGTGATCGGGTAACAGTGGTTGGGATCCATTTGTCGGTCCAGGCGTTGATAGTTGAGCCATCACCAACACGCTGAACCACTCCCGCCTCAAGGGCTTCCCGCCCAGCAATGATGGCACGCCATATGGCCGATGCCGAGTGTGGCACTTGGGCCTGCATAAAATCACTATCGGGGAAGTACCTCCCCTTCAGAACTCTGGCACATAGTGAATTGGGGTTGGTCATGAACCTCCACCCATGTTTTCCCAATAGTGCCAAATTAAACAGATGGTAATCACGAAATCCCATACCTCCTTTGCATTTTGGTACCGTGAGATTTTTCCATGATATCCAATGAAGAGATCTTCTGTCAATCGAGCTGCTCCACCAGTACTTAGCCATACTGGAAGTCAGGCTTTTGCACACCTTTTTTGTAAGTAGGAAACAGCTCATACTGAACGTTGGGATGGCTTGAACTATGGCTTGAACTATGGATTTCAAAAGTGTCCTCTCCTTGTTGCAAAGCCCCTAAACGCAATCAGGTAGCTGCTGCAAGTGTCGTCGACTGGCTGGGTGGTAGATCAGGCGACTGTTCGGACAACATCAGATGGTTGTCTAGCCGGTCAATTTAATTGATTTATCACCCAGTAGACATGTAGCAATGCCCAACATATAAATCTGGTCTACCACGTTTCACATGTGGTAAGCCATCCAAACTATTCAAAAGAAAAACAATTTGGTCTAACCACTTGGTATGAGGGGTTCCCTATCTCAAAAAACAGTCAACTCCTGAAAAATAGAAACCTGATCTTGATCAGTGAGAACAAAGATGTACAAGCTGCATACATGTGCCAGTTAGCTTGGATGGATGACGTACACGTACAGTGTACGTGCATGGTGCACATGTGCAGCTGCGTTCGGCCGCGTGTAATGTGCATCCATGCATGCATGCATTTTGAGAAGAGTCTTCAAACACGTGCCTCATCGATGAGACTATTTTCTTTTTCTGCCGTCCTCCTTTGTGGCTCCTTTGCACTGGCAGGCATGGCCCGGCCGCTTCACCAACCAACATGCACGGCACGATCCATCAACCAGACGTAAGGGGCCGTCCAAAAACAATGAGGTGCAGCCGGCCGGGCCCAAAGCCGACGTGGCTACAGTGAGCCACTTGTATATAGCGCTGAGAAATGCCCCCGCATTGCACCTTGCCCATCCCATGGATTCTCCTATCCTATGTTTGTTTGCTGCGTACACATCACATGGTCTCATTATGATTCTATGCGTAAATGGGATCTTTTCTAATCCACTCATTTTCTTACAAATTTTCTGAAGAACAAGAGGCAAGAAAGAAAATAAAGTTTTGACCCACGATGGGAATATTACTACTACTAGTACTACAAGTGTCAAGTGCACAAGTATAGTGTGGTAGTGTACGAAGGAAGGAGGCGAGAGGATGGACAGTGGTAGGGTCTCTCCTCAGAGCATCTCCAACGGCCGCGCTTCGCGCCGCGCGCAAAAAACAAGTATGCCGCGCGCGCTTCGGTGGTTTAGCGCGGCCGTCAGCACTGGCTCCAACAGCCACGCTATAATGCAGCGCGCGTGCCGATCCAGCAGCGCGCAAAAATACAGCGCGCGCGACTCGCCGAGCATTGCTTATATGGCATTTTGGACACAAAATGAGTTTGAAACATTCAAAATGCAATGAACGTGACATATAAAATTTGACACAAACAAGTTGATGAATAAAAGTTCATGCCCACAAGTTCATCCAACCAAGTTCAAAATGCAAACCAAGTTCAAGACACAAATGAAAGACACGTCAATCCTCTTCCTCGTCTTCGTCCTCATCATCTTCCAAAGACAATTCTTCCGCCTCCGAAGATGAATCTTCCTCCCTCTCCTAATCACGCACCGCATCATGTCAAGCTCCGACGGTGTTGGCAAGATCTTCAACGGCATCTTCATGGGAATGTGTGTGAGGAGGCACATCGAAAGACATTCCGCCCATGGCGGCCGGAGGTGCACCCATGCCTCCCATGGGAGAAGCAAAACTCATGCCTCCCATGGCGGCCATAGCGTCGGGGGGTGCTCCAAAGCCACCCATGCCTCCCATAGCGGCCGGAGGTGCACCCATCCCTCCCATGGCACCTAAACCGCTCATGGTACCTCCGAAGCCACCCATGCCACCCATGGCGCCAAGGCCACCGCCACCCATGCCGCCAAGGCCACCGCCACCCATACCGTCAATGCTACCGCCAATGCCACCGCCAAGGCCACCGTCACCCATACCGCCAATCCCACCGCCAAGGCCACCGTCAAGGCCACCGCCACCCATGGCGCCGAGGCCACCGCCATCCATGGCGCCGAGGCCACCGCCACCCATTGCGCGAATCATGGCTCTTTTTTGCGTCAACACTTCTTCACGGGCAAGATTGACATATTCCTTTTGCGCTTCATTGAGGTTGGATGTGTCCAAGAAGAACAAGTGTTTCTCCCATTCCAACAATCTAGTTCGCTCCTCATTGCTCACCTTCCTCTCCTCCAAAGCCACCTTCCTCTCCTCGGCCGCCACCCTTCTCTCCTCGGCCGCCAACCTCCTCTCCTCGGCCGCGACATCTTGGTTCCTTGCCATTTTCCTCACCTCGTTGGCTTCTTTTCTTGCCTTCACAATTGCTTCCATAGCATTTTTGAGCTCATCATCTCCTTTCCTCTTCTTCTTTTCGGTTTTGTCTTTCTTGCACCCATCCGGTCGTTTTGGCTTCGAGTATGAAAACGAGTTGGGTGTGGGGCTTCTCTTGCCATCATCACTTGATGCATCATCCTCCTCATCATCATCATTCAACTCAATTTTTCGCTTGCGTTTGTTGCTCAAATGCAAATCATCCAAATGTTCATGCTTCTTCCATTTCTCATCGTCCTTTAACACTTCATAGCACTAGTAGAAAAGGGGGCAATGGTCCAGGCCGGGTCAGCCCATTAGTCCCGGTTCAATCCAGAACCAGGACCAATGGGGGCATTGGACCCGGTTCGTGAGCCCCGGGGGCCGGCCGGGCCACGTGGGCCATTGGTCCCGGTTCGGCAGGACCTATTTGGTTCCGGTTGGTGGGACGAACCGGGACCAATGGGCCTCGCTCCTGGACCACCACCATTGGTCCCGGTTGGTGGAATGAACCGGGACCAAAGGCTGCCCTTTAGTCCCGGTTCGTGGCACGAACCAGGACCAATTAGTTGCCTATATCTACCCCTCGCCCGCGAGCAGAGCACTCCCAGTGCTCTGTTTTTCGTGGCCGGCGAGGGGAGAGCTTTGTGGTGCTCTAGCTCACCTACTATGCACACGAGGTGTTTGATGGAATGCCCGAGCCACACTACTTAAGCTTTCTCCTCTCCAAGCTCGACCTCCAAGCTCCATTTTCCTCAATATTTGTCTAGGTTTAGCGGTCCGTCACGTCTCGTCCCCGTCTTCACCGCCGTTGATCGCCCGCGCCGATCTCGTCACCGGCACCACCGTGGTGAGCCTCTTGTTCTTATCTTCTTTCTGAAAGGAAAAAAATCTTAATTTTCTTACTTTTATTATTGCATCTTACATAGTGCGATGGTTTTGGTATCCGCCCCCGTCGGCCCTCGTCCTGTCTATGATTCAGATGTGGTATATATTATCTTTTCATAACTATTGGTTCATTTATTGTTTATGACAATTATGCCGACCAACGTGACATAGATTTTATTTATCTAGGAGGTTGTTGAACCGGAAATTCCAACTGACCCTATTGTCGAGAGGTTAAATTTAGTTGAAGAAGAAAACAATTTGTTGAAGGAAAAAAATAGAAAAATTGAGGAGGAGAAGATGATATTGGAGTTGCATGTTGCGGATGTCGTCGATGATCACAAGATCAAGATGGATGCAATGCGCTTGAAGATTAGAAAGATTAGAAAATATGCCATTCATACCGAGGCTTGGTATCATTATGCCGTTGGATCAGTTGTTACATTGTTGCGATTATGATCGCATTTGTTTTCGCATTGAAATGTTTTACATAGTTTCAGTGTATGGTTTAACTAATTTAGATGCTCTGCAGAGCTTTATGTTGTTAGATGAGAACTATGTATGTACTTTGGTTTTAATGTGATGATGAACTTCTATTAATTTGGTCACTTGATTATCTATTCATGATGTTCTGTAATGATTTTTGACACACTTAATTATATATAATGCACGCAGATGAACCGGCAATGGATGTACGGTTTAAGACACACCTCCGAGTACATTAAGGGCGTGCATGATTTTCTTGAAGTGGCTGAGGCAAACAAGCAGAATGGTTTTATGTGTTGTCCATGCCCTATATGTGGGAATACGAAGTCTTACTCTGACCGGAAAATCCTCCACACCCACCTGCTTTACAAGGGTTTCATGGCACACTATAATGTTTGGACGAGGCACGGAGAAATAAGGGTTATGATGGAAGATGGCGAAGAAGAAGAGTACAATGACAACTATGTGCCCCCTGAATACGGTGATGCTACTGAAGATCAAGAGGAACCAGACGATGTGCACGATGATGCTGCAACGGGCGAAGCTGCTGAAGATCAAGAGGAACCAGACGATGTGCCCGATGATGATGATCTCCGCCGGGTCATTGTCGATGCAAGGACACAATGCGAAATTCAAAAGGAGAAGCTGAAGTTTGATCGCATGTTAGATGACCACAAAAAAGGGTTGTACCCCAATTGCGAAGATGGCAACACAAAGCTCGGTACCGTACTGGAATTGCTGCAGTGGAAGGCAGAGAATGCTGTGCCTGACAAAGGATTTGAGAAGCTACTAAAAATATTGAAGAAGAAGCTTCCAAAGGATAACGAATTGCCCGACAGTACATACGCAACAAAGAAGGTCATATGCCCTCTAGGATTAGAGGTGCAGAAGATACATGCATGCCCTAATGACTTCATCCTCTTCCGCGGTGCGTACAAGGATCTGAACGCATGCCCGGTATGCAGTGCATTACGGTATAAGATCAGACGAGATGACCCTGGTGATGTTGACGGCGAGCCCCCAGGAAGAGGGTTCCCACGAAGGTGATGTGGTATTCTCCTATAATACCACGGTTGAAACGTCTGTTTAGAAATAGAGAGCATGCCAAGTTGATGCGATGGCACAGTGAGGACCGTAAGAAAGACGGGAAGTTGAGAGCACCTGCTGACGGGTCGCAGTGGAGAAAAATCGAGAGAAAGTACTGGGATGAGTTTGCAAGTGAGCCAAGGAACATATGGTTTGCTTTAAGCGCGGATGGCATTAATCCTTTCGGGGAGCAGAGCAGCAATCACAGCACCTGGCCCGTGACTCTATGTATGTATAACCTTCCTCCTTGGATGTGGATGAAGCGGAAGTTCATTATGATGCCAGTTCTCATCCAAGGCCCTAAGCAACCCGGCAACGACATTGATGTGTACCTAAGGCCATTAGTTGAAGAACTTTTACAGCTGTGGAATGGAAACGGTGTACATACGTGGGATGAGCACAAACAGGAGGAATTTAACCTAAAGGCGTTGCTGTTTGTGACCATCAATGATTGGCCCGCTCTCAGTAACCTTTCAGGACAGACAAACAAGGGATACCACGCATGCACGCACTGTTTACTTGACACCGATAGTATATACCTGGCAAGCTGTAGGAAGAATGTGTACCTGGGCCATCGTCGATTTCTTCCGACCAACCATCAATGTCGAAAGAAAGGCAAGCATTTCAAAGGCGAGGCAGATCACCGGAAGAAGCCCGCCATGCGTACCGGTGATCACGTACTTGCTATGGTCAATGATTTACACGTAATCTTTGGAAAGGGTCCCGGCGCACTAGCTGTTCCGAGTGACGCTGGGGGACACGCACCCATGTGGAAGAAGAAATCTATATTTTGGGACCTACCCTACTGGAAAGACCTAGAGGTCGGCTCTTCGATCGACGTGATGCACGTGACGAAGAACCTTTGCGTGAATCTGCTAGGCTTCTTGGGCGTGTATGGGAAGACAAAAGATACAACTGAGGCATGGGAGGACCTACAACGTTTGCACGAAAAAGACGGCATGCCTCCAAAGCAGTATGAAGGTCCTGCCAGCTATGCTCTTACCAAAGAAGAGAAGGAAATCTTCTTTGAATGCCTGCTTAGTATGAAGGTCCCGACTGGCTTCTCATCTAATATAAAAGGAATAATAAATATGGCAGAGAAAAAGTTTTAGAACCTAAAGTCTCATGACTGCCACGTGATTATGACGCAACTGCTTTCGGTTGCATTGAGGGGGCTTCTACCGGAAAACGTCCGATTAGCCATTGTGAAGCTATGTGCATTCCTCAATGCAATCTCTCAGAAGGTGATCGATCCAGAAATCATACCAAGGCTAAGGAGTGATGTGGTGCAATGTCTTGTCAGTTTCGAGCTGGTGTTTCCACCATCCTTCTTCAATATCATGACGCACATCCTAGTTCATCTAGTTGACGAGATTGTCATTCTGGGCCCCGTATTTCTACACAATATGTACCCCTTTGAGAGGTTCATGGGAGTCCTAAAGAAATATGTCCGTAACCGCGCTAGGCCAGAAGGAAGCATCTCCATGGGCCATCAAACAGAGGATGTCATCGGGTTTTGTGTTGACTTCATTCCTGGCCTTAAGAAGATAGGTCTCCCTAAATCGCGGTATGAGGGGAGACTGACTGGAAAAGCCACGCTTGGAAGGGACTCAATAATATACAGGGACGGATATTCTTGGTCTCAAACACACTACACAGTTCTACAGAACTCTACCTTGGTGACCCCGTATGTCGATGAACACAAGAACAGTCTGCGCTCCAAATACCCGGAGCAGTGCGACGACTAGATTACATGTGAACACATCAGCACTTTCAGCAGTTGGTTGGAAGCACGTATCAGAGGTGACAACACTGTTTGTGATGAGCTGTACTTGTTGTCCAGGGGACCATCTTTGACTGTATTGATTTGGAAAGGATACGAGATAAATGGGAATACATTTTACACGATTGACCAAGATCAAAAGAGCACCAACCAAAACAGCGGTGTCCGCTTTGATGCAACAACCGAGAGGGGAAAGGACACATATTATGGTTACATAGTGGACATATGGGAACTTGACTACGGAGTAGATTTTAAGGTCCCTTTGTTTAAGTGCAAATGGGTCAATCTGTCAGGAGGCGGGGCACAGGTAGACCCACAGTACGGAATGACAACAGTGGATCTGAAAAATCTTGGGTACACTGACGAACCGTTCGTCCTAGCCAATGATGTGGCACAGGTTATCTATGTGAAGGACATGTCTACCAGACCGAGAAAGAGAAAAGATAAGGAAGCGAATACATCATACGATGAGTCAAAGCGCCACATAGTTCTTTCAGGAAAAAGGGACATCGTGGGAGTGGAGGACAAGACAGACATGTCTGAAGATTATGAAAAGTTTCATGAAATTCCTCCCTTCAAAGTCAAGGCTGACCCCAGCATCCTGATAAACGATGAAGATTATCCATGGTTACAGCGCAATAAGCAAATGACACAAGCGAAGAAAAAGTAAAGTCTTTCTCCCGCAACTATTATGATGATACCATGCCAACTTTGTAACTGACGAGTATGATATCATTGTCCGTTTTATACATGCACATGCTATGTGGGTCAATTTATGATACCATGCCAACTTTCAACTTTTTCAGAGTTCATTTGAAATGCTTTAATGTCTTATGGTTCGGCCCTCGTAATAATTAAAAATAGCAACAATAAGTATTTTGTTGTAAGTAGAAACAAAATAAAATAAATAAAGCAAGAAAGAAAACAAAAAAACAAAAAAAGTGTTTTCAAATTTGAAAACTAATGGCACTAACAGAAAGTTTATAATTTTCCTAAAACTAAAAGCAAAAACAATTAAAAAATAAAGCAAAAAACAAAAGAAAATAAATAATGCAGAAAACAAAAGAAAAAAACTGGAAAAAAATAAATATGGCAACAATAAGTAAAGAAAACAAAAAAAATGCCTCCTACTGGGCCCCCACGGCCTGAATACGACTAGAAACCCTACTATGGGTCAGGATTCAGGCCCAGAAGGCCCATCAAGCAAAGCAATAGCAAGTAGGCCCGAAAGCCTGCGGTGGAGAGGAGCTCGAGAGGGGTGCGGCAGTGGGGCTTATAAACCACTGCGCGCCCCTCTCAACTAGCGAGGTGGGACTAAACTTTGGCCCCGAGGCGGGCAGCACAGAGGCCTTTGGTCCCGGTTGGTGGCACCAACTGGGACTAAAGGGGGGGCATTAGTCCCGGTTGGTGCCACCAAC
>NC_041391.1:13384210-13385567 GCF_002162155.2 Triticum dicoccoides | reverse complement strand
GACCCCGTCGCCGTCGCCGCGCGCGCCGCCGCTTCCCTGACCCCGTCACCGTCGCCGCGCGCGCCGCCCCTTCCCCAACCCCGTCGCCGTCGCCCCGACCACACGCCACCGCCTTCGGTCCGCCCGCCGGCGCCCTTTCCTCTTATTTTTTTGTGCATTTTATGTATATGTTCTCTGTGTATATATGTATATGCTCTCTGTGTATATATGTTCATATATGCAAAAGTTAGATTTTAGAAAAACTTTATATATGCAAAAGTTTATATCTGCACAAATTTATACATATATGTAAGTATATATGTATGTATAGATGTATGTATGTGGATACATGAGGGGGGTCGATATACCCCCTCTCCGATAGCATTTTTGTGCATTTTAGGTTAGTGTATATATATGTTGATGTATATATGCAAAAGATAGATTTTTAGAAAAAATACTATTTTTTCTGTTGATGATATGATGATATTTTTTTTCATATATGCATTTTTTCATGTATGTATTATTTTTTTAAGTTGTTAGTAGATATCGATTTTAGGTTAGTGCATTTTATCACTGATTTTAGGTTAGTTGATCAATTTAGTGCATTTTATGTTTGTTGCATTTTAGGATAGTGCATTTTATGTTAGTGGAGAGGAAAAAGTAAAATAAGGAAAAGGAAAATAAGTAGAGAAAGAAGGAGAAGAAGAAGGAGAAGACGAGGAGAGGAAGAAGAGAAAGAAGAAGAAAAAAAGAGGAGAAGAAGAAGGAATAGAGGAAGAAAAGAGGAAGAAGGAAGAAGGAAGAAAGAAGAAGAAAAAGAATGAGAGGAAAAAGGAAAATAAGAAGATGAAGAAGAGGAGAGGAAGAAGAGGAGAAATAAATAAGAAGAGGAAAAAAGAAGAATAAGAAGAGGAGAAGAAGAAAGGAATAGAGGAGAAGAAGAAAAAATAGATTTTTTTTTCTATTTTTTCTTCTTCTCCTCTATTCCTTTCTTCTTCTCCTCTATTTTTTTCTTCTTCTTCTTCCTTCTTCCTTCTTCCTCATTTCTTCCTTTTCCTTAATTATTTTTCTTTCTCGTCATTGTCGCGTCGTTGTCGATATAACCCCCTCGAGATAACTTCAACACAAGGGGCGGTCGATATAAATACCCCCCCCCCTCGGCCCTCTCGCTCGACCAAAACTCTCGAGGACACCCAAACCCTAGAGAGAAAATGATGTTGGTCTCCTACCCCCTCCCGCGCGCCCCTACCCGACAAATTAACTCTCTCGAAGCGTTGTTGTGTCGAGGCGACCCCAAACCCTAGAGAAGCAGCGTCGAGGCCACTAACATGATTCCTTATTGCGATTAGCTGGCTAGTTCTACGTTTGCCACTTATAT
>NC_041391.1:13379582-13383722 GCF_002162155.2 Triticum dicoccoides | reverse complement strand
TATATACATGTTGTAAATATTTGCAGAAACTATGGAGCACTGCCGAGACGAAGAAACAGAAGCGATATTGAGGGACATAATCGCGAATGGAAGGGATGAAGTTGCGTCATTTCTCCTCGACACCGTTGGTCAGCTGGAAGAACGGGGTGAAGAAGAGGGCTATGTTCATGATGGCTTCGGCCCATTAATGCCGGTACAAGAACAGGACTATGTTCATGATGGCTCCGGTGACACAATGGAGGAACAAGAAGGAGACCGTGCTGACTGCTCCGGTGACCGAACCGAGCTCGGCCAGGTATATATATATTAGTTAAGCCCGTGCTGACTAGTTAATTGATGCTTCCATTGTTTTGGTATATGTACACATATTAATTACTCTCTTCTTTCTTCCTTATAATTTCTAGCCCTCCGGATTGAGCACAACTTTGGTAAGGACACGAGGCCCGAAGAAAAAGTTGAGCTCGGATGAAAAGTTTGAGATCATAGAAATCGCGCCCGACGGCGAACCGATTGAACCCAACCGGACAAGGAAGGCATTTTCTTCTCAGTGCGGGGTTCTTGTTAGGGAGAAGATCCCGATCAGCATCCAGCAATGGTATAAGCCTAAGGAGGAAGACCCTGAGGTGTCTTATGTCAATGATAAGCAGAAAGAATATCTTTGGACTGAGCTGAAGGCAAATTTCACCCTACCGCCAGAGGAGGATCCGGAGAAGCCAGTTAAAGAGGAATTAATCAAGCCTTGTGCTCTTAAGAAGATGGCAACCCTAATGAGGAGGTGGACGAAAGAGCTGAACCAGTTTGTCAAAAATAAAAAGACACCAGAATTCATCGGCAAATATGAGAAGATCAAAGATCACTGGCCCGCATTTGTGGCCCACAAGACATCGGAGAAGAGTAAAAAGATGTCGGAGACAAACAAGAAAAATGATGCGAAGAAGACGCTTCACCATCGCACGGGTCAGGTGGCTACCTGCAAGCCCGGCCTAAGTGGTCCAAGGCTGAGAATGATCTGCTTGAAAAAGGGATCGAACCAGAGAAAATGAGATGGCCAGACCGTTGCCGGACTTGGTTCTTCGGGTCTGGCGGAACCTTAGACCCTGTAACAGGGTTTTGCCAGTGGACAGACGAGCAACTGGAAATACCAGTCAAGAACCTTCGACACTATATCGATGCAGCGCAGCGAGGGACGTTCCTTCCAAACAGGGAGAAGGACGAGCTCACAATGGCCCTTGGAAATCCTGAGCACCCTGGACGGACACGAGGCACGCCAGGCTCCATTCCGTGGAAGGTTGGTTTTCTGGATGCAGGGGGTTACAAAACCCACGAGAGGAGGAAGAAACTGGAGCAGGACACTGCAGACGCTGCACGAAAGGGTAATGGGGCTAGAGGATCGAGAAGAGGAACGAGAAGCAGCAGATCGCAGCAAATGACCTGCCGAAGCTTCCCCCGAAGCTACCCCGCCATCTCAGCGGAGAAGCAGCGTGGCTTCCACCGAGTTGCTTCAGCCGGAGCATGTCTTGACGGCTCCTGCCAGCTATCCCGTGGATGGTATCACGGAGTCTCAAAATTGCCACATGATGGCGCGATGGATGAATTTGAAGGTCAAGGCGGCTGTTGGCCAAGTTTATCCTAGTGGACCCGGCACAACTTATCACTGCCAGCCGATTCCAATAGGATATGCTAAGGTGATGGTGGATGAAATAACGGAGGGATTTGAGGACCTTGTGCTTGACCACCCTACCGGTGAAGGGGAGACTAGGCTGGGTTATGCTCTGAAGACTCCATGCCTATGGAAGAAGGAGCTCATCAACCTTCTGAACTGGACGCCTCCGCCTCATTCTCCTGCTCCGGCGAGTCATGGCACTCCGCCTCCTCCACCGCCTCCTCCTCCGGCGAGTGACGATCAGGGCACGCGTGGCGGCACTCCGCCTCCTTCTCCGGCGCATGGCGGCACTCCGCCTCCTTCTCCGCCTGCGCCAGCGCTCCCGAGCAGCCAGGAGCATCCTCCTTCTTCGCCTCGCCAGCAAGGGCGGAAGAGACCCGCCACCGCCCTGGCTGCTCCGGCGCATCGTAATCCTTCTCCTCCGCCTCGTAAGCAAGCACGAAAGAAGACAGACGCCGCAGCCGCTCCGTCTACTCCGGCATCTAGCAGCACAACCAGAGGTGGGAGGCAATACAAATACGGTCCATCATCTGTCAAGCCTCTAGAGAAGTTACCGTACGAGAGGTCTGAGGAGGAAAACAATACGATTGTGCGGACCCACGTGAAGGAGTTCTTTGAAGGGGTGAAAGCAAAGAGACATCCAGCTCCGGAGGAGAAGGTAGATCCGGTGAAAGCAAAGCGCACTATCGATGCCCTGAGGAAACCACCAAAGTCTCCGCCGAGAACCAACTATGAGCGCATTACTGAACAGACATATCTCCAAGCCCAGCGGTCGGGAACTACTGTCAGTGCTAAAAGGTCAAAAGAACGAGCAAAGGGGAAAAATTGCCCAGCTCGGCGAACAAGCACAGCAATCGTGCCCCCCGCTCAATGTGTCTAATGCTCCGGGGACGGTAGCCGGTTATGGCAATCTTGACGATTACCTGCCTGATGATGCACTTCCTGATTTCTTGGAGGTGGATGAACACAGATACGAGTACGGGAAGCCTCTCGTCAAAGATGAAAAATCTCTGACAACAATGATGCGAAGATTCCATAATTGGTACATGGAAACCTGCAGAGAGTCTGAGGGTAAGAATGCTTTGTATCTGCATATTAAAGAGGAGCACGATCTCGTTGCAAATGATCTATTGACTGTTCCATTTGATGAGTTCTTCGCGTTCTTCAATCAAAAGGCCCTCGATAAACTAATGGTCTTTTGCTACTGTCTGTAAGTACTATTTCTGTCATTAAGTCTATATATATAGCTCGGCTCTTTCATTTCATGTATTTATAATTAATTATCCTCAATATATTATGCAGATTGAAGATCGTCGAGTGCAAAAAACAAGAAATTTATGATATTGGGTTCATTAACACAAATATCATAGATGAATTTCTGGTTAAAAAGGACATCAAAGAGGCCGAGGACAACGTGCTACAATCATTGATAAAAAATCAAAACAAAGATACCATACTCTTTCCTTACAACGGCAAGTGAGTGTTACTGTCGTGTGCATATTCGGTTTCCCTTATTACTCGAGCGAGGTTATAGTAATGTAATTGATGAGTTATGCATGTGTGCGCAGGTACGACTATATTCTTCTGGAGATTAAGCTTGAGCGTGGACTAGTAACCGTCTTAGACTCGAGACGGAAAGATCCCAAATCCTATGCGGACATGACTGAAATGCTCAGCAAGTAAGTTCAATCGATCATTATCGCACCATATCGGCAGCTTTTTGTTCATTTCCTGATATCTCAAGTAATAATAATTATTTTCTTTGTCTTGCAGGGTTTGGAAACAGTTCACCGCAGAAGCTTCGGGATTGCCGAAGGAGCTGCGATATACATTACCCGAAAGTAAGTACTAATGGCTAGCTAGTTGCGCGCATCTCCCGTTGATTCTATAGCTATACTTTCATCAATGCCATTTATAATGCTTCATTATCAGTTTGATTGACCCCTATTTCTCGTAAAGTGCTTGTGGTAGGAAGAAGGAAATGATTTCTGTCGATACTACGTGTGCGAGTTCATCCACAACGCGACTTTGAAAAACAAGCGGGGCTACTCTCAAAGACAATATGAGGTGCGTAAGTAATAATATTCACAATTTCATTTTATTACACCATCATTTCTGTTGAGTTTCATTCATATATATGTATTAATTAACCCCCTTCTTCAAATTAGACGTGGCAGATGCGAAATGAACTCCTAGAACCAGATGGCATGAAAGAAACTCAAGAGGAATTGGCGGGATTCTTTCTTGACCACGTCATCAATAAAGCCGGAGAATACCATGTGAAAATTGATTTCAATTGCTAGGGGATTGTAATTATAAGAGATCTTATACATATTTTACATGCATGTATGTAGCCAGTAGCGTCAGATACTTGTTGTTCGACCAATCTCTCGGTATGCATGAACTTCTGTACTGAATGGTTCTCTCGATCACTTATGTATATATAGTACGTAGAGTCGACCAAGCACGGACATAAG
>NC_041391.1:13376422-13379407 GCF_002162155.2 Triticum dicoccoides | reverse complement strand
TGAAATGCTGACGCGTGGATGCTTTTTGGTCCCGGTTGGTGCCATCAACCGGGACCAAAGGACCCCTGACTGGGCTCGGTGCACAGGGCCACGTGGAGGCACATTGGTCCCGGTTCGTGTTTGAACCGGGACTAATGGGTGGAGGTATTAGTAACGGCCCATTAGTCCCGGTTCATGAACCGGGACTAAAGGCCCTTACGAACCGGGACTATTAGGTGTTTTTCTACTAGTGTAGCAATGAGGCAAGGTAAAGATCCTTCCTTTCTTGATCTTCCCCTTCTTGGTTGTCCTCGTCTCTTCTTTGAACAAGTTTTGTGCAATGTTGTACTACAAGAAAAACAAAACAAGTTAGCACTTCGGACACCAAAAACAAGTATGATGAACATGTATGAGATGCCACTTACTCCATCATCCTCATTTGTGCCACTTGGGTTAATCTTGTCAACTGCCTTTTGTGCGGCCGCCCACTTTTGACAATCCGAGTTGATTGCCGACCATCGGGACCGAAGTGATCTCTCGGAGCGGCCAATTCCACTCACGTTGTGAGCATCAAAGTGTTCTTTCATTCGCCCCCAATAAGCATCTCTACTTTGATCACCTCCAACGGATGGACCCCTCGACACTTGCAACCAAGTATTGCATAGTAAGATGCCATCTTTGGTGGTGTAATTACCCGCTCTTCCTTTCGGTGCATCGATAATGCCGTCACCCTCCTCGTCCACCTCAAACTCATGGTCTTCGAAATGGATGTCATTGGTTTGAGACCAATGCGAATTGTTGGATCCAACACCCATAGTTGACATGTATGCATCATCGTTGAGCCTACAAAGTTTTTTGAACAATTCAAATAAGCTATCTATTTGATGATGCATTGAAAAAATAACAAAAAATAAATAAAAGTTGGAATTTTTTTTACCTTGGGGGCATTTCATCAAACACATGGTGCGCGTCGGCGGCCGGCTCAACGAGTGAGCTCGCCGGCGCTTCGGTAGCCGCCGCGCCCGTCAAACGCCCTGCAAGCTTCTTTCCCCTCGCCTTCGAGCTGCCGGAGCCGTCCGCCGCCTTGTTCTTCTTCACGGATGTCTTGCCCTTCTTCGGCCGCGCCGCATTGGGGAGCTTCGAGGGTGCGGCGGCGGCACGGGCCGGCGCCGGCGTGACGCCCCCCGTCGACGTGGTCATCCGCGGCGGCAAGAAGAGGCTGCGCGCGAGGCTGACGCTCGGCGGAGCTCCGGCGGTGGCGACGCCAACGCTCCCCGCGCTAGGGTTTCCGGCGGCGGCGGGGGAGGGGTCGCGGCTGTACAATGGGGTGAGCGGGGTGCCGGCGCGTGCGTCCATGGCAAAGTTCGCCGACGCCGGCGCACGCGGGGCGTAGGAGGCGGAGAGGAGAGAGTGCGGCACGAGCGCTCAAGTGTGCCGCGCGCGGAAGCGGGCGCCCCAAATACACCGGGCGGGATAGCGTATCCGACCGCGCATCCAACTCGTTATAGCGCGCGCGGTTTTTACGCGCCCGCTAAAGTCACCCGCCGTATTACGCGCGCGCTAAAACGGCCTAATTTACGGCGCGGCGCTAGTTTAGCGCCGCTGTTGGAGATGCTCTTAGAGCAGTTGCTATCAAATGTTTTATACCGTTGCCTCGTCGTGATCATGGGGTGCATGGGGCAAACAGGCAACGCCACCACTGAAATGCACGCCCAGCGCCATGCATGCATTGTATCAAGGGGCCCGATATCTATCTATCTATCTATCTATCTATTTATCTATACCTATACTAATTAGGCACTCCCAAAAAATTAGCAGGTTAATCAAAAATTAACAGCCGTTCATCTTGCAATTAATGACCTACAGCCATTGGATGAGCTATCATAGGAGTCCTACATTGGTGTCCCACGTTCATCTCTTTTAGGAAAAAAAAACATCTCCCTACGAGACTTCTTCCTCCCGCAGATTGGAGATAGCCCTAGCGCTCCTCCCCCTCCTCATACGAGACTTCTTTCTCCCCACGATTGGATACAGCCCTAGGGCTCCTCCTCCTTCTCCTAATCGGGTCCTTCTCCTTCGGTCCTAACGATCCTGAATGTAGTATTCTGCATATTTTGAATCCATCCACCTTCCAAGTTGTGCCCATGCATTAATCTAGCGTCTTCGATGAATTTATCCAACGATGGTTGATGCAATTGAGAAGGTGTACCGACTGCTACTTGAAGCTTATTAGGTAGCTTCTACGATTGGTGACGCTTCTAAGCAGAACAACCACGGTAGACTAGAGCTATCATGAACGTATGAGCATGGGACTCCTCTCCTTCCTTTTTCCCATAGGACTTCTCCCCCAATTTACCTCAAATGAAAAAAAAATCCCAAACGACAATCTCCTGATTTTTTTTCAGAGCATCTCGGCTCCATGCATATGGCATGTCCGATTGTGCCAAGGAGAGGTCGATCACCAAACCGGTGTTGCCGCCTCCCAAACCCTGCTCATATTCTGACGGTACACACTTGGACACCACAATAACCTCAGCGGGTGCCCGTGCAGCAACGCAATGGCTCGATGGGCTGCGGCGATTGCACGGGCGTAGCTGCCTGCAAACTCATCGATCTATATCCTCCAATTAAGGTAGGTGCATGCATCACTGGATTGAATAAGAACACCTGCGTCCTGCAATTTAGTTGACTTGGTTTCCTCTATTTTTGTTGTTGTTCTCTCGATTCTGCCCTGTCCACTAGGATTTTTAGAGCACTGAATATGTGTTTGTGTTGGACAGGAAATTACATGCAGACTCTTAAACTCAATGTTCTGCCACTGATATTAAACACCACATTCTAATCCTTACTTTCTAGAATCTGAACCTTCTCAACTAGAAACTACACCCCAATCCAGAATTTATCTTTTAGGCTAACAAAGGTAATGATAATTAAGGTATTGGATGAGGAAGCATACAGATGGGAGACAAGTTACGGCTGTCCTCGGTAAGGCCGCCAAGTAGAGCA
>NC_041391.1:13375091-13376226 GCF_002162155.2 Triticum dicoccoides | reverse complement strand
CTGTTTGATGTCAGCTGATGCTCTAACTCAATAGGCAAGTAAGTCCATCTCCAAAATTTTATGTTTTGTTCTCTAATCCATCAAATCGATGATACAGAACCAACATATTGAATTGATGCCAGAGGTCACTTTCATACGATATCTGCTTCCAATCGTACATAATTACTATTCCATATAATTATTATATCAAATTGTACGTCGTATCTCTGGAGTTACACGTCTTCGAGTAGTCTCCCCTCAAAGTATTTTGTCTCTTAGTTAATTATAAATTGATATTATTCTATGATTTATTATTTTAATTAATAATAGATAAGACATGTTTGGCCTCAACAATTAGTACTGCTCTCTTATATTCATACTATGCAACCATATTTGTGCTCTTGGAATTATATCAAACCAGTATCTCAATCTTATATTGTATATTGTACATATCAGTGTTATTAATTTGGTTGTATCAACCATTGCCTGTAGTTCATATCCGTATAACTAAATTGTATGTTCCTCACCTAAGCCTACAACTACATGGTTAAACTTTCATGCTAAACAGAATTCAGACCTTTGAACATATTATTGAGTATATATATAGGTACAGCTACATTCATGCCATTCTTTCTCACTCCATTACGTATCTACTCCTACCTACTTGAATTTTCTATTCTGAGTTAATCATATTTTTTTATTTCTGGAAATTTCCTAAAAATAAATAAACTTTTTTTTCTGTTAACAAGAACTATGATGTGTAACTTTTTTGTGCCCTGTGATGTATTTTCATTTGTAATCACGGCCGTTGGGAATACAGAGGTCACATCGACTGTTTGTTAAAGAAAAACACAGCACAACATGATTAAGTATTCGTACATGTGCAAAATTATAGTTATTGGGAATACAGATGTCAAACAGCTGCCCATCACGAAAATGTAATATGTTATTATCCTTATCAATTAATATTTTGTTCATATAGCCCGCTACTAATTTGTCGCCAACAATATTGTGACCTGGTGCTACGATGGTTATGTTTCTAATGAACAACAATTTATCAGTACGTACCAAATGGTATTTTTTGGGTGCATGAACAGAAATGTATTAGTCATGAACATGCTGTCTTATTTCTTAGCTACTTAAGTAAAGGAACTCT
>NC_041391.1:13362127-13374691 GCF_002162155.2 Triticum dicoccoides | reverse complement strand
TTGGAGTCCAGCTAGATTTCAGATTTTTAATATTATAAAGAGTGAGGTTGAATATTTATCCGATTCTTTTATACATTCATTGAAATAACTACAGAAGAAATTTAACGACCACTTAATTGATTCAGGCCAAAAGAATACAAACTAGCAGCTTCAATTGTAAACAATTTATTTTAGGAATACATACAAGAATGCACACAGTGAGTGAAGTCCAACTTTTTTTGAACTTTGACTACTATTGTGTACAAAATTATTTTGATTGCAAAAGTAAATGGTATTTTTTAATATATTGGGATATAAAATTTCATAGTGAATGAAAAGAAGTATATATATCTTACTCAGCTCAAGTATTGACCCTGTGCGAGCAATAAGCATTATAAATCATATATATAACTCATTTGAGATGACATCCAGTTTGGTCCCTCGAACAGTGAAATTTATGGACATAAAACTTTGGTGTTAGAACCCTAAAATTTTAGCTAAGTAAAAGATGTCACTAATTTGTGGCCGTGCATCTTATTTTAGTTTTAATGTTTGCAATTTAGAACCGTTCATTACATTATTTTTAATAGTATGTATAATGAACTACATTATTTTCCATTTTAAGCAAGGGCAACAGATTATTTCAAGGATTGTACTATTTATTTTTTGAATACCGCTAGCCCGTGCAAGTGCACGGGTTGACGACTAGTTGTACTAGTATTTCAAAGATCCATCGATGTCTCCAGATTCTTAAAAAAAACGACGTCTCCATGACCATGCACGCACGTAGGTGCGCGCGAAGTGCTACTAATATTTGATCACGAGTACAAGAGTTAGATCCGTGATTTCTCTGATGTGACAGTGTGATTTAGACATGTCACTTGGCACTGCGCTTGCTGCATATATGACACCATCTGCATGCTGGTTAATTTCCTCCATCTGGGTCTGAATGTATACTGGAGCTAGCTGTGAGCGGCGTCACGTACGAGTGCTTTCTTGTGCTGCATGGACCCAATGGACTCTTGCATGGGGTGCCGTATTCGTACACACATCTCCGTCATGACAATGCCATATCGGTCTGGAGTTGGTGTTGGACTTGCTAAAACACAGCAGGCCATCGTGACTTCTTCTCTACTAGCTCCTGCAGCTAGCTTCCTTTCAGTAGTACTCCCTCCGTCTGAAAATACTTGTCATCAAAATGGATAAAAATAGATGAATCTAAAACTAAAGAGGTAATAGCATCAGGAGTCTCACAACTTGTCCTGGATGTGATGATTTGGTCCCAATCTTGCAAAAGGCATCTATTGAGTCACACAACTTGCAGCCAATGTGCAAATTTGGTCCCAGCCAATCAGAGCACTACAAGTGGAGCCTAGTCAGCACAGCCGGTCAGCACAGCGCATTTTGTATTTACCCTCCTGGACTTAGCACTAATCAACCCGCACTACAAGTGGAGGAAGGAGCTGGATCCTTCACTCCAAGACACCATGGCGGCGAGGAAGAAGGAACGGTAATTATCAGAGGCGCACCAACACAACTAAGAGCTGGGTCTCTTGCATGCCGCGCCGTCTACAATCAATTCTCTTGCTCGGAGCCACCTTCTTGGGGTACTGGACGGGCTCGCAGACTGCCATCATATTGTGACACGTATATGGCTTCCTACCTAGCTAGCTGGCCAGCTTACACATCACTACTCGCAAATTAGAGCATCTTCAACCACGTATCTCTAATTTGACCCCTCAAACGTCCGCGGACGCGCCCTGTAGTGACGGAACGTGTCCGCTTTGAGGCCCTATTTGTTCATCCGTGCAATCACAATACTCATTTTCTTTCTCATATGCCCAATCACTTGCACGTGATTTGTGGGGATGAAGAGAGACAGAAAAAAATGAACAAAGAAAGAAAGAATGTGTTTCGGGGTGGGGCCGCGTCCTATGTGATGGATTGACCGGGTGCGTCCGGGCGTGTCCACGAGCCCTCATATACTCCCCATATTTGAGATGAATATGAGGGTTCGCGAACAGCCCGGACATATAGGGAAGATATGAGGGGTTTGGTTGGGTCAAAGTTTTGCTACTTTTTGCTTCTCTCTCTTGTCCGGTCAGTGGTCCCCGCAGCCGTCGGTCAATTTGCGGAGTCCAACTGTAGATGCTCTTGCTACACAAATATGGTCAATATGCATGTTCCTCTGAGAGGGAGAGGATTCTCATCTTCTTCGGCAATGAGGAGGAGGAGCCGCCACGACTGGTGCGGCCAGACCGTGAAGAAGGAGGTGCCCCTGGCGACGAAGAAAGCGTGTGGTCGCCTCCTCCACTACCTCGGTGGCCGTAGCGTGGGCGGCTTCTCGTTACGGAGCACCATGCCAATGGAGGACAGGGCGGCCAGGAAGGAATATATAAAATATATTTTATTGAACATGCAAAATATCGTTCGGTTTATATAAAATATATCAAACTTATATTCGTTTGCATGAATCCATCGTATTTACATGAATTATGTCCAAATTGTTTGTATTGCAGGCGAACGTTGCGGTAGGAAGGCGACGACGATGGGCAGGTGCATGGAGAGCGAGGGGAGACATGCTATTGAAGCCGCGGTCATCAAATGTTTTGTAATCTTGCGTGGGCGTACCCATTCAATAATGCGATTGCAATGTACGCACGTCCACCATGCGTGGACCATTCCTGGACCAGATCATTAAGCTGATGCGTAGCGGTGGCAACGAACAATAATGCGGAGCACTGTGCGTGTCCACCGCCTGTATGTGCTCTGGCGTAGAGCTATGGAGCTGCTGCGTGTGTGTGCGTTGGATGAGGGACCGGCGGCGTCGGGTTTTGTTTGTTCCACCGGCGGCGTCCGCCTCTGCTCTGCTCTGCTGGGCTGCTGCACGTACCACCGTCCACCGCACAGGACGTGCATACATGTCTGATGTCTCGTCGGGTCCATGCATGCAGCGTACTACGTGCTGGCCATCCATGCTGCCATAGGGTGGGTCGGCTAGGATGGGGCGTCCCAACATGGCCGGGGCTGCGGACACGATTCATCGAATAATCCACGCACTTTTAATTTTTAATTTCTCACCCAACCCACCACCACCTTTCACCAATGATCATCCATGCCATGCATGCGTGCATACCCTCAAAAACAAGATCATCATCCCTGCATGCATACCGCTTGGTCACGTCCGTATGCATCGACCGTAATTGCATAAAGATAAACGTCGACGAAGACCTACGATCGATCAAACGGTGCACGCGTGAGTGGACGAGCTGCAAATTATAGCTAGCTAAACTAAAAGCATTTTGTTTTGCCAAATAAACTAAAAGCATTTGGGAAGACATAGCTAACGAACTGGCCATGCATAGTTTGACAGGCGACATAGCACCAGTATGCGATTACTACACTAAGCACTAGTAGTAGCACTAGTAGGACCACGTTGCAGAACTGGATGGCGACTAGTTTGCCAGAGAAACATACAATCGGGGGCGTGGCGTGGGGCCGCGTAAATGGGCCGTAGGTGGCTAGGGGCTGACGGCAACCGCTCGGCGGGGGGCTCCCTCCCTGTCTGTGGGACTCGAAGCAGGCCCAGTGGGATCACTCCCCTCTCGTACCTCATGTTCCTCTTCCCTCTGAAAAGAAAAAAAAAGGAGAAAGATAAACATGTGTCCTATCTATCTCGATCCATCGTCGTCCTGCTTGCTTAATTATCGTTAGTGGAGCAGTACTCGTGTCTCCAATCGTCTCTCGTGTTGTACGGCATCCAGCTCCTTTTAATTGATTGCTACTCAGTACTAATCATGAATTTGCCCTACTAGATCAATAACTTAATGACGTGCGTGCATGCATGATTAGACCATGCAATGCACGATGCGTCTATCCCTCGTTCCACTGTAGGCAGAACGATCGTGCATGTCTAACAAACCACTTATAGTACGATCCACTGTAGGAAGAAGACGATATACGGAGTACGTTTTGGCTCAACTTTAGCAATCCAAAGTCAAATCTGAGTTTACCGGTCTCCGGTGGTGCCTATGTTCAAAGTCGAATTTGCCTTTATGTCACATAGCCATTTGAGGTTAGACTCCGCCAACAACTCCTTGCTAGCTAGCTAGCTCGCTCTAGCGCGCGATACTTGTACAAGTAGATCCCATAATTGTTTGCATGCATGCGGCACTAGCAAGCAGCAGCGATTAGAGCCGAGCCGTGCATGCCCCCGCCTAGATGGCAGTGACCAGTAGACAATGCACTCCTTCTCACATTCATGAACGGAACTTTCTCTGTCCCAAAATAAGCGACTAATTTATTTAACGTAATCTGTACCGGTCCATTTATTAACTAGTAGAATGTATGCAACGTGCCCTGCCTTTCTTGTTAATTAGTACAAAGATCGGGGAATTTTGAAGAGAATAGCTTTTCAATGTAAGTAACTGGTTTCATTGACAGCCGGTGCTGTGAACGGAGGGCTGGAGGCCTTCCCGTTTTGTTGTGCTCTCCCGGCCCATCCACTCATCTCCCTCTGATGGGACAATTATTTTTGATGTATTTCTTGTATCGCTGGACCTGGCCGACGAGATGCTACAGTAATATTATATAGATCTTGGACTGGCTCTACTCTGCCATTTGTGACTTTTGCAGCATGTTGCGCCCAGCTGTGGCTATCTCATCCCTGGCCGTGGCGCTGATTTGTGATTCAGATTGAAGCAACGCGCGTGCCTCACTCTGCATGCATGCAGGCTACACATACTAGTAGTACTGTACTCTAATCTGTGAGGAGCAGCAAAGCATGCTCCGTCGATGATATATCGTACCGGCCGGCGGGGGGCGAGCCGCAGGGCGCAGATTGCTCCAAGTTGAGGAACAGAGCATGTTTTGAAGTTTGAAGGAAAACGTGATCGTTGGGAAGGCCGCCAGTTTCGTTAAGTTAACAGGTTGGTAGGAGCTTCGGCGTCCTGCATGCATGGGTCATGGATATACATGAAACCGGATGTCAGGCCAACTCCACAGCGCGATCCCAAACGGACGTCCGTTTTGCCCGGATTCTCTCCGTTTGGGCAGGGCAATGGGGTCGTGTCCGGGCCTGTCCTGGGATGCGGTGGCCGTGCGTTCAGCGTGCGGCCGCATCCGTTTGCCTCATCCCGTCCGCCATGGCCTAAATGCCCATATGTTCATATCAAAACAAGTTTGCACGTCCAAATATTAATTGTTTAAAAATTAAAATAGTTTTACAACCCAATCGAAGTTTTCTCTAATAAAAATAGTTTTACAATCAAATCGAAATTGTTTTGAATGAACAAAAAATGAACCAATGCATCTATTGGTTGCCAATGCGATCCCACACGTGCTCAACCAAGTCATTTTGAAGATCCAAATGAGTGTGCCAATCACGCAGCTCACGATGGAACTGGACAAACTGATCAAACGTGGCCGGTTCTTGATGCAGGGGCTCAACATTGTCACCTTGAAAATCAAATCCTTGGTCGAAGATACTGTAATCACGCTCGTCCTCGACGATCATGTTGTCCATGATCACACAAGCAGTCATCACCTCCCAAATCTTCGTTTCATCCCATGACAGTGCAGGGTATCGAACGATACCCCATCGGGATTGAAGCACACCAAAAGCATGTTCCACATCCTTTCTAGCACTCTCTTGCATTTGGGCAAATCTCTTTCTCTTCTCACCTTGGGGCTTCGAGATTGTATTCACAAAAGTTGACCACTGAGGATATATACCATCAGTTAGATAGTATCCCTTGTTGTACTGGTGGCCGTTGATCTCAAAGTTGACAGGTGGGGAGTGGCCTTCTGCAAGCCTTGCGAAGGCTGGAGAACGCTGCAACACGTTGATACCATTGTGAGAACCTGCCATGCCGAAGAAATAATGCCATATCCAAAGATCCTGCGAAGCCACCGCTTCTAATATGATAGTGCAAGCTTTGACATGCCCCTTGTACTGGCCCTGCCAAGCAAATGTACAGCTCTTCCACTCCCAGTTTATACAACCTATGCTGCCAAGCATGCCTGGAAAGCCTCTAGCTGCGTTGGTCGCCAACAATCTCTCTGTATCAGCTGCAGTTGGCTGCCTCAAGTACTCAGGGTCAAACACCTCGTTCACAGACTGACAGAACTTGTACATTGACATCAGACATGTTTTCTCACTCATACGCACATACTCATCCCCCAGATCACCCGGAATGCCATATGCAAGCATGCGGATGACCGCAGTGCATTTCTGGCAAGAGGAGAATCCAAGCTTGCCAAGGGCATCCGTCTTGCACTCGAAGTATGGGTCATGAGCAACCACTCCCTCTCAGATACGATTGAACACATGCCTTGCCATACGAAAACGGCGACGAAATTTATCCGGCTTGAAGAGCGGGGTGTTCACAAAGTAATCGGCATAGAGTAGGGCGTGGCCTCTCTCCATGTCGCGGTTCAGGTCGGGAGCACGGCCAGGGACTGACTCCCTATGCCGAGGAAGCTGCCGTTGAATTTGGTCGTGAACCACCAGTGCAGCCACCACAAGATCTTCATCATCCGATGAACAAATGAAGTGGTGGAAGAAAAACACATCAGCACTGTCCATACCTTTGTGGGCAAAGTGTCGAACACCTTGCGGTCGTGGTGGGAAAGTGGCCGCGGTGATCACCTCGATGCAGGTGTGGTTGGCGGCCGGCTACTGGCCACTCTGGAGCACTTGCCGGAAGCTGTCGTGGCCGCCATGGTATGTCGCCTGTGGTCGTATCCCCTCTGCGCCGGCTACGACGGCGACGGCCAAACCACCTACGACCGACAGCCTAAACTACGGCGAAAGCGCGTGCGTGGTGGCGGCCATGTCGAGACATGGTTGGCTATGAACGGCCGGGCGCTGCGTGAAGAAGGCGGCCGGCGAATAGCGGCGGTGACCGCGGGGCAGGGGGAGGGGGTGGAAGCGTTGGGAGCGAAGGGATTGCTAGTGTTCCCGACAGGCGGGCCACGGGGGGACAAGGGCGTGCGTCGAGGCCATCCGCGTGCGTCCGTTTCACCCCAAACCCGACGCAAGTTTGGGCCGGGGTTGGGTCGATAACGGACGGAGTCCGGACATTTGTCCATTTAGGGCCGCGTGTTGTGCCACGCTATTCGTTCGTCCTACCCCAAACGGACGCACCCGGACAAAATGGGTCGCGCGGTGGAGATGCCCTAAGTGCTGGGTCTCTACCTTTGCCCTGCTTGTGATGGATGGGCGGTCCAATCCAATCCAGTCCAATCCAACGGCGGAACGTATGGCATCATGGGTATGGCACGCGCAGACGGAGCAGGCACGCAGGTACTGCCAGCGATCCATGTCGATGGTGCGAATCCATCAGGGATGCCATCGCGCGCGTCGCGTCGGACGTGACCCACGTAGCCACGCCCCTGTACAGCCAGTCAACTCTCCCGGCCGCTGGAATCGCTACACGTGGCTTTGCATGGACTGCAGGCCCCCGCCGCGCCTCTCGGACCGGACCGACGGCGGCACGCTCCCGTCTTTGTTTTCTACGCGATGTAGGCTGTAGCTATTCATGTATGCTGGCGACGTAGACGCAGAGGCAGAGTTGGGTGGACACATTTCAATCCATGGAGCCTTCTCACGGCCAAGTGACATCACGGCCGGGGAGCCGCAGTGCGCAGATTGCTTGCTCCAAGTCGAGGAAGGAGGAACAGAGCATGTGTTTGAAGGAAAACGTGATCGTTGGGAAGGCCGCCTGTTTCGTTAAGTTAACCCGCTATATCCATGTCACCTTTTGCTTTACTTGGCAGGAAGCCAGCGCTGGATGGGGGTGCAGCAGCACCGGTATTGCAGACAGTCTCTTGCTCCTGTAAGTTGGATTAATGCCTTTTCGATGTATTCATTGTTGATCCGCAAAGGTTTGATCTTGCGGGCTTCTTTCTTCGAATGTAAAGAAGTCGATGTTGCTTCCTCACATCTAGTCTCGTGTCTAACTTCTATTCTAGCAATAAGTGCATTAGTTTCATCTCTAGCTTCTATGCTAGCTAAAAGTACACCAACATCTACTAAATTGCGCGCTATCAATATATCGATGTACTCTTCTTCCCAATACCAAAACTTGCATCCACTCTACACAATAAAATGCTAGTCAAATCCGAGAGCACAACCGAAGCTAAAGTAGCACATACCCCGTCGTTTAAGCACTTGATGAACACCCATCCGGAATGTTCCGGCGTTGTAGACACGCGGCGCACGACTTTTTTTGGGCAGTCCTCGCACTTAATAAGTGGCAACAGTGCGCCGATGAGCTTTTGGGCTAGCACCGAGCCCGGCCGACCGCCATCCGTGTATCTGCCGGCGGACCACCGACGGTGTAGATCCGAGCGGCTAGAGGAGGAGCCACTGTCTGCATGCAACCTTACGGCCTTGCTGGGGCATTCCGGCCCTGTGCCCGGCCAGTACATGGCGTGGCACGGCCTCCCATAGCCGGGCGAGCTCAAGACCGACTGGATCCGCTCCAAATCCGGCCGCGGGGAGCGCTAATCAGGTGGCCGTGGTTGGGTAGCTCGGGGGCATCTAGGGAAAGGGGGCTGGGCGAGCGCTCGTCCGAGCTGCAAAGCTGCAATGGCAGCGGCGGCGGCGGCGAGGGGGGGGCGAGGGGGAGTGGAGAAGAGCGGACGGGGTGCGGCTGGAGGGGGAAGGGGCGGAAGATAAAGGCGTCCCTGTGCCACCGATGGGCGGGCCAGGGAAGGACATGCACGCTGTCTGTTTCATCCCAAAAGCGGCGCAAACTTGAGCCGGAATGAGTCGAAAGCGGACAAAAAACGAACAAAACTCCGTTTGCATCTATGCCCTGGGTCTTCTGGTTTGTTCGTTTTACTCTAAAGGGACGGGGCCGGATGGGATGTGATCACGCGCTGGAGTTGACCTTATATGTTTTGAAGGGAAACAACAGGCTAGTCTTGTGCCAACGAGTCAGAGGTCAACAGGTTGGTAGGAGCTGCTGCATGCTGCATGCATGGGTCATGGATATACTCCCTCGGTTTATTTTACTCTGCGTATAAGTTTTGATCAAAGTCAAACAACATAAAGTATACTGATGACGTAGGCGCAGAGGCAGAGTTGGGTGGACACTTTTCTATCCATGGAGCCCTCTCACGGCCAAGTGGCACCTTCACCCTGCATGCATGCATGCATATGTATGTCACCCCGGGATCTAAAAATAATAACGCATGTCACCACCCCAATGCATGGCACACCTATCCGCACGACAAGTCCTGAGAGGAAAATGCTTCAAGCAGCGCAAAAACCATTCGAAGTAGCAGCCAAAAACCAAAGCACGAGCAGCAGAAAAAAGAGAGGAAGTTTGGAGAAACCCAAATACAGAGGTGTTCCCGAGGCAGAGGCGAGCGCAAGGCCGAGGGAAAACGGTGGCTCTGTCCGCACGTGCCATGCACGTGTGTGGTGGAGAGGGGAGGGTCCTGCACCTGCCAAGACATGCGTAAGGTGACGTCAACGTCTGTACCATGGATGCAGCGAGGGAGGGACCCTTTCTCCCTTTCTTTTCTATTTTATTTCTCCTTTTGCATCCCTTTCTTGTTTTAAGGACAGGGCCGTTCCGCATCCAGGTCCTGGCTCTGGCCTATTATTACACATCAAAAATTTGCTTTGGGACATGGATAAAAACTTCCCATGGAAGGAAAATGAATTAGTACTAGCTAGGGTTTCCGCTGTATTCTACTACCTCTTTCCTGATTTATTGGTTCCCATTGTATTTTGTGCCAAATTTTGACCTTAAATTTAAGGACTGTGCTAACGACCAGTCGACTAGTCGTTAGCGACAGATCTGCACGATTAGTTCGCTATCTTCCCACGCTCGCTTTTCACTGATTTTTTTCCTTCTCTCAAAAACCGTGATAAAATCGATAATAGTTTTTTCTGGTTTTTCGCCGCATAATATGAAAATAAAATAAAAGTGCTTGAAAGAGGATTCGAACCTACTGAGCCTAATAACCAACTAAGCCACCTTTTGTTGTTGTCTATTGTAGGTAAACAATGTTATTTAAACCTTTCTTATTTCTGCCATATCAGAAAATAAATAAAGTTTGGCTTGATAACTTTGGCATGATCAGCATGATAATTAGGGTATGAGCAACATGATAACTATACCATGATAAGGCTGATAACTACAATACGAGAAGGTTAAGGCATGAGGAAGTATGGTAATTTAACACATAAATTACCGATAAGAATGTTTAAAAAACTTTTTTCCCTTGGATGAAAGATACCATGGTGTTTAAAACGTAAGATATTAGTTATCAAATCTGTGATGTATACATTATCATGTTTTTTACATAGAAATTACCGGGTGTATATTTTTCAACAATAAAAATTCAGGTCAAAAATTATAATGGCGTTTGTATATGAGTTAGCAGCTTAGTATGTGTCTATTAACAAGCTATTTACATTTAAATTACCGGGGTTGCCCCCCCCCTCGCCACAGACGCCAAATTATCAAGTCTGCGATGTGTGAGTTATCATGTTATTTGTAGAAGAGTTATCGTGGTATGGTTCAACAACTCCTCCCACCCTACCCCCGCTCATAAAGTTATCAGGATTGGGTACATAATTTATCATTTCTACGATGTGTGACTTATCATGTTATTTGCATAGAAGTCATCATGGTGTGTTTCAGTGACTCCCCCCCCAACCCCAACCCCACCAACAAAGTTACCAGGACTGGGTACATAATTTAATGTCTATGATGTGTGAGTTATCATATTATTTGCATAGAAGTTATCGTGGTATGTTTCAACGACTCCCCCACTCCAGCCCCTCCGACAAAGTTACCAGGACTGGTACATAATTTATCATGTTTACGATGTGTGAGTTATCATGTTATTTGCATAGAAGTTACCGTCGTACGTTTCAACGACACCCCCACCCCGACCCCTCCGACAAAGTTATCAGGTCTACCATGTATGAGTTATCATGTTATTTGCACAGAAGTTACCGTGGCATGTTTCAGCGACTTGCCCCACCCCCATCCTCGCCGACCAAGTTATCAGGACCGGGGTACATAAGTTATCAGGTCCGCCATGTTTGAGTTATCATGTTATTTGCACAGAAGTGACCATGGCATGTTTCAGCGACTTGCCCCCACCCCCACCCTCGCCGACTAAGTTATCAGGACCGGGGTACATAAGTTATCAGGTCCGGCATGTTTGAGTTATCATGTTATTTGCACAGAAGTTACCGTGGTATGTTTCAACAACTCCCCCACCCTCACCCTCGCCGACAAAGTTTTTAGGACCGGGGTACATAAGTTATCAGGTCTATGAAATTTGACTTACCATGTTATTCACACGAAAGTTAATGGAGGATATTTTATCACCCCCCCTTCGGTAAAGTTAGCAGGAACGGGTACCTAAGCGCGGAAAAAATCGAGCACTAAATTAACTCGTTTTATGCATACGTAGTAGAGGAGACATGTTAAATAGCCCATTTACTTTCTTTTGTTCAAGAAAGGGATCGTAGGTCAGGTGGTAGGCTAGTTGAGTTGGCTCACTAGTGGTGCAAGGATCGAATCCTCTCTTGTTCACATCAATTTTTGCGTGCGTGCATGCAACAGAGAAAACAAAAGGAAACTGTGGCGCTCGGGAGGCTTTCGCGGGATCGTTCGATGCGCATCCGACGACAATCGAAGCGTGTGTGCCTATCGCTAACGAACAGTCGGCAGGAATCTTTTTGTCAAACAAACCTACGACGATATTTGTACATAAGCTATCAGGTTTGTGGTACATATAATTATCAATCTCATTACAAAAGAATTTACCGAGATATGACAAACGAGAAGACCGTTGTTCGAATTCTATAAGAGTGAAACATTTATTTCTTTAGAAAACATTCATCACTACAAAAAAGAGACAAATGGAGTACAAAACACGTTGCACCGGCCCTTTAAAAAACTTGGAGCAAATGGTTTTGTCTCCTCATCAAAGGCGTTGTGGTCATTTTTTCTCGCTCTCATTTACTAAGGTAGAAATACAGATTAACCCGCACATGAAACATAGCAAGTAGTCAGCTCAGCTGGTAATGAGTCGTGGCCACGACCAACAGGTTGTGTGTTCGAATCCTAGTGGTGGCACTAATTTTTTGAAGCTCTTTTTACATGACAGAGCAGAGCCGATCAGAAAAGAAAGATCGAAGAAAAAAAAAGCAATCGTACGTGCCTGGCGCTAACTAACAATCGGCAGGAAAATAGCTTTCCCCTAAATTTAAATTGACTCTCAAAATTCGGCATAAAATACGATGAAGACCAATAAACCAGGAAAGAAGTTGTACACTATTTGGAAATGCAAAAGATAATGTTATTTTCAAGAGAAAAAATCTTTAATGACCCAATGATCTTTATTAAGCTAGTTTGCAATTGGATCACTGGATGGTCTAATCTGCTGTGTTCCCTGAAGACGGTGACTGTCACTTGTTCTTCGACGTTACTTCCCCTTGGAGATGTTTGGCTGCTCTTTTGTTGTCGTTTTACTAGCGTGGCGTCACTTCCCTTGAAGAAGTTTGGCGACCCGCGAATTACTAAATAAAATCATAAAACGACGTCC
>NC_041391.1:13272652-13361709 GCF_002162155.2 Triticum dicoccoides | reverse complement strand
TTTACGGATCTGTCTGAATAAAGCTACATGATTTTTTGTGAACATCTTCTAAAATTAACATTTTTTAGATTCCCAAATATGTTTTGAATACACCATAAAATCATGAATTTTTTATCTGTGAACATTTTTTTTGAAGTCATGAATTCTTTTTATAACATGCGAACAATTTATAAAAATGCCGTACATTTTATGATTTTTAAAATAGTTTTTGAATTCATGAACATTTTATGATTTCTGAAAAGAAATCCAAAAGTTACAACTTTTTGAAATTTGGAATTTTTGGAAAATCCAAATTAATTTAAAGAAGAAAAAACAGAAAAAAGAAAGAGAAAAGGGGGAGTCACGCCCTGCACATGGGCTGGGCCAGCAACACGGGGCTCTAAGCCATTGTGGTACTAGTGAGCTTTAGTAAATAAGTGGGTATCATGATATAAGAACCGTATCCGACCACGACGACTTAAAAAAACGAATCATTTTTGCAGCAACATTGGTGGGTAATTGTTACCAACTTCGAGGGTAATTTAGATGACGACGAACGGACAAAAGCACTGCGTTGGGATTTTTTTAAATAGGAGAGGATGATGTAGTATAGTGGAGATAAATATTTCTCTCAGTTAAGAACCATGGTTATCAATCCAGTAGGAGAATCACACAACACCTCGTTAGCAGCACCTACACATCAAATAACAAATACTTGCACCCAACGCTAATAAGGGGTTGTCAATCTCTTAGCGGTTAATTGCAAGGATCAAATCTCGTAGTCATAGATAGATAGAACAAAACACAAAATGAAACAAAGGAAATATAATTGCAGATATGTATTTTTGGATTCTAATATATTGCTTAAATAGTCTTAGGGCCATAATTTCCACTAAATGCTTCTCCCTTGAAAATAGCATATGGTGGGTAAATAAATTACTGTTGGACAATTGATAGAAAAAGAATAATCATGATGATATCCAAGGCAATGATCACACATATAAGCATCGCATCTGAGACAAGTAGACCGATTTCCGCCTGCATCTACTATTGTTACTCCACACATCTACTGCTATCCAGCATGCATCTAGAGTATTAAGTTCAAAAAGAACAGTGTAACGTTTTAAGCAAGCTGACAAGTTGTAGACAAAGTAAACTCAATCAATATTCATAAACCCATCGTTTTATCCTTAATGGCAACAATATAAATACGTGTCTTGTCCCCTTCTGTGACTGGGATATAAATCACCACAAGATTAAACCCATCACAAAGCACCTCTCCCATTGCAAGAAAAATCACTCTAGTTGGCCAAACCAAATCAATAGATCAGAGAGAAATAGAAATCTATAGTAATCATGCATAAAAGAGTTCAGAGAATACTCAAATAATATTCATAAATAATCTGATCATAAACTAATAATTCATCGGATCCCAACGAACACACCTCAAAAAGTAATACATCAAATAGATCTCCAAGAACATTAAGGAGAACATTGTATTGAAGATCAAAGAGAGGGAAGAAGCCTTCTAGCTACTAGCTATGGACACTAGTAGAAAACGGACCACCAGTCCCGGTTCCAGAGGCCCTTTAGTCCAGGTTCTGCAACTGGGACTAAACGATCGGGACTAATGCCCTCCGCTTTTAGGCCCGACCGTGTTACAAACTGGGACTAAAGGTGCTCCACGTGGCCGCTACGGGGCGCCGAGGTAGGAGGACCTTTTAGTCCCGGTTCGTGACACCAACCGGGACAAAAAGGAAGCCATGCATCAGCACCTGCCAGGCGCCATTTTTTTTGAAGGAGGGGTTATGGGTTTTGGAGTGTTTATAGAGGTTTCATATTGTGTTTCCCCCTTTTATTTTTTGTGTTTACACTTCAATTCTTTTACATTTAGGGTTTCATTTTTATTTTATGTTTTCCATTCAACTCGCGGCTAGCTACTACATATATCAATGAGGAGCCATTAGTTACACAATATCATTATGAACATATATAGAGAGAAGTGACCTCTCTTTCTCCGTGCTTGGTCTAACATCAAACTTTCCTATATCTATTCGACGCTACTACATATAGTACACGATTATGCATATATATACAATATAACATCTCTTATGATCCCTAACATCATTTACCAAAATCGCATTGCAATTCCCGATGGTATTCTCCGTCTTTAGGTATGATGTGCTCAACAAAGAATCCCACTAATTCCTCTTGAATTACTCATATGCGATCATTTGGTAGGAGTTGATTCCGCTTCTCTCAGATCTAATTTAAAGAAGGGGGTCAGTTGATGATAATGAAACTCAACACAATTGATGGTAATATAAAATAAAATTGTCAATATTGTTTACGTACTTCTAATTGTTGTGCAGGTATGCCGCCCCGCTCAGAGGTCGAGTTGCGAATGAACCCGCAAACGTAGTATTCACATAAATTATTCTCGGGTGCCTGCCACAAGCACTTTACGAGAATAGTGTTCAATAAAAATGATAATCAAGCATGATAATGATATTGAAACTAGAATCAATGAGAGATGTGCGGAACTAGCTAATACTACTTAGTTTGGGGTGTTTAACTCGGAGCTCCTTTGCCCATACACCCCTAACCATGCTGGTGAACTTTTTTCAAATCCTGCCCGACAAAGAAAATGATTACTTGATATCAGGAAATGAACGAAAGTTGCCGATATGGTGTGATAATGATTGAACTTACTTCTGGAGCATTTCACTCATGTGCGACCACTCCTTAGTGTAAGTGCATCTAGTGCCACCCCTAGTTGGTTTTGGGGTATTGACGACAAACTTGATTGAGGGACTAGTATTTGTGAGAATTGTAGGATAACACAGGTAGTAGTCCCATATTGATTCGGTTTATCTACTAGAGATGACCCTAAAAATGTGTGAAGACATTGAAGACAATGGTGGTCTGTGAAGATATTCACATTGAAGACTATGACAAGAGAAGACATCGCATGAAGACTATGGAGCGCGAAGACATAGATTTTTCGTTATTTCCTTTTCTTCTTTGTCGAGTCATAGGAACCACCGTACTGTTAACTGGGGTCCAAGTGAACAAAGTCATAATGAGTGAAGTGATGCTCAACCAAATCCTATGTCTTCGAGCGAAGACAATAAGAGCAAATATTATCCAGAGCTGGATGAGTCAGCTTTACTTGTAGCCCAAGTCAAGCTGCCGCATGTGTTTGAAATCTGACCGTTGGACACGTGTTAGTTTCTTAGTGACCCAGGGTCATTTTGGATAAATCAGGCCGGGTTTCCTCCTGGCTATAAATAGCCCATCCCCTACACCATAAATTGGTGGCTGCTCAGAGTTAGTGCACGACTTTTGTCATTTGAGAGCAACCCACCTCCAAAGCCATTCAGAGAGTAATCCTTAAGAGGAGAAAGCCCAAAACACCCAGAGCCAAAGAGTGTTAGGTTAGGCATCACTGAAGTCTTTCTGTCCGTGTGATCTGAAGACTTATTACACTTGAGGACTGTGAATCCTCCAGCCGGTTAGGCGTCACGTTCTGAGCATCCAAGAGTCGTTGTGCATTGCCGGTGAACGAAGTTTGTGAACTTTTGGAAGTCTCCCTTGAAGACTTACCAGAGTGATTGGGCGAGGACTAAGTGTTCTTAGCTCAAGGAGAATAAGGTGAAGACGCGGTCTTCTAAGTTAAATCTCAGCCTCCCTAACAAGACGTATAGTTGTCACATCAATTGGAACTGGTCCAACAATTCCATGTCCTCTCCGAGCAACTGGTTCTATCTTTCACCTCTCCTTACTTACTGTTTGTCTTCGTGAAGTCACTGCCTATTTGCCTGATTTGATTGACTTCACTGAGTGAAGACTGTTTACTATTTAGCTTCATACTATCTTTCATCCTGATCCATACTACCTAGCTGCTGATAGTCTTCGTGCTTTCACTACATTGCTTACTTGACTATGGCTTGTCTAGTGTAGTCTAGCTTCCACTGCATATCAATAGGCTCATTTCTAGTGTTTGTCTTCAAAGCACCCCTGTTTTGAAGACTTTCATAAAAATCGCCTAGTCACCACCCTCTAGTCGAATACTAGCACTTTCAATTGGTATCAGAGCAAGGTTCTCCCTTATTCTGTGTGATTCGTTTTAACCACCTGGAGTTGAGCTATGTCGACTGCGGGGATAATCAAGGTCTCCGCTGCGTGCCCGTCTTCGATGGCACTGATTACCCTTACTAGAAGAATAAGATGCGTATGCATCTTGAAGCCATTGATGTTGGCCTTTGGTATGTCGTCAAGAACGGTGTTCCCAAGGCCAGTGAAGGTGTTACTCCTGCTGATGTCAAGAAGTTCATTCAATTGGACACAACTACCAAGAACATCATCTGTGGTCATCTGACCAAAGGACAATATGGTCGTGTGAGTGCTCTGGAAACTGCGAAGCTAGTCTGGGACTGGCACTCCAAGGTCAATGAAGGCGTCTCCACCCAAAGAGATTCAAGGATGAGTGTTCTTCGCAATATTTTCAACCGCTTCAAGAGAAATGACAATGAGAATGTCCTCCTCACATTTGATCGCCTCATCGATATCACAAATGAGCTTCATGCCCCCGGCGCCACTGAGATCACCAAGCATGAAATCGTCAAGACACTTCTGAGATCACTTGACAGCTCATTTGACACCCTGGCCCTGATGATTCAATAGCACCCTGACTTCAAGACTATCGATCCGTCTGACATACTTGAGAGGCTCAACACACATGAGTTCCAGCTGTCTGAGAAAAGAGATATTTATGGTCCCAACTATGGCTGTACTCGTTGAAGGCAAAGGTTGTTTCCTCATCTGAAGAAGAATCTGACTGCAGTTCTAGGGATCATGAAGATATTGAAAAGGAGCTTGCTATGCTTGTGAAGAAGTGATACGTATCCAACGTATCTATAATTTTTGATTGTTCCATGCTATTATATTACCCGTTTTGGATGTTTATGGTCTTTACTTTACACATTTATATCATTTTTGGGACTAACCTACTAACCGGAGGCCCAGCCCGTATTGCTTTTTCTTGCCTATTTCAGTATTTCGAAGACAAGGAGTATCAAACGGAGTCCAAATGCAATGAAACCTTCGGGAGTGTGATTTTTGGAACGAACGTGATCCAGAGGACTTGGAGTGCAAGTCAAGAAGCAGCCGAGGCGGCCACGAGGGTGGAGGGCGCGCCCGCCCCTACAGGGCGTGCCCCCTATCTCGTGGGCCCCTCGGGCGGCCACCGACCTACTTATTCCTCCTATATATACCCACGTACCCCGAGAACATCAGAACAAGCCACAAAAATCTAGTTCCACCGCTGTAACCTTCTGTATCCACGAGATCCCATCTTGGAGCCTTCACCGGCGCTCCGCCGAAGGGGGAATCAACCATGGAGGGCTTCTACATCAACACCATAGACCCTCCGATGAGTTGTGAGTAGTTTACCACAGACCTCCGGGTCCATAGTTATTAGCTAGATGGCTTCTTCTCTCTTTTTGGATCTCAATACCATGTTCTCCTCGATCTTCTTGGAGATCTATTCGATGTAACTCTTTTTGCGGTGTGTTTGTCGAGATCTGGTGAATTGTGGGTTTATGATCAAGTTTATCTATGAGAAATATTTGAATCTCCTCTGAATTCTTTTATGTATGATTGAGTTATCTTTGCAAGTCTCTTCGAATTATCAGTTTGGTTTGGCCTACTAGATTGATCTTTCTTGCAATGGGAGAAGTGCTTAGCTTTGGGTTCAATCTTGCGGTGTCCTTTCCCAGTGACAGCAGGGGCAGCAAGGCATGTATTGTGTTGTTGCCATCGAGGATAAAATGATGGGGTTTATATCATATTGCATGAGTTTATCCCTCTACATCATGTCATCTTTCTTAATGCGTTACTCTGTTCTTACGAACTTAATACTCTAGATGCATGCTGGATAGCGGTCGATGTGTGGAGTAATAGTAGTAGATGCAGGCAGGAGTCGGTCTACTTGTCGCGGATGTGAGGCCTACATACATGATCATGCCTTGATAATCTCATAATTATTCGCTTTTTTATCAATTGCTCGACAGTAATTTGTTCACCCACCAAAATACTTATGCTATCTTGAGAGAAGCCACTAGTGAAACCTATGGCCCCCGGGTCTATCTTTTATCATATAAGCTTTCAATCTACTTTTATTTGCATCTTTACTTTTCCAATCTATATTATAAAATACCAAAAATATATTTATCTTATCATACTATATCTATCAGATCTCACTTTCGCAAGTGGCCGTGAAGGGATTGACAACCCCTTTATTGCGTTGGTTGCGAGTTCTTTGTTTGTTTGTGTAGGTGCATGGGACGTTTGAGGAGACTCCTACTGGATTGATACCTTGGTTCTCAAAAACTGAGGGAAATACTTACGCTACTATTGCTGCATCACCCTTTCCTCTTCAAGGAAAACCAACGCAAGCTCAAGACATAGCAAGAAGTTCCAGAAGTTCACCAAGAAGAAAGACTTCAGAAAGTCTTCAAGATCTAGCTCTAGGAATGATGAAGCTTCCTCTCGTGACCACAAGAAGAGAACCTGCCACAAGTGCAAGAAACCTGGTCACTACATCTCTGAGTGTCCACAATGGGACAATGATACAAAGAAGAAGAAGGAGAAGAACAGCAAGGAATATGATTCTGATGAGAAGAAGAAGATGAAATCCTCAGAGTCTTCTTCCAAGTCTTTATCGAAGTCTTCATCACACAAGAAGAGCTCATCAAGCAAGGCTCGTGCATTTGTTGGCAAGGAGATGGATTCAGAGGAGGAGTCTGCATCTGAGGAGGCAGAGGTGGAGTCTGAAGAGGAATCTGATTCTGGAGTAGCAAGCCTGGCTCTAGCTTCTACATATGTCGCCAAGTCCATCTTCAACACTGAAGACAATGGCCTCGTCACCAACACAGATGCCAAGGATGGGGATGACTCTGCTCCCACCTATTGCTTCGTGGCACGTGGTGCCAAGGTAAACTCACGCGATGCTTACTCTCAAACATCAAGAAGATGACTCTTAATGTGAATCTAAACCTAGATACAAAACACTTGCTAAAATTGCAACTGAACAATAGAATGCTATGGAACATATCCAAATAGACAAAAGTGATGACCTGTTGGACGCGAAAATGACCCAAACTCGGTCCTTAGTTGAAGACATAAAAAATCTTCATGTTAAGTACGAAGAACTTGAAAGTCGTCATGAATCGCTCTCAACAACTCATAAAAAGCTCTCCTATGATTATCTTCAAAGGAAGCAAGAGCTTGAGAAATTGAGATCGGCTCATGAAGATCTTCAAAAGGAGAACGAGTCACTCCACGCTCATCAGATTAGTTCTGCTCAGGAAGGATTTGAACCACCATGTCTAAAATGTCTTGAGTGAGATAATGTTGTCTCTGTTGCTGAATGTTCAACTGCTGCTACTATTGCAATATCTTCAACTGCTAATGTGGTAACTAACCCCTCTGTTGAGGATACCACTACTATTGCTGATGAAAATGCCAGGTTGAAGACATTGATTGAGACATGAATGTACAAAAGTCTCAAAGGGCATCAAACACTATGTGATGTCCTCAAAAAGCAGATTCTGAACCGAAACCCTAGAAAAGAGGGTGTTGGGTTTGAGTGGAAAATGAATTTTAATGGTTCTTACTGGATGACTGAGCAGTACCCCAAAACCACATGGGTGCTGTAAAGGGACCTTCTTATCTGGCTTCTCTTGTGCTAAACCAATGATCATTGATGAATCCTTTGATGCAAACTATAAACTGTTCAGGAATCAGAATGGTGAAGTGTTTGCCAGGTACATTGGTACTAACTGCAGGAATGGACCACCTCTTAAGAAGATCTGGGTACCCAAAAGTTGTCTTGAAAGTCTTCCCGTGAGTGTCATCATGACACCAATAGGGAAGAAGACAAATCCCAGACCAAGGGCTTCATACAGACAGAGGACTCACCCGAGTCACCCTAACGCTAATGTTTTCCAAGGAAACCATACTCAGACTTTTGAATATGAGCGTGTTTCGTCAAACCGCTATGTTCACAAGACCAAGAACTTTTCTGCTTATTCTTATGAGTATTATTCACCTCCTGTAAGGCTATTTGCTAGGGCTCCAAAGCCGAAGTTCTCAGATGCTGCACTTAGACTCATTGCTTCTAAGCCACCCCTGAAGATGTGGGTGGTTAAGAAAACTTAACTCTCTTTTGCAGGGTAAGGTCTCCAGCCGGAAATCAAAGGCGTCTGATGCTTATGCTGGGGACCTTAAACATCTTGTGGGACGCAAGATAAAATGTCCAAATGGTCTTACTATGTATTTCGTCCCAGGATTCCTTGACAATCATCCTATTTATCCTAACCAAGATCTGAACTTTCATGTTCCGCTTGTTCGTCAAATGTTTCTGCTTCACAACTTTCTTGGTGAAGCCTATCCCCCAAATTGTACTGTAGGATATGACACCAAAGGCTTCAGAATGGATTATGGATAGTGGATGCACCAACCACATGACTGGTGATCAAAGTCTTCTGATGGATTAAACCCTAAGCCCGTCTGACAAAAGTCACATCACATTCGCTGACACTGGTAAAAGCAAGGTATTGGGTCTGGGTAGAGTTGCAATCTCAAGGGATCAGCACATGGATAAAGTGATGCTTGTTGAATGCCTTGGTTTCAGCTTAATGTCTATCTCAATGCTTTGTGATTTGAACATGATTGTGATATTTGGAAAATATCATTACCTGGTGCTTATGGAATCTGACAAGTCCCTAGTCTTTGAAGGGTATCGAAAAGATGATATTTATATGGTAGATTTCTCAGCAGGACCACAGTTGGCCGTATGTCTTCTAGCAAAAGCTTCAGAGTGCTGGCTCTGGCATCGGAGGCTAGGACATGGGCATGAGGAACTTGTACACTCTCGCGAAGAAGAAGAATGTTGTGGGGATCGTGGGAGTCAAGTTCAAGAAGGATCATCTGTGTGGTGCTTGTGAAGCTTGGAAGATGACTAGGGCCAAGCATCCCTCGAAGACAATCATGACGACATCACAACCCTTTGAGCTGCTTCACATGGACTTATTTGGCCCTACTCACTACTCTACTCTTACTACCACTGCTTGTCTCTATGGCTTCGTCATTGTTGATGATTACTCAAGATATACATGGGTGCATATAATCCTCTACAAGACTGAAGTGTGGGATGTCTTCAGACGATTTGCCAACCGTGCCATGACGAACTATGGGATCAAGATCAAGCACATCAGAAGTGACAATGGTATAGAATTCAAGAACACCGGCCTCGACACTTATCTTGATACACTGGGCATCACTCATGAGTTCTCAGCTCCTTAAACACCTTAGTAGAATGGCATCATGGAGCGCAAGAACAGAACCCTCATTGGGATGGCTCGTATGATGCTTGATGAGTACAAGACTCCAAGGAAGTTCTGGCCTGAAGCTATTGATACTGCATGCCATGTCATCAACCGTGTTTATCTTCACAAGCTTCTGAAGAAGACATCATATGAGCTGCTAACTGCGTCTTCAATCTCTTTCACTATAGAGTGGTTGAAACTGTGGATGTGCAGTTCGATGAGACTAACGGCTCGCAAAGAGAGCACCTGCCAAATGTGCTAGATGAAGTCCCTCCTAGTGAATCTATCAAGCTTATGGGTACTGGAGAAATCATACCTTCAGAAGCTCAGGCTGAAGAAGAAATCATCATTGCACCAAATCAACCCGAAGACAATGTTCAGCCTGAAGTCAATGCTAAAGCTGAAGACAATGATCTGCAAGGTCAAAATCTTCGTCCACTACACCCCGAGTTGCAAATGAAGTACAAATAGAGAAGATAATTGACAACATCAATGCACCTGGTCCACTCACTCGTTCAAGAGCAACGCAGCTAGCAAATTTTTGTGGGCACTTTGCATTTGTCTCTATATCTGAACCCAAGAAAGTTGATGAAGCCTTCATGGAACCTAAATGGATTCAAGCTATGAAGAAGAGCTTCATCAGTTTGAGCTGAACAATGTATGGGAACTGGTAAAGCATCCTAATCCTCGCAAGCACAATATCATTGGCACTAAATGGATCTATCGCAACAAACAAGATGAGCATGGTCAAGTTGTTAGAAACAAGGCTTGTAGTTGCTCAAGGTTACACTCAAATAGAAGGGATTGACTTTGATGAAACATTCGCTCCCGTGGCAAGGCTTGAAGCCATTCGCATACTGCTAGCCTATGCCAACCATCACAATATTCTGCTGTACCAAATGGATGTGAAGAGTGCCTTTCTCGATGGCAAGATTGAAGAAGAAGTGTATGTTTCACAACCACCTGGCTTTGAAGATCCAAAACATCCTGATATGGTATACAAGCTCAACAAGGCACTGTATGGCCTCAAACAAGCTCCTCGAGCTTGGTATGACACACTCAAAGACTTCCTGAAGAGCAAAGGCTTCAAACCTGGTTCTCTAGATCCTGCACTCTTCATGAAGACATATGACGGTGAACTATTTGTGTGCCAAATCTATGTGGATGACATTATCTTCGGCTGCACTGACAAAAGATACAGCGATGAGTTTGGGCACATGATGCAAGTGCAATATCAGATGTCCATGATGGGTGAGCTAAAAAATTTCCTCGGTCTACAAATCCGTCAGTGGAGAAATGGAATCTTCATATCACAAGAAAAGTATCTCAAAGATTCCCTGAAGAAGTTTGGAATGCAAGACTGCAAAGGATACACGACGCCAATGCCAACCAAAGGTCATCTGGGCACCGACGACAATTATAAAGAGTTCGATCAAAAGGTATACCGCTCCATGATTGGTTCTTTACTCAACTTATGTGCATCTAGGCTAGATATAATGCTTAGCATTTGCATGTGTGCCCAATTCCAGGTGGCACCAAGGGAGTCGCATCACCTAGCGGTGAACCGAATACTTCGATATTTGGCTTACACCCCAACGATAGGATTATGGTATCCAAAGGGCTCAACATTTGATTTGATTGGATATTCAGATGCTGATTATGCTGGTGACAAGGTTGATCGCAAGTCCACTTCAGGAACATGTCACTTTCTTGGACGATCTCTTGTCTGTTGGTCTTCAAAGAAGCAGAACTGTGTATCACTCTCCACTTCTGAATTTTGTATACATTGCTGCTAGATCATGTTGTGCTCAGCTTTCTATGGATGAAGCAAACTCTCAAGGACTATGGCATCAACACGAAGAATGTACCACTCTTCTGCGACAATGAAAGCGCCATCAATCTTTCCAAGAATCCAGTTCAGCACTCGAAGACAAAGCACATTCAGATACGTCATCATTTTCTCAGAGATCATGTCAACAAAGAAGATATTGATATCATTCACGCCAACACTGAAGTGCAATTGGCATATATCTTCACAAAGCCCTTGGATGAGAAAAGGTTTTGCAAGTTGCGATGTGAGCTAAATATCTTAGAATCCTCAAATGTCCTGTAATTGGACACACATCCTAACGCTTATGCAAGTTGATGACTTAGATGTGCAACACACGAAGTAACGTATATCTTCAATCAATGAAGACTTACCCTCTTAGTGTGAATACATTAATGTGGAATTTGACTTCGGAGCGCCACGATAACTGTGCGCCGTGTCTGGGTCTAATACTTCCTATACGGTGGGTAATGCCACCACCAAATTCTTATTAAAGTGTTTCTCTTGGCGTCATGGTTGCATAGTCTTCGCATTTGGTTTGTCTTCAACATTGATTGGTCTTCACGGTTTATCTTCACAATGTTGAGTTGGTCTTCATCTATATATTTGTGTTCTGTCCTCTACATCATTCACTTATAGTTATGTCTTTATTCTTGAATCTTTATTGATCTAAGTGAATGTGATCGGACCCTAACCTATTTTGTGCTTCTACCTCAAATTCTATCTGTCCAAATCATATGCATTGTATTGAAACATGTCGATTATCTTCTCTAAGTTCTTGTCAGCAGAAGACAATTTAACAAACATTTAAATATGTTTTAATGTTGTATCCTTATTGCCTGAAAACCAAATAAACCGAAATGACCACCCGACAATCCAGGCGTGCGTGGGAACATGGAACAACTCTCATGAGTTGCATGCTTGCCACGTGTCTATCAGATGTGAACCGCCAGGGGCACCTGCGTAATTGCGCTGCATCGCCCTCCTCCTTCTTATAAATACTCAACCATGTGGTCAATATCTGTTCTTCCACCTCGCCACCTCGCACAAACCCTAGCGCCTCCGCTAGCTCACGTCGACACCGGAGACGTAGCGCTTAGCTGCCGTGACTTCTTCGACGTCGTCCTCACGCCGGCCGCTGACCTCGTCCTCTCCGCTGCTGCCGTAGATATCTTCCGCCGCCAAGTTAGGGTATGGGAGATTGAACTACTCAGCCTCTCTTCCAACCTCGTCTAGCAGTTTGTCAGCAGTAATTAAATCTTACTTTTTACTGCCCTTTTGATCTATCAAATCCATCCACTTCAACCAAAAGTGGTTTCTTTAATTCCAAATCTGGATCTGTTCTCATCTGCATCTCATATCATGCCAAGTATATTCACTTATCCTTCATAACTAGTTAGATTCCTCACTTGTACTTATTCATGGATTCGTAGAAATCTGGAACCAACTCTCTCCAAATAAGTGAATGTCTTTGCCCTATGAGGTCAATGTCTTCTAAACTGATTTATCTTCAAAATCTTCTGAGAATGCATATGACCTCTTCCCCTTCCCTCGCATCTCTAATGATGTCACAGGTACATGTCCGTGGGAGAATCCCTTGGTTCTCATAGTCTGCTTTCATTTGCAGAATACTTATAGCGACACATTGAATCTGCTGAAGCCAGTTCTTGTCTGACCAGCAAACGGAAGCCATTCACTGTGTTGAAGCCAATCAGTCTGAATATTATGTCTTCAGAGAAGTCTGCACGGAAAGGTGGCAAGCAACACCGTGATAACATTGCACTTGATTTGCCCCCTGATCTGTATGAACTGTACAAGTAAGATCCGGAGGAAAACTACAGCCAGCGCAAGAACCGGATTCAGTGGATCCGAAGATATTGGGTTGAGGAATGGTTCAAGTACAACACTACAAAAAAAGGACACATTCGTGACATTATTGGCTGAACGAATTTTTTTCTGTCGTACTTATGACACTTCTATGACGATAATTGTGACAAAACCCGGTATCATCATAGATGTGGTGGGCTCCTACTTCTATGACAAAAAATCATGACAGAAAATGGGCTTTTCGTCCTGGGCGGGCCGGAGACGCAGCTACATGACATTCTTTGGGCCGTCCATGACGGAAAAAACCGTGGTAGAAGCGAGGGCGAGGAAATATCGGGGTGTTCCCGGTTACTGTGGGTGGTCGGGACCGAGCGATGCACGGAGGTTTGCGCGTTTCTCTCGTACATGCACGCGCGTGGGTGCGAGGTGTTGGGCTCTAACTGAACCCGAGCGAGTGATACATATCCATCGTATCTACCTTTCCAAACACTTTTGCCCTTGTTTTGGACCCTAACTTGCATGATTTGAATGGAACTAACCCGGACTGACGCTATTTTCAGCAGAACAACCATGGTGTTATTTTTGTGCAGAAATAAAAGTTCTCGGATTGACCTTAAATCCACGGAGTAACTTTTTGGAATTAATAAAAAATATTGGTGAAAGAATCAACGTCAGGGGGCCCACACCCTGTCCACGAGGGTTGGGGGCGCGCCCCCTGCCTCGTGGGCCCCCTAGAGCTCCACCGACCTCAACTCCAACTCCATATATTCACGTTCAGGGAGAAAAAACAGAGAGAAGGATTCATCGCGTTTTACGATACAGAGCCGCTGCCAAGCCCTAAACTCTCTTGGGAGGGCTGATCTGGAGTCCGTTCGGGGCTCCGGAGAGGGGAATCCATCGCCATCGTCATCATCAACCTTCCTCCATCACCAATTTCATGATGCTCACCGGCGTGTGTGAGTAATTCCATCGTAGGCTTGCTGGACGATGATAAGTTGGATGAGATTTACCATGTAATCGAGTTAGTTTTGTTAGGGTTTGATCCCTAGTATCCACTATGTTCTAAGATTGATGTTGCTATGAATTTGCTATGATTAATGCTTCTCACTAGGGCCCGAGTGCCATGATTTCAGATGTGAACCTATTATGTTTTCATGAATATATGTGAGTTCTTGATCCTATCTTGCAAGTGTATAGTCACCTATTATGTGTTATGATCCGTTAACCCCGAAGTGACAATAATCGGGATACTTACCGGTGATGACCGTAGTTTGAGGAGTTCATGTATTCATTAAGTGTTAATGCTTTGGTCCGGTCCTCTATTAAAAGGAGGCCTGAATATCCCTTAGTTTCCAATAGGACCCCGCTACCACTGGAGGGTAGGACAAAAGATGTCATGTAAGTTCTTTTCCATAAGCACGTATGGCTATATTCGGAATACATGCCTACATTACATTGATGAACTAGAGCTAGTTCTGTGTCACCCTATGTTATAACTATTACATGAGAAATCGCATCCGACATAATTATCCATCACTGATCCAATGCCTATGAGCTTTTCACATATTGCTCTTTTCTTAGTTACTTTACCGTTACCACTTTTACAATTACTACAAAAATGCTATTGTTACTTTTGCCACTATTACCGTTACTTCCATACTACTTTGCTACTAAATACTTTGCTGCAGATACTAAGTTATCCAGGTGTGGTCGAATTGATAACTCAACTGCTAATACTTGAGAATATTCTTTGGCTCCCCTTGTGTCGAATCAATAAATTTGGGTTGAATACTCTACCCTCGAAAACTGTTGCAATCCCCTATACTTGTCGGTTATCAAGACTATTTTCTGGCGCCGTTGCCGGGGAGCATAGCTCTATTCTTTGAGTCACTTGGGATTTATATCTGCTGGTCACTATGAGGAACTTGAAAGACGAAAGAACTAAGATTTTTCCCTCAACTACGAGGGGAGGTAAGGAACTGCCATCTAGCTCTGCACTTGATTCTCCTTCTGTTTTGAGTAAGCTTGTGACACGTAAACCCGCTTCTGCTATTAATTCGGATATGTCGCATGTTATTGATGATGCCACTTCTTCTATGCATGATACTTATGATGAAACTACTTCTATGCTTGATACTACTATGCCATTAGGTGAATTTCTTGATGAACAACTTGCTAGGGCTAGAGAGAATGAAACTATTGAAACTGATAATACTGATGAAAGTGATAATGAAGATTCTCCCCCTAAATATGAATTTCCTGTTGTGCCTAAGGGTTATGTTATGGATGAAGAAACTGCTAGAGATTTTCTTGCTTGCAATGATAGATCTGATCATAAGAATTTACTAGCAGAGCTTAAAAAAAGTCTCTGAATGCTAGAATGAAATATGACCCTGCTTTTGCTACTTCAAATATATGTGTTACTGATAAGGATTATGATTTCTTTGTCAATCCTGAGATAATTACTTTGGTTGAATCTGATCCTTTTTATGGATATGAATCTGAAACTGTTGCGGCACATCTTACTAAGTTAAATTATATAGCCACCCTGTTCACTAATGATGAGAAAATTCGCTACTATTATATCCTTAAGATATTTCCGTTCTCATTAAAGGGTGATGCTAAAACTTGGTTTAATTCTCTTGATCCTGGTTGTGTGCATAGTCCCCAGGATATGATTTATTACCTTTCTGCTAAATATTTCCCCGCTCATAAGAAACAAGCTGCTTTAAGGGAAATATATAATTTTGTGCAAGTTTAAGAAGAGAGTCTCCCACAAGCTTGGGGGAGGCTTCTCCAATTACTTAATGCTTTGCCTGATCATCCTCTCAAGAAAAATGAAATACTTGATATCTTTTATAGTGGACTAACCGATGCTTCCAGATACCACCTAGATAGTTGTGCTAGTTTTTTTCCAGGGAAAGAACATTTGATCAAGCTGAATTGTTATTGAACATTATGTTGACTAATGAAAACAATTGGACACTTCCTGAACCAACTCCTAAGCCAACTCCGAAAAAGGGGTGTTTTATTTCTCAGTCCTGAAGATATGCAAGAGGCAAAGAAATCTATGAAAGAAAGGGCTATTAAAACAGAAGATGTTAAGAATTTACCTCCTGTTGAAGAAATACATGGCCTTAATATACCACCTATTGAAGATATACATGGTCTTGATAACCCGACACAGGTAGTAAAGGTAAATTCTCTCTATAGATATGATAAAGTTGAAATCCCGTCTATTAAGTTTGCTAGACAATGCTTGGATGAGTTTGATGACTTTATGGCTAGACAAGAAAACTTCAATGCTTATATTGGTAGACAATCGAAAAGTAACGCTTATATGATTGGACACTTGAGTGATTACATGTCTAGAGTTAGGAATGAACTTAAACTTATTAGTAAACATGTTTCTATGGTTACCACTCAAGAAGAACAAGTGCTTAAAGCTCAAAATTACTTGCTCAATGAATTAAATGATAAGAAAAATGATAATGTTGTTAGAGTTATGACTTGAGGTGGTAAAATGACTCAGGAACCTTTGTATCCTGAGGGCCACCCTAAGAGGATTGAGCAAGATTCTCAGATAAATAATGTTGATGCACCTAGTCCTTCTAAAAAGAAGAAGAAAAATTGATAGGACTTTGCATGCTTCTAGTGAACCTGTTGTAGACACACCTGAGAATCCCAATGATATTTCTATTTCGGATGCTGAAACACAATCTGGTGATGAACATGAACCTAGTGATAATGTTAATGATAATGTTCATGTTGTGCTCAACCTAGCAATAATAATGATGTAGAGGTTGAATCTGCTGTTGATCTTGATAACCCACAATCAAAGAATCAACGTTATGATAAGAGAGACTTCATTGCTAGAAAGCACGGTAAATAAAGAGAACCATGGGTTCAGAAACCCATGCCTTTTCCTCCTAAACCATCCAAGAAAAAGGATGATGAGGATTTTGAGCGCTTTGCTGAAATGATTAGACCTATCTTTTTGCGTATGCGTTTGACTGATGCTTAAAATGAATCCTTATGCTAAGTACATGAAAGATATTGTTACAAATAAAAGAAAGATACTGGAAGATGAAATTTCCACCATGCTTGCTAATTATACTTTTAAGGGTGGAATACCTAAGAAATTTGGAGATCCAGGAGTACAAACTATACCATGCTCCATTAAAAGAAACTATGTTAAAACTGCTTTATGTGATCTTGGAGCCGGTGTTAGTGTCATGCCTCTATCTTTATATCGGAGACTTGAATTGAATAAGTTGACACCTACTTAAATATCTTTGCAAATGGCCGATAAATCTACTGCTATACCTGTCGGTATTTGTGAGGATGTGCCTATTGTGGTTGCAAACGTTACTATCTTAACGAACTTTGTTATTCTTGATATTCCCAAGGACGATAGTATGTCGATTATCCTTGGTAGACCCTTTTTGGATAGCATGGGCTGTTATTGATTGCAACAAAGGCAATGTCACTTTTCGTGTTAATGGTAATGAGCATACGATACACTTTTTGAGGAAACAACCTCAAGTTCACATTATCAATTCTATTGGAAAAATTTCCATCGATTATTATTGGAGGTTTTGAATTTCCTCTTCCTACTGTCAAGAAGAAGTATGATATTCTGATTATTGGGGGTGTACATATCCCTGTTGAGGTAACCTAGTGTCATTCAAAATTTCTCCGGTTCCATGTTATTTGAAACGAGTTTGTTAATAAGACTTGATCAACCTTGTTAGTGGATTACTTTTGATGAGCATGAAATGGATGAAGTTAGAAAGAACAACTCTCTGTGCCCTCCTTTTACTTTTTGTTATTTAGATTAAATAAAGCAAAAATAGTATTTTTTGTCTGTTTTCTGATTTATCTGTGCAATAAAAAATACCCCGAAAATAAAAGTTCTCCAAATGCCCTGAAAATGAAATATATTTTTTCTAGAATATTTGAGATTATATAGAAGCGAGAACACAGCAAGGGGAGCAGGCACCTGGCCACGAGGGTCCAGGGCGTGCCCTACCCACCTGGGCGTGCCCCCTGCCTCGTGGCCCCCTCGTGCCCCCTCCACTTATTCCTGCACCCAAACACTTTTTCTTCCTCCCAAAAAAATCACCAACCAGCTCAAGCATGAGTTCTAGCTCATCTTGCTACCATTTTCGATCTCCTTGCTCAAAGCTCCACTCACGAAACTGCTTTGGGGAATTGTTCTTTGGTATGTGACTCCTCCAATGGTCCAATTAGTTTTTGTTCTAGTGCTTTATTCATTGCAAATTTTTGCTTCTAAGGTGACCCTGTTCTTGAGCTTGCATGTCAAATTTATATGGTCCCAAGTAGTTCTAATGCATGATATAATCTCTACGCACTTGTGGGAGTAGATGCTATCAATTTTGTTGAGTTTGGTTCACTTTTATTTTGAGTTACTAAAAATTTCAGAAATTTTCAGAAAATGATGAAGAGATTTTTAAGGGGCTCTTCGAGCCAAAGCTCGAAGGATAAGCAAAGTGAAAAGGATAAAACGCCCAAATATAATCTCCCTCGCACCACAGAGGTTTGGCCGTGTGAATGGCCTTGTGATGAGTTCTTGAGAGCAGATTCATGATGATTTTTATTATTTGGCTGAGAATGCAGGCCTCACCGACTTCCTCCATGACCAGCTCGATCAGTATCTCCTATTTACTAATATTTTTGTGCAAATTTTTTACTTTCATGCTAGGAAATCACCACCTTCAGTGGAGTTTCATTTATATGATGAGGTTAAGGAGATGTCACTATATGATTTTTGTGGGGTTTGCAAGATACCCTTTGTGGGCAGCATAGAGGAACCATATTGTAGTGATGTGGATGGATTTATTGATATGATTGCTGTAGGGGAGACAAGGAAGGTTTCCGATGCAAGAATTACTAGCATACACTTTCCTGTTTTATGTTACTTTGCAATATTTGCTAGTAGATGTTTAATTGGTCGTGGGAACAGTGGAAATCTTAGTGCCCCTGATATTGTTATTTTGCACCATGCTTTGTTTCATGATACAACTTTCAGTTTAGGCGCTGTTATTGCTAAGCGATTATGTTTGAACCATACAAAGGGCCCCATCTTCGGTGGTATCTTTGCTTCACGCCTTGCTGCACACTTTAAGATACCTATTAGGCATTATGAGAAAGAGGAAAAGTTGCTGCCCCCTATTTTTCTAGATTATAAGAGTATGGTAGGACATGAATTTATCGTTAAAAATAAGAAGATGATGCTTAAGTATAAGTTGATGGTTTAATAAAACTCATCGTGAGACTATTATCTTGCCTGCACCATCTTTGTTTAACATATTTTCAGGCACGTACCTCATCTTGCCGGAGGCCATTTACGCATACTGGAGCATGACACTAGCTCCAGAGCCTGAGCCGGAACCACCACCTGACCCGTATCAACAGTCTGTTTATCAGTGGGATCCGGAGGAGATCGCCAACCAGTGGCACCCAGATGACACTCCTTCACACACCGGAGAAGGCAGTTTTGATCCGTGGGATTAGACCAACTTTGGCCAAAAGCCTAAGGTTGGGGGAGTACGTATTTCTCACCGACACTACATTCATGTTCACACACTCATTCCAGTTGTCGGTGCTCATACTTCTTCATTTGTACCATCCAAGCTAGTTTCTTTTCTTTTCTCGCTTTCTTCTTGTGTGTTTGAAAAACTTTAAGAAAAACCAAAAAAATTAGTCATAGCTTTTAGCTAGTTTACTTTCCATGCCTGTAGTAGTAGTAACTAAAAGGAAACTCTAAAAGATTTCTCGTTCTTCTTTTGCTTGTTGGGAGCTTTCCCGCGTAAATAGTTTTATTTCTTTTCTTTTGTTTGGCAGTCGAGAGGAGAAGACCATGATGAAAAATTTGAGTGGCTCTCATATCTATTATCAGTGATTTAACCAAGAGCCCATATTTACCTTCTCTTCTACTTTGTATTGAATGCTTGCAGATTCCAACTTAGTCCAATGCACGTTCACTATTATTATTATCCACACCATTCGTTCGTGCGAGTGAAAGGCAATAATGACGATATATGATGAAATGATTGAGATGAGAGAAGTTGGTATGAACTCGACCTATCTTGTTTTTGTAAATATGATTAGTTCATTGTTCCTGATTTAGCCTATTATGAATAAACATGTTTGCAATGACAATTATTGATTATAGTTGTTTATGCCATGCTTAATTAGCTAGGAGTTTATAATGGTTTACCTTGCGTGCCAAAATGCTATTAAAATGGTTGTGATGTGGTATGATAGGGTGGTATCCTCCTTTGAACGATTCGAGTGACTTGACTTGGCACATGTTCACGCATGTAGTTGAAACGAAATCAACATAGCCTCCACGGTATTTATGTTCATGGTGGATTATATCCTACTCATGCTTGCACTCAGTGTTGATTAATTTTAATGCATGTTCATGACTGTTGTTGCTCTCTAGTTGATTGCTTCCCAGTCTCTTTTCTAACCTTCACTTGTACTAAGCGGGAATACTGATTGTGCATCCACTTCCATAAACCCCAAAGTTATTCCATATGAGTCCACCATACCTTCCTATATGCGGTATCTACCTGCCATTCCAAGTAAATTTATATGTGCCAAACTCTAAACCTTCAAATGGAATTCTGTTTTGTATGCTCGAACAACTCATGTATCAACTAGGGATGTCTATATCTTCCATGCTAGGTGGGTTATTCTCATGAGGAGTGGACTCCGCTCCTCACTCACGAGAAAATGGCTGGTAACCGGGATGCCCGGTCCCATGCTCAAACCAAATCAAAATAATTGCAAACAAAACTCCCCCGGGATTGTTCTTAGTTGGAGGCACCCGTTGTTTTGGGCAAGCCATGGATTGATGATTGTTGGTGGTGGTGGTGGGGGGGGGTATAAAGTTTACTATTTTGTTTGGGAACCGCATATAATGTGTGTATCATGGAACTATCAGTTGTTATGTTGACAATGAACGTATGCCGCTCAAAATGTAATTCATCTCTATTTCAAAATCAAGCTCTTGCACCTCTACAAATCCTGCTTCTCTCTGCGAAGGGCCTATCTATTTACTTTTATGTTGAGTCGTCATCCTCTTATTAAAAAGCACCCACTAGAGAGCACCGCTGTCATTTGCATGCATTACTATTAATTTATATCGAGTATGACTATGACTGGATCTCTTTTACCATGAATTACAATGTTTAGTCACTCCTTGATCTTCAGAGGTGCTCTGCATTTATGTTTTGCGGTCTCAGAAAGGGCTAGCGAGATACCTTCTTGTTATATCATATTATGATTGTTTTGAGAAAGTGTTGTCATCCGAGATTTATTGTTATTGCTCGCTAGTTGATTATGCCATTCATATGAGTAAACATGAGACCTAAGTGTTATTGTGAATATGTTTAGTCCATAATCTTTGCTGAAAACTTGAATGCTAGCTTTACATATTTGCAACAACAAGAGCAAACAGAGTTTGTAAAAGTTTTTCTTTATCACTTTCAGTTTGTCAACTGAATTGCTTGAGGACAAGCAAATGTTTAAGCTTGGGGGAGTTGATACGTCTCCGTCGTATATACTTTTCCAAACACTTTTGCCCTTGTTTTGGACTCTAACTTGCATGATTTGAATGGAACTAACCCGGACTAATACTGTTTTCAGCAGAACTGCCATGGTGTTATTTTTGTGCAGAAATAAAATTCTCGAAATGACCTGAAAATCCACGAAGCAACTTTTTTTAGAATTAATAAAAAACATTGGCGAAAGAATCAACATCAGGGGCCCCACATGCTGTCCACGAGGGTGAGGGGCGCCCCCTAGTGCGCGCCCCTGCCTCGTGGGCCCCCTAGAGCTCCACCGACCTCAACTCCAACTCCATATATTCACGTTTGGGGAGAGAAAAAATCAGAGAGAAGGATTCATCGCGTTTTATGATACGGAGCCGCCGCCAAGCCCTAAACTCTCTTGGGAGGGCTAGTTTGGAGTCCATTCGGCGCTCCGGAGAGGGGAATCCGTCGCCGTCGTCATCATCAACCTTCCTCCACCACCAATTTCATGATGCTCACCGCCGTGCGTGCGTAATTCCATCGTAGGCTTGCTGGACGGTGATGGTTGGATGAGATTTACCATGTAATCGATTTAGTTTTGTTAGGGTTTGATCCCTAGTATCCACTATGTTGTAAGATTGATGTTGCTATGAATTTGCTATGCTTAATGCTTGTCACCAGGGCCCGAGTGCCATGATTTCAGATCTGAACCTATTATGTTTTCATGAATATATGTGAGTTCTTGATCCTATCTTGCAAGTCTATAGTCACCTATTATGTGTTATGATCCGTTAACCCCAAAGTGACAATAATCGGGATACTTACCGGTGATGACCATAGTTTGAGGAGTTCATGAATTCATTAAGTGTTAATGCTTTGGTCCAGTACTCTATTAAAAGGAGGCCTTAATATCCCTTAGTTTCCAATAGGACCCCGCTGCCACGGGAGGGTAGGACAAAAGATGTCATGCAAGTTCTTTTCCATAAGCATGTATGACTATATTCGGAATACATGCCTACATTACATTGATGAACTAGAGCTAGTTCTGTGTCACCCTATGTTATAACTATTACATGAGGAATCACATCCGACATAATTATACATCACAGATCCAATGCCTACGAGCTTTTAACATATTGCTCTTTGCTTAGTTACTTTACCGTTGCCACTCTTACAATTACTACAAAACTCTACTGTTACTCTTGCCACTGTTACCGTTACTTCCATACTACTTTGCTACTAAATATTTTTCTGTAGATACTAAGTTATCCAGGTGTGGTCAAATTGACAACTCAACTGCTAATACTTGAGAATATTCTTTGGCTCCTCTTGTGTCGAATCATTAAATTTGGGTTGAATACTCTACCCTCGAAAACTGTTGCGATCCCCTATACTTGTGGGTTATCAGCGAGGCGTTCGCCTGCTCAACCTAAGCGATTGCACTACAGACTACGCGTTACTGAACCCGAGCGATTGATCGATGGCTGTTAACTGAACCCGATCGAGCGATTCCTTCGCTACTGCTGCTAACTGAAGCCGATCGATGGTGCCTCTGGATGAACAGTGAGCGTTGAAGGGGGGAGGGTTTGGATGAACAGTTCCCGGTGGGTGTGGATGAACAGGACCCCGTGGTGTTGCCGCTGGATGAACAGGACCCCGGTCGATCGAGCCAGTTGGCTCTGGATGAACAGGACCCCGTGGAGGGCTGGATGAACAGGACGACCCCGTGGAGGGCTGGATGAACAATAGATGGTGGAGGGGTGGATGAACAGTAGCCCGTGGAGTGGTGGTTGAACAGGAGCCCATGGAGAGTGCTGGTTGAATAGTAGCCGGTGGAGTAGTGGGCGGTGGAGGCTGGATGAACAGGAGCCCGTGGATGAACAATCGTAGGTGGAGGCTGGAGGAGGTCGACGGTGGAGATGAACAGTATCCTGTGGAATCCCGTTTTGCGGTATGCGACACCCCTCCCGATGAACATCATCCCTGTTTCGACCGTAACGCTCCAACACAAGTCCGTTTCCTCCGTTTTGCGGTACGCCACACCCGTCCCGATTAACAGGACCCCGTTTCAACTATAGGAGGTCCAACACAAGTCCATTTCCTCCATTTTGCGGTACGCCAGACCCCTCCCGATGGACAGGATCCCGTTTTGAACGTGGGCGGTTGAACACAAGGCTGTTTCCTCCATTCTGCGGTACGCCAGACCTTGTTTCCACCGGCTGTTCCGTCCAAGCCCTCCCGATGAACACGGCGATGCATTCTGTTCCGACCCAGCCGGTTGGCCCCCCATGAACACGACGACGCCGCTGATTCTCCCTTCCGACCCAGCCATGTACATGTGCCCTGGCCGTACGTATGTGCGAGTAGGCGTTCGAGACCCCGCCCGTATGTATGTACGTGGCCGTATTTACTTTCTTGCATCCTGGCCGTTGTACATGCGTGTACATGCTACGTGCACGCCTCTACTACGACACGTGCGTGCCTCTACATCGACCAGTATGTACGTACACATTCGCGACCAGAATGACAACGCTACGTACGCTTCGACCAGGTGGGTCCCGACTGTCAGGCACTTCCTTGCGTGCGAAGATGTAGCTGGTGGGTCCCAACAGTCAGGGGGCGAATCATTTTTTCTTGGACGCACTTCCTTGCGTGTGAAGATGTAGCTGGTAGGTCCCAGCAGTCAGGGGGAAAAGTTTTTTCCACAAAACACGGTGGTCCGTCCGGTGGGTCCCTGCAGTCAGGTGGAGGAATCATTATTTTGCGCGTAATAAGGAGGCACTTCCTTGTTGCGGCCGTGGACCCATCTGTCAGCCTCTCCACTTACAGTCCACGTCCTATGAAAGTCGTTCCTTGACCACGTTGACCACGCCGCGCCGAGAGCACCAGGGTGGTGGACGACAGCGAAGCCTAGGAAGGGGACGACGTAGAGCCGGGGAAGACGCGGCAGTGGATGCCCACGCATAGAGGAGTATAAGGGATCACTGGTTCGGCTCCGATGTGAGGCTGCCGTCACCGTAGAATAACATGGGGTGTCGGTGAGTAGAGGAATGGCTTGGCCAGCGGTGGGAGTAGTAGTGGGGGTGAGGCCTCTATGGCATCACAGCCGGCCACGGGAGGTAGGAGCACGCGGCATGACCGGCGCTGGTTTGGGTGGCTGGAGCAAGAAGACCAGAAGTTGAAGAAGCACTACGACCGTTGGATGGACATCGTACGGTCACTGGAGCTAGAATCGTTCATATTTACTAACTTGACAAAGCCCTCCGTCCCCGTCAACTTAGTAGGCCCACAAGTCAGCCTCCCACTAAGGTGGGTCCCAGCTAGCAGGGGGACTATTCATTTTTTGTGCGTAATAACTAGGCACTTCCGGTGGGTCCGAGCTGACAGCGGGGGGACCGTTTTTTTCATGAAATACAGTGGACCGTCCGGTGGGTCCCAACAGTCAAGGGGGACACATTTTTTCGCGAAATACGGTGGCCCGTCTAGTGGGTCCCTGCTATCAGGTGGAGGAATAATTATTTTCCGCGTAATAAGGAGGCACTTCCTTGCGGCTGCCATGGACCCAGCTGTCAGGATCTCCACGTACAATACTCTTCCGATGGAAGTCGGTCGTTGACAACATTGACCACGCCATGCCGAGAGCACCAGGGCGGCGGATGACGGCGAGGCCTAGGAAGGGGACCGTGGGAGTCCTGGATTAGGGGGTCCTCGGATAGCCGGACTATATACTTTGGCCGGACTATTGGACTATGAAGATACAAGATTGAAGACTTCGTCCCATGTCCGGATGGGACTCTCCTTTGCGTGGAAGGCAAGCTTGGCAATTAGGATATGTAGATCTCCTTCTCTGTAACCGACTCTGTGTAACCCTAGCCCCCGCCAGTGTCTATATAAACCGGAGGGTTTAGTCTGTAGGACAACAACAATCATAATCATAGCCTAGCTTGTAGGGTTTAGCCTCTACGATCTCGTGGTAGATCAATTCTTGTAATACTCATATCATCAAGATCAATCAAGCAGGAAGTAGGGTATTACCTCCATCGAGAGGGCCCGAACCTGGGTAAACATCGTGTCCCCCGCCTCCTATTACCATTAGCCTTAGACGCACAGTTCGGGACCCCCAACCTGAGATCCGCCGGTTTTGACACCGACATTGGTGCTTTCATTAAGAGTTCCACTGTGTCATCACGATAAGGCTCGATGGCTCCTTTAACCATCTGCAACGATGTGGTCCAGGGTGAGGTTTTCCTCCCCGGACAGATCTTCGTATTCGGCGGCTTCGTATTACGGGCCAACTCGCTTGGCCATCTGGAGCAGATCGACAGCTACGCCCCTGGCCATCAGGCCAGGTTTGGAAACTCGAACTACACTGCCGACATCCGCGGAGACATGATCTTCGACGGATTTGAGCCCATGTCAGGAGCGCCGAACAGTCACGACGGGCATGACTTAGATCTGCCATCGGACGGTGTTCGGGAGATCGCACCTGCGGCTGCCCCAGCCCTTAATCTGGAGTAGATCGCGCCATCCGAGGACGGGTGGATGGACCCCGCCACGAAGGCCGCACATTCATCGGCGCTGGAGCCGAACACACACTTCACCTCCAAAGAGATCTATGTCATTGGACCCTCGGACTCATCTCCGGCCATAGGTTCCAAACCGCGTGCGTCCGTGCCTATCGACTCTGATTGGGCACTGTTGAGGATATAACTACTGAGTGTAAACCGCCCTGGAGGGGCCGGTTCACACTCAACTATACTGAAGCCCGTGAAGACAAGAAGATGGCGTTTTACTAATAAAGCTTAGAGGCCCAAAGCCCAGAGGCGGATTAGGGCCCATAGTGGTAAACCGTCATAGTTGTATAACTTGTATTGTAAGATATGGAAAGGGAGAGACCGAGCCGAACACTTGTATGAGTCGGCCTCGAGACTCTGTAAACCGGCAGGGCATCAACCTGTGTATATAAAGGGACGACCCGGCGGCGGTTCAGGGGCAACACACAACAACTCGAGACTCGGGCAAAGCGTATTTGCTCCCTGGTCATCGAAACCCCAATAATTCCATCACAACTAGACATAGGCTTTTACCTTCATCGAAGGGGCCGAACTAGTATAAACTCTCGTGTCCCTTGTCTGGTTTAACCCTTTCAAGCTAATCTCGTTGCGATGACTCCACGACTAAGTCCTTCTGCTAGAACATCTGACGTGATATTTCCATGATAGTTGGCGCCCACCATGGGCTATCGCACGATGGTTTCGAGTTCTTGAAGGGAAGCTTTGAAGGACTTAGGGTGTGTTTGGTTGAGGAACCAAATTTCATGGAATGGAATGGTTCCATTCCAGAGGAAGGGGTCCGTTCCATTCCTGTGTTTGGTAGGAGCAAAAGAGCAGAACAGGTTGGTTCCGTTCCACTGTTTGGTTGGAAGGACGGAATGAAAATGGAATGCAATAAAATTCAAAATTTTGGCAGCATTTCATTTCAGTACGAAATCTCCAAAAGAAGCAGCTCCCCTAACCATCTTTTTTCTTTTGTTCATCTTCTTGACCATCTACGAGTGATGCATACCATAAAAAATATGGCTACCAATGATGCTTACATCAACATATATATTGCAAAGATACACTAGACATCATGTATTTTGGTACAAATTAGGAAAAGAGACCACTGATTCTAACAACATAAAGCAACAAAAGTGAATCACCAACAACCATGAGTCATCACAATAAGTCTCCATCTCTCTGTATCATTCTCGGTTGGAATATACATGAGCAGCAGTAGCATATACAAGAGGAACTGATTGATGGTTTTACGTTCATAGTGAGGTGTTGTGCTGCGCCTCTGCTGCTGCTGTCAGCTCGCCCGAAGCCACCACCGCCCCGCTGCTAATCCTCTGCAGGATGCTGCAATAAGATCCAGACCAAGCTCCCCTTGTTCTGCTGCAGATCATGAGAGGAAAGAAAGGGGTTGGCGGCCGGCGGGGAAGGCAGGAATCAGCCGGCAGGCAAGGCAGAAATTGGCCGGCGGGGAAGGGAGGAACAGGCCGGTGCCGCTCAGATCTGTGGAGGGGGAGAGAGAGGAGGGGAGGCGGCGCACCTGGAAGGGCGAGGCGATAGGGCTGCGAGAGTGCGAGGGTGAGCGGTTTCGCGTTGTCTTGCCATTTTCGAGGTCTCACCTCGTTCCGCATCTGGGCCGAATATTCGGTCCGGGGGAACAGGTGGGTGCCGTTCCACCTGTCTAACCAAACGCGAAACGAGGCCTGGTATTGGGTTGGACCCATGCCATTCCGGTCCATGACTCCAACCAAACACACCCTTAAGGGGTACGTGGTTGGCCGGATGACCAATAGTCGTTGCGGCAAACTCTACATCGACGATGCGGGATGGGGCCCCGAGGCTAGCTCAATTGAGTACGGGTACCGGGTCCCCTTTGGTGGAATTCATGTTTTCATCGGCAAGATCGGCGAACCGGGCCCTGAGCCGGACATCTCCACCGACCTTGTCGAGACGGCTCAACGTGCAAGTCCTGCCCGGGTTCAGCCTGCCATGAAGCGTGCGTTCATAGGATTCATCCATGGTGCAGAATCTGAATCAGTGTCCGATGGTGAGACAGCCGTCTACTCATATGGTGAATCATCCACTGGCGAAATTGAGTCGTTATACCAACTGCACGATGGCCGGTTTGAGGGATATTCCGATGGCGACAGTATTCCGGGTCCCCTTGAACCGCCAAACCGGGTTGCGATCTTCATGGCCGGTACACAGGCCACCGTGCAATCTTCTTCTACAACAGCAATGGTCTCCATATCGGCAGCCGCAGCAGGAGGCCCGGCGCGTCGGCCGGCTCAAGTTCCTGCTGGTTTACTGGACGATTTGACAGCATTGTTGACCATAGCAGTGACTCCAGAGACTCACATTCAACACAATGCGGATGTCGCGAAGCTAAGGGATCAGATAGCTCAGGCCAAAGAAGACTTGGCAGCTGAGGAGGCCAGGATGGACGAAGAGCGGGCCGCTTTAGATGCACAATCGCAACAGATCCAGGCGTAGAATTATCGGCTTATGTTGGATCAGAACACATCAAACGATGTCATGAGAAGGAAGTACCGATCTCGGCTACCGCAAATTTACGAAGGTCTGAATCTCTTCGGTACACAAGGAGCAGGGCCTAGCAATCCGGCAGGAGTAAACCGGACCGAGGCACCTGGGGCGGCACCGGATCAGCCGCGGGCGATGGACCCGGCTCGATGGACGAACAACCCGCCGCAGTATGTAGCAACACCGCCAGGTCACTTTTCCAGCCCCTTGGATAATATGATTGCGGCGACATCACGTTTGGCGGCTATTCCGATGGAGGGTGATTCATTAGCAGCGGTTGAAACTCGACGAGCCAGGGATCTTCTTCAAACCGCCATTTTTCAGCAACAGGCTTATTCCTACAGCCGAGACAGAATAGATTCAACCCCTCGTCCGAGCAAGAGTTATAGCAGGCACATGGATGAACCGGCCCTGTCAAGCAGTGTGCGGCGTCATGATGCTCCTCGTGGGCCTAATCCGGCGAACGGCGGTTTGAATGCTCAGGATGTGGTGTATAATGGTAGAGCGCGAAGGGAGGCCGCATTGGCGGCACAACACACAGGTCGTCATCAACCCACCCCGGTTCAGCCAGCAGCGTCAGTAGAACGAGGGACAGGGCTTATCTTCAGCTCTTGGGGGTGCCGTGTCTCATCCCAGCTCTCCATAATGTGTGGTTGCCCAAGGACTTCAAAGGGCCACGCAAGGTGCCTAATTATACCGCTGATCAGCACCCCGAGGTGTGGGTTGAGAGTTATGAGATGGCAATGGAGATGCTAGATGTGGATGAAGCGGCGTGTGCAAAATACTTCACCATGATGCTAGAAGGAACGGCTCGCACCTGGTTGAAGAGCCTGCCTGCTAACTCGATCAATTCATGGGATGAGTTGAAGGCCAAGTTCATAGCAAACTTCAAAGATACATGCAAGCAACCTATGTCCATTGTAGATCTGGCGGATTGTGTCCAAGGAGAGAATGAATCAACAACCCATTGGGTGTGCCGAGTTTCAGAAATTTTGCATTCATCCGGCCGCATCAATCCGGATACAGCAATTGTGATGTTGGAGGGCAATTGCCGGTTTAAGTCACTAAAAATGAAGTTGGGACGGCTCAAGCGTCAGTGCAATGATATGGGAACACTCATGGCGGCTCTGGTTAAGTATGTTGTCTGATAATACAAAGGACCCTGACTTTGATGAAGAGAAACAAGAGAAGGGAAAGAAGAATGCCGGTTCAAAGGGACAACATAACCAGGCAGACCACGGAAATAATGGTAAGCGTAAAGCGAACAATTCTGATTTTGTGGCTAACACTATTATGCAAGGTAATATGCAGCGCCGTAAGGGTAAACCGCCCCAGCGCGGTGGAGGAATGAATCTGGAACGCCTGTTAAACCAGCCTTGCCGAAAGCACGGGACAAAGGAGGTTCCGGCCACACACCTTTGGAAGGATTGCCACATCATGAGGGAATTCAAAAACTCTGATCTTTTCTGGATTGCCACATCTGGCGGTTCAAACTCAGGGTTTTAGAATAATCAGGGCAATCAGAATAACCAAGGTGGTAACCATCAACAGAGTAATCAGGGGAATCATCAGCGGTCGGGTTATAGGAGCAACCCAAAGCAGTTAAACGGCGGACAACATCATGTCTTCCCTACTAGCTTTTGCAAGCACGATCAGAAACTCCATAAAAGGGCAGTCAACTCTGTTGAACCGGCGGTGCCCCGTTATCTACGCTGGTCTGAGCAGCCTATTGTCTGGAGCAGGGAGGATCATCCGCCCCGGGTTGACAATCCGGGTCACCTGGCTTTGGTGGTTGCACCACAGGTGGGAGGTTATAAGTTTACCAAGGTACTCATGGACGGAGGGAGCATTATCAATATTTTATACTATGAAACCTTCCAGCGTATGGGGTTGACAGATAAGAATCTTAGACTGTCAAACACTGTTTTTCACGGAGTGGTGCCTGGTAAATCGGCTTACCCAGTTGGTAAGATAGCTCTGGAGGTGGTTTTTGGAGATGATCATGATTCAAGGTCCGAGACGTTGACCTTTGAAGTGGTCAAGATCAGAAGTCCGTACCACACTTTATTTGGACGGCCGGTTTATGCCAAATTCATGGCGAGGCCGTGTTATGTTTATCTGCAGCTCAAGCTGCCGGGTCACAAAGGAACCATCACGGTTCATGGTAGTCGTAAGATTGCTCTGGAGTGTGAGGAAGGTGATGCGGCCTACACCAAATAGGTTTGTGCAATGGAAGAATTGAAGTTTTATAAGAACAATGTTGATCCGGCAGACATGACTTCTTTAAAGAAGCCCACCACAAAGCATGATCCGGCTTTGAAGTTTAAATCGGCTGATGAAACCAAATTGGTTGATTTTGTTCCTGGCGATTCATCCAAGCAGTTCAGCATCAGCGTCAACTTGGATCCCAAATAGGAAAGCACGCTCATCGAGCTCATCTGTGAGAATCGGGACATCTTTGCATGGAAACCTTCTGACATGCCAGGTGTACCGAGGGAACTCGCTGAGCACACTCTTAATATTGATCCGAAGTTCAAACTGGTCAAATAGTTTCTTCGCCGCTTTAATGAGGAATGGCGTAAGGCCATTGGGGAAGAGGTAGCCCGGCTACGGGCAGCAGGGTTTATCGTGGAAGTATTTCACCCAGAGTGGTTGGCTAATCCGGTGCTGGTACTTAAGAAAAACGGCACTTGGCATATGTGTGTGGATTACACAGATTTGAACAAAGCTTGCCCAGCTGATCCCTTTGCCATCCCTCGTATTGATCAAATCATTGATGCTACGGCAGGGTTGTGAGTGTTTGAGTTTTTTGGATGCTTATCATCAGATCAAGATGGCAGTTAAGGACCAGGAGAAGATAACTTTCATTACTCCCTTTGGAGCCTTCTGTTATGTATCTATGCCCTTTGGGCTCAAGAGTGTCCATGCAACTTATCAACGTTGTGTGCAGAATTGTCTTCATACTCAGATTGGGCGCAACGTTCATGCCTATGTGGACGATATTGTGGTCAAGTCCAGGAAAGCAGAGACGCTCATCTCTGATTCGCAAGAAACCTTTGATAATCTAAGAGTTTATAAAATGATGCTCAATCCGGCTAAGTGTGTTTTTGGTGTACCTGCGGGCAAGCTCTTGGGTTTTCTGGTGTCCAACCGGGGCATTGAGGCTAATCCGGAAAAGATCAAGGCTATCACATCTCTGGCTAAACCGGCATGTATCAATGATGTTCAACGTCTGGCGGGTCATATTGCGGCTTTGAGCCAGTTTATCAGCAGGTTGGGAGAAAAGGCGATCCCTCTGTACCAGATGTTGAAGAAGACAGACAATTTTGTCTGGAGCAAGGCTGCTGATGTGGCGTTTGAAGACTTGAAGAAGTAGTTGGCTAAACCGCCGGTTCTTGCCGCTCCAGTTGATAAGGAGCCACTGCTGTTATATGTGGCTGCTAATGCCCGAGCTGTCAGTGTCGCCATTGCGGTGGAGCGCAAGGAGGCTGGGAAGGAATACTCGGTTCAAAGGCCTGTTTACTATATCAGCAAAGTGCTCATTGAGTCAAATCAAAGATATCCGCATTGGCAGAAGCTGGTGTATGGGTTTTTTATGGCAAGTCGGAAGCTTAAACAATACTTTCAAGGTCATCCCATCACAAGGGTCAGTTCTGCCCCTTTGGGGGATATAATCCAGAACAAAGAAGCGAATGGCCAGGTTGCTAAGTGGGATATTGAGCTTGGGCCGCACGGTTTGAAGTATATGCCTCGAACAACAAACAAAACCCAAGCCCTTGTGGATTTAGTCAATGATTGGACATAGTTGTAGATACTGGAGGACAAATTGGATAGTACATATTGGACTATTCACTTTGACGGATCCAGGCAATTGGAGGGCTCGGGGGCTGGAGTTGTCCTTACTTCCCCTCGAGGTGATAAAATTCATTATGTTCTTCACTTAATGTTCCCTTGTACTAACAATGCAGCTGAGTATGAAGCCTTACTCCAAGGTCTTCGAGTAGCTAAGGAGATGAACTTGAGCCGAGTACGATGCCTTGGAGATTCTGATCTGGTGGCTCAACAAGTTTCTGGCACTTGGGACTCTAAAGATCCCCTCATGGCGGCTTACAGGCGAGAAGTGGATGTTGTGGCTGGTGTCGGTGTCAAAACCGGTGGATCTTGGGTAGGGGGTCCCGATCTGTGTGTCAAGGCTGATGGTAACAGGAAGCAAGGGACACAGGTGTTTACCCAGGTCCGGGCCCTCTAGATGGAGGTAAAACCCTACTTCCTGCTTGATTAATATTGATGATATGGGTAGTACAAGAGTAGATCTACCATGAGATTGTAGAGGCTAAACCCTAAGAGCTAGCCTATGATGGTATGAATGTAAATGTGATCGGCCTTCTAAGGACCAACCTCTCCGGTTTATATAGACACCGGAGAGGGCTAGGGTTTACATGGAGTCGGTTACAAGGAAGGAATATCCGGATCGCCAAGCTTGCCTTCCACGCCAAGGAAAGTCCCATCCGGACACGGGCCGAAGTCTTGAGTCTTGTATCTTCACGCTTCAATAGTCCGGATGTTGTACACAGTCCGGCTGTCCGGATACCCCCTAATCCTGGACTCCCTCAGTAGCCCCTGAACCAGGCTTCAATGACGATGAGTCCGGCGTGCAGTATTGTCTTCGGCATTGCAAGGCGGGTTCCTCCTCCGAATACTCCAAAGTGGTTATCGAACACGTAGACCGTGTCCGGATCTGCAAGATGATCTTCATATGCCACCGTAGAGAGAATGATATTTCACAAATGCAATCTGCTGACAACTTTTTTCGATGACGTGACATGTTATTACGGTCGAATCATTATTCGATCCATCTTCCCACAACTAGCTACCGCACATATTATGAAGCGGTTTCTTTGACACGTCTTGTCGAAGCAAAGATCGTGTCCCCTTATCACAGGATTCTCAATAATACGGGTATGGGTAATCTAACCATGCCGCTAACCGCGGCGAGTGGAGGCAGACGAGTTCCACCAGGCAGGTGGGGAGTCACGAAATGCCTTTATCGCCTTTATAAGGAGGTCAAGTTCCTTTCTCTTTTACCCACGCCTTCTTCTCCCGCTAGCTCCTTCCCCTCTGTGCGAGCCCTAACGCCCGAGCACTTTTCTTCCCCAAGAAGGGAAGTCCCCGAAGATGTTCGGATCTGGAGCAGGAGGCAGATGGGTGGCCTCAACTGTCCAGGAGAAAGACATCAAGAAGCTCCGAGGAGCCGGGTATCTGGCCCAGAAGATCGGCCACCGTCTTCCACCGGCGGGACAAGTCATCCCCACTCCAGAATCTCATCAGAGAGTCGTGTTCCTTCCCCATTTCGTCCGTGGGCTCGGGTTTCCCCTTCACCCATTCGTTCGGGGAGTCATGTATTACTATGGGATCGATTTTCATGATCTTTCCCCCAACTCCTTCCTCAATATCTCGACGTTCATCGTCGTGTGCGAGGCTTTTCTCCGGATTCCACCTCACTTCAGCCTATGGCTGAAGATCTTCAATGTGAAGCCCAAGATGGTGAGTGGTGAACACGCCGAGTGCGACGGGGCCATGGTAAGCAAGATGCCCAAGGCTGTTTGGCCGAAAGGCGCTTTCAACGACTCCGTCAAGGAGTGGCAGTAGCAGTGGTTCTATATCACCGAACCACGCGGCAAGAAGTGGGCGGCAGCTCCAGAGTTCAGATACGGAGCTCCACTGCGGCTCACGTCCTGTCCCGAGAAGGGCCCAAACTGGTGCTCGTCCGACGAGCTGTTACTGCTCCAGACGCGCATTCAGGGTGTGGTTGATAGGGACGTCAAACTCGTCGACGTAGTCCAGGTGATGCTAGTTCGCCTGGTTCTCCCTTGTCAGCGCCGAGCTTTTACCCTGTGGGAGTTCGATCCGGCCGTGTACCAAACCCGTCAGGAGCTTTATGATTCCTCCCACAAGGATATCTGGAAGGTGCTCTTTAAGTCCGGCAAATCGTGGCCAGGCCCCGCCGAGGACCGTGGGTATCAATCATCCCATTCTCCAAGTTCGGTAAGTCACATCCACACTCTGTCTATTCATGCTTTAATTGGCATGTCATGCGGGAGACACCCTAATCGTGTTTCTTTGCAACCTCAGGGATGGGTAAAGAAGGTGGAGCGGCTACATTGTCCAGCCCCCCTGCCGGAGGAACCGACCGGACCTCTTCTGACGAAGGTGCTGGTCCCCGCGCCTTACAAGGCACCAAAGAAAGAGGCCTCCAAGAAGGTCAAGAAGATCCGGGGTGGCCTTCACCGTCGCGAGGCTTCGGATGCCAAATCCGAAGACTCCAGCGATGGTCCTTCGTCCGAGGATGAAGAGGAGGAAGTAGAGGAGGATGAGCCTCACTCTGATGGTGGGAGGAAGAGGACGGCCTCCACATCTCTGGAGGCCGGATCGCCCAAGAGGGGGAAACATTCCCTCCCAGGGGCATCCCCCACAGCTGTCGATAGAAGCCTGGAGTGGGATCCCAGGGCCCAGCCCCTGGAGAAGTCGTAAGTATCCGAACACGCATATGCGTCCGGGATTGTTTTTTAGTATAGTGGTTTTGACTGTTGCCTACATATTGCACAGTCCGGCAAGGTCCTGCGCCAGCCAGTCCTCGTCGGAGGATTCACTGGACTCGGACGCTTTGGCGAGCGAGACACCACCGCAGGCCCCTTCCCCCAAGTCTGGGCGCGACACTGAGGTGTTATCTCGACAAGACCCGGACCAGGGAGGACATATCCCTAGTGCCGAACACGCGGGGATCGATACGGCCCCCGGGACCTCTAGGGTTCCGAGATCGAGCGAGCAGCCACCCCTGATGGCGGGGGGCCTGCCTACGCCGCCGGCATCCTCTGTTCAAGTAGAGCTGCCTGGCGGTCTATCGACAGCGTTGAAGAACGCATCTATTGTCAATGAGCATCGGGCCCTTATGGGCGAGGTGGTTGAAAGGATTCAGTCCACCGAGAGCGGCTGAACGCGTCCTACCTTAGCCTTATAAAGGCTTTTGAGGTACGTTTCCTAGGAAACCCTTGAGGAATTGTCATAATATGAGTAGTAGCCCCTGATGCACTGTCCGACGAAGGAGACAGAGCCGGGCAAAGGATCAAACCCCCTGCCTTCGCAGGAGCCTATGTAAATAACATATACCCTTTGGTGTGAAAACAGGCATCCGCAGAGAGGACGTCCGCTTTCAATGCGGAAGTGTCCGAATTGAAGCAGAGCCTTGCACGGGCCGCAGAAGAACTTAGCCGTGTGAGAAAGCAACTGGAAGACAAGCAAGGTATGTTAAAAAAACATTTGTCTTGGAGTTGGCACGAACGAATGGTTGTGCAGAATAAAAAATTATAGTATTGTGTGCTCTAGGAGCGGGTGCTGAATACGAGGTACTAAAGAATGCTTTAGCTGATGCCAACAAGAAGGCTGAGGCCGAACAGGCGCTTCGTGAAAAACACGAGGCCAGGGTTATCACAGCTGAGCGAGAGCTCCAGGAAGCTGTGAAGGAAAGCGAGGGCTTGGAACAGAGTCTAAAAGGGAAATAATCCGAGCTCGCCCAAGCTCTCAAGGATGCAGAAGGTGCTCGGGCAGAAGCCAGAGGTGCTGCATGGGACATTCAGGAGGCCCGGAAAGTGGCGGCTGGTAAGGCCTTCTGTATTCTTATCTTTGTATATGTTAGAAGGTGAAGAATCCAAGCGGCAAGCTGAATTCTTATTTTTCCAGGGGCTTTTGCGGATCTTCCTCGCAGCATATCAGATGCCGCTCAATTCTACCGCACCAAGGAGAAGAAGACTGCGGAGAGGGATTTCTGGTCGCAGTATCTGGCGCCGAACTATCTGGTGCCATTTATCGATCAGATGAAACAGCTGGTCGAACTGCACCAGGCGGCCGAACTAGCCATGAAGGACTTAGTTGTCTGGCTGTGGCCTGCAGAGCCGATTCCAAGCAGCTACTTCGCACTCGTCAAGCGGATTGTGGGCGCCTGTCCTCGGCTTGATGCTATCAAGCAATCAGTCTGCATAGAAGGCGCGCGTATGGCGTTTGCCCGTGCGAAAGTGCATTGGGGGAGGCTTGACGTGGAGAAGCTAATGACTGAGGGGCCACCGGAGGGTAAGGAGCACCGCAAGCCCGAGCTGTATTATGAAGGTGTAATGAAAGGGGCCCGCCTTGTGGTGGAAAAGTGTGCTAAAGACATCATATTTCCCTGATGGCATTTGTGCTGCCTGTTGTAATATGGGATAATGGCCTGTTTATTATATTTTATTTGAATGCATGTTCTTCCTGTGCGGCCGTTTATTATATGCAAAATCTGAGAGTTGGCCAGTCGTCGGCTTCTACCCCCTCGTAAAAAGGATGCGGAGGTGTTCGGGATATATCTGAACACTATTTATCCCTTAGTTGGGTCCTTTTAAGGAGGTGTATCTTTTCGCGAACCAGGCAATTGGACTATAAGGCTTTATTACTCTCACTTAGCCATAGGAATTCGAGTATGGTCGGCGCAGTCCCTAGTGTTTGGAAGGCCGAGCTAGGGGCTCTATTGGCGCCTAATCAGAAGACCGATCCGTCGCACTCAGCATTTATAATGGCGTTGTGCGGAATAAATCTTTAGGGATTTTATAACCTCTCGAACAGCGGACCGACTCTCGCTTCATCATGACAGTCGGTTTTTGGCTTTCTCTACTAAGGTGCTCGTCCGGCTGAACCGGGACACAATCGCAGTAGTTCTCCCAGCGCTACCTTAGCCGATAGAACGGAACGTAAGGTACCAAAACATGGGAGCCGGGCAAACCCAACCAATGACCCAAGACATGATTCGGAGCAGATGCATATAGTGCTATAAGTTCGGGGTGCCGAGCAACCGAAAAGGTGGTCGGACTTTGTTGCCGTATTGTGGAGCCCCTGGTACAACCAGGCGAACGTGAAGCGTGGCTGTCATTGTCGGCAAAGAGGTGTCAGTGATAAACGACAGCCAGTAATTGCTATTTGAGTCTACGCATTGTAGTAGGGTGATATGTCTATGCATATTAGTATGATGTATGGAAAGAGGTGTTATTTGGTGGAACCTGTTATGGCCGGACTGGAGGGAGTTGTGAGTGGATCGAGAATGAATCCGAACTGCCTTCTACCTGCATGTTCCTTCCTTTGTGTGTCCGGGATAATTCCATGCCGCCAGTTCTATTCTGCGTCAATTGTTAGTTTGCAAATGCGAAATGCTTGAAGGAAGCTAGGTGTCCTCTTGTTGTTGCTACCAAGGTTTCTATTCGGGCCCTGGTGTGCCCAGCCGCTCGATCGTGAGGTAGTGTGGACTCCGCAATGGATGTCCAGATGGTTGGCCTGGGTAATTTACCACGTGGAATCTAGTCGACGTGGTTTTTCCCGTTAGCATACGGTAAACTATCATATGGTGGGAAGGTGCCGAGGATTTATTCTTTGGCGTAGCATTTTTTGGGTGTTCCGAAGACAACCGTTTAGAGTGGTGGGCCAATAGAACTTGGCCTTTGCGCCTTACATCTTTTAGGAGATGTTTTCCATGGCGTCATACCCTTGTGGGCTTTGTGTGTTATGGAGACCCCAGACTACTAGGTCTAGAGGCACTGCAATTGACTTGTCGTGGTTTATGTGGTCCTGGGCGGTCGGCCGTACTGTTATGCTCTAGGGGGGGTGTCTTTGACGAGGCATCTCCCCTTATTGCTTCCGGCGTGCGACCAGCCGCTTTGTTTTGAGGATCCTGCATTCTCTATTGGTATGCTTTGCCGTCCTTCTCGGGTACCGTGAATTTAACACGGCTGATCTAGCACGTGGCTTCGGTCGAGTAGGCTTGTGCTGCTCTTTGTCCGTTTAGCGGACTGAGCGTTGTGGGACCTGACACCAGCTTCCTTGTCTTGATGTTTATGGCCTTTGTGTCGAGGCCTGAGGGTGCCTCTTCGTGTCTGCTTCTTGCCGCCTTGGACCGTAGTGATGCGTGGGCGTCTGGGTGTGTGCCTGTGGTTTTCCTGCTTGAGTTGAAGTAGCCAGTTGTGTCGTGTATGCCCTTTGCCGGGGCTGTCGAGTTCGTACTTTTCGGTGGCCAGTATATTGGTCCACCTTTCCGATAGCACATCTTGGTCAGCTTTAAGTTGCTCTTGCTTCCTTTGCAGGCTCCTTGCCGTGGCCATGAGCCGTCGCTTGAAGCGAACTTGCTCCACTGGGTCTGCAGGCACACCGAATTCATCATTGCCGAGGCTTACCTCGTCGTCGGAGGGGGGGGGGGTGTATAGTTGCCCCTCTCCAAGTATCCCATCATGACCGTTCCGGCCTGCTTCAGGGTAGGCTGGTCAGGGCTGTATTCCTCTTCGGCACCATTCGGACTGCTCTTGTTTCCGGGGCCGTTGTTGTTGTGGTGGGGCTTGGAGTGGCGTCGATAACGCACATGTTTTGGTTTTCTCCCTGAGGGGTTATCCTCCGTTGCCTCGCCGCCACTTGTTTCCTTTGGGGTGTCCACCATATATATATCACATGGGGAGGTGGCCGCCCACCCCCCTATGCGTGGTGGTCCCCTTAGTCCTCCTGCATCATCGTCCATACCGTCGTTGTCTTTGGAGTTGAAGTCAAGCACGTCGGTTAAGTCATCGATCGTGGCAACGAAGTGGGTGGTGGGTGGGCAACGAATTCCGTCGTTGTCTGCTTCCCATTCGAGCCGGACATAGTTAGGCCCGGAGTCTCCTGACAGGGAGAGAGACTTCAATAAGTCCAGCATGTCACCAAAGGGCGAGTGCTGAAAGACGTCCGCCGCGGTGTACTCCATCACCGGAGCCCAACCAGGATCGGCGGGCTCGGAGGCGCGCGGACTGGAACCTACGTCCGGATATGAATCCGGGGGTCCGGAGTCACAGGTTCCCTCAGAGGTGAGACCTGTGTTCAGCTCCATCGCCGATGAGGGAACGGCCTGTGGGGTGGGGTCCAGCCCTCCGTCCTTAGGCGAAGCAACCTGCCCCGGATTTAGGTTCGAGGCTTCTGCCGGGGTGATATCCCGAGCAAAGTCTGACGACAGGTTTAAGCCGTGCTCATCGCGACTGTTCGGCGCTTCTGGTGCTGGCCCGAATCCGTCGAAGATCAAGTCTCCGCGGATATTCGCCGTGTAGTTCAGGTTTCCGAACCTGATTTGATAGCCGGGGGCATAGCTATCGATCTGCTCTAGGCGGTCAAGCGAATTGGCCCACCGTGCGAAGCCGCCGAACACGAAGACCTGTCCGGGGAGGAAAGTCTTACCCTGGATAGCGTCGTTGATGACGACTGAAGGAGCCATCGAGCCTGACAGCGATGACACAGAGGAACTCTCAATGAAAGCACCAATGTCGATGTCAAAACCGGCGGATCTCGGGTAGGGGGTCCCGATATGTGCATCAAGGCTGATGGTAACAGGAAGCAAGGGACACAGATGTTTACCCAGGTTCGGGCCCTCTCAATGGAGGTAAAACCCTACTTCCTGCTTGATCAATATTGATGATATGGGTAGTACAATAGTAGATCTACCACGAGATCGTAGAGGCTAAACCCTAAGAGCTAGCTTATGATGGTATGAATGTAATTGTGATCGGCCTTCTAAGGACCGACCTCTCCGGTTTATATAGACACCGGAGAGGGCTAGGGTTTACATGGAGTCGGTTACAAGGACGGAAATATAATATCCGGATTGCCAAGTTTGCCTTCCACGCCAAGGAAAGTCCCATCCGGACACGGGTCGAAGTCTTGAGTCTTGTATGTTCACGCTTCAATAGTCCGGACGTTGTACACAGTCCGGCTGTCCGGATACCCCCTAATCCAGGACTCCCTCAGCTGGTCACTTCAAAGGTTATCAGGTTGAGCACATTGATCAGCGTTAAAACAAAGTAGCTGATGCTTTAAGCCGGCTGGGATCTCAGCGTAAACCTGTGCCACCCAATACCTTTCTAGATGTCCTACATAATCCGTCGGTTCAACTGCCCACAGAGGAGGACCTCGCTATTCCTAATCCGGAGGCACAGTTGGTGGCCGCTTTACATATCATTCTGGATTGGACGGTTCCATACTTGGCGTATATGAACCGGGGCGAGTTACCAGAAGATGAAGTTCTGTCCAGACAGATAGTCCGGCGATCCAAGTCCATGACAATCGTCAATGGCGAGTTGCATCATTGCAGTGTTTCAGGGGCGTTTCAGCGTTGCGTCTCTCCTGAAGAAGGCTGTGAGATTTTACGCGAGATCCATGAAGGAGACTGTGCTCATCACGCCGATTCAAAATCCTTGGTGGCTAAAGCTTTTCGTCATGGTTTTTACTGGTTGACGGCTCATGCCGATGCTGAGAACCTGGTAAAGCGATGTGATGCTTGTCAGAAGTTTGCACGCCGAGCTCATGTTCCGGCTCAGGAGCTATGGATGATTCCTATCACCTGGCCATTTTCCACTTGGGGGCTTGACATGGTAGGGCCTTTCAAGCAATCCAAAGATAAGAAGACCCACCTGTTGGTGGCGGTGGACAAATTTACTAAATGGGTTGAAGCGGAGCCAGTAAGCAAGTGTGACGCAGCCACGACGGTTCAGTTCATCAAAAAGGTGATCTTCCGTTTCGGTTTTCCACATAGCATTATCATAGATAATGGCACGAACCTCTCTAAAGGCGAGATGGAGGACTTTTGTCAACGAGAGCACATCCGGCTTGATGTGGCGTCCGTGGCTCACCCCCAATCTAATGGTCAAGCTCAGCGAGCTAATCAGGAAATTTTAAAGGGTATAAAGCCCCGGCTTATGGTCCCTTTGAAGCAGACGCCGGGTTGCTGGGTGGAAGAACTACCATCTGTGTTATGGAGCATAAACACCACCCCAAACCGGTTTACATGTTATACGCCTTTCTTCATGGTTTATGGAGCAGAGGCGGTACTCCCCAGTGATATTCGTCATGACTCGCCTCGGGTTGCCAATTATGTTGAAGCGGACATCGAGCAAGCATGTCAAGAAGCACTAGACCTGTTAGATGAGAAGCGGGACATGGCCTTGGCTCGTTCGGCGGTTTACCAACAAGACCTGCGGCGTTATCACAGCCGCCGGGTTAAAACAAGAACCTTTCAAGAAGGCGATTTAGTGCTCCGGCTCATCCAGGATCAGATCGATATGCACAAGTTATCCCCACCTTGGGAAGGACCCTCTATGGTCAGCAAGAATCTGCATAATGGATCATACTACCTCATTGACGTTCGAGAAGACTCACGCGGTTCTGAGGAGGAGACCCGACGGCCATGGAACATAGCTATCCTTCGGCCTTACTACACCTGGGCTACGGGCTCTTCTTGTGTACATATTATGACAATGTATACATTATGCTCAATACAATAAACCGGCATCCTTGCTACAAGCAGGGCCTCTGCCGTTCTTCCAATAATTCTTGGTTACAAGGGGGCTTCTGCTGCCAAAGCGATGACCCGTTTTGTCCATTAAACCGGCTATTATGCCATCATACAACTTGGGAGCTTCACACCCAAGGGGCCAAAGAGAGATCTGTTGCTACAAGCATGACTCAAACATAGGCACCCATTGAGCACAGCTCACAAAGTTACTTGGGGGCTCTTTGTGTAAAGTAACAAAGAGTTTGAAAGACCATTGTAATTGGGTATCAACCCACGGGTTGGAAGCCTGGTGTATTCACCTAAAACCCCGGGTTAACCTGCCTTCATCAAGTAAGCCACTCCTATCCAGGTAATCCTGGCACGACCCGCCGAACGATTGAGAAGTTACGGTCATTGAGACCCTGAACTTATCAAAGTTAAAACAACGATTGGTTAGTTCGAGGACCATCTTAAAAGGCTTTGTCAAATGGTTTAACTCAGCGGCCTGGCAGCCCACGAAAAGCCTCGAATTTGGGCCTGGCAGCCCTCGAAAAGCCTCGACTACAGGTTTTTATTCGCTTTCATTTTTGCAAGTTTTATCTTTATTAATCAACTTTTAAAAGTAAGCCGGCGTCTTTCGACCCGGCCAGACTATATGTCTTCATCTCAACCCGGTGTTTCTTAACCCGGTGTGGCTTACAGTTATCATCTGTTAAGTATATAATCAATGGTGAACCAACATCTTTTAATCTGGTCTGGCTTTGACTACATGTCGCCAGTATGATCATCCGGTGTTCATCACAACCTGGTGTGACTTAATACATACCGGCACTGCATGGTGGAAGTTATGAACATTAAAAGAGTTGGGTGTTCACCTTTACTACAATCAAGTTGGTAAACCAAGAGCATAATTTCATATCATAGGTATGATTTATTTTTTTCTATTTTTACAAACTTGGTTACCCACCAGGTTGTGTATTGGGCATTATGACCCGTCCGGCGGTAAACCGCCCGGACAGATCTTTTTATGCAGACACGGGGATTGCATAATACTATGAAGATATATAAGCCAGCGCCATAAATATCATGGTGGATCAAACAAAATCATATCTCAGTGCACGATGGCAGCAGATCAAAGTATTTCAACTAGCCTATTACAAGGCGCTTGGAAGCCCACAATAATAATTGTTCTTTACATAAGCACAGTTTGTGAACATCAACCCGGTTGCCGGATCAAGACTCATCACCAGGTTGACGTGAAGTTGATGGATCATCTGGCATCAGTTCACCCTCCTCCTGCCCACCCAGTGGCTGGAAGTCAACAGTGGTCCAGTCAATCCGGGTTAAAGCCTGAAAGACAACCTCTTCACTTATAAGATTGGACGGTTCAACATCAGGGGCATAAGTGTGCTTACGGATTGGCGGGATAATGTTCTGCATTTCTGTCACAGTAGTGTCAACACGTAGGTTCTTTTCATCATAAAAGGACCGATGAACAGTAAAATTAGCCTCTTCAGCCAGTTGGCTTGACAGCGGACGCATCTCCTTTGTTAGGGCTTTGAGGGCTTCGTTATCAAATGCTGATCCGTCTGATTGTTCATCCGGAAAGCCTTTGGCGATATCAACTGGATCCAAGTCAGATATCCATGCTTTGGCCCGAGTCAGTGCCAACAAAGCGCCAGCCCTGGCAGTAGATCGCTTCATCTCCTCTATCTGCGCCGGCGTCATTGATAACCTTGCTAGAGTGTCCTTGATCAATGTTGGTTCCGGTTTGTTGTATGAGACTGCGCAGATAACCCGTTGGGCACCGGTATACAGTTGCTCTATCAACGTATATGCTGCCTTCAGCTTCATCCGCATGTCAGAGCCCAGATGAGCAACACGGCCACCTATAACGGTTTAAGACTTTGATGTTAAACCGGCAATTTCAAAGATGGTTATTCAAGAAATCTTGACAAGAGTATTTACCAAATATTGCAGAGGTCATGGCATTTACTTGGCGCTTCAACCCAGTTAGCTCTTCCACCACCGGTTTAAGAGCTGACTCGGCGTCTTCATCCCGCTTCAACAATGCAGTCTTTTCAGTTTCCCAGCTAGCACGTTCATTCTTGAACCCTTCCTTAAGTTGTTCCATGGCTGTCAAAGCGATTTTAACCTCATCCTTGGACTTGGAAGTCTCTGATTGTTGGGACTTGATATTCTCTTGAAGATCGGCAATTTTGGAGTCTTTGTTGTTTATATTGGCCTGCAAAGATCAGATGACGATGATATTTTTCTCAAAGTCCCAAGCATATAACCAGTTATACACTTGGCACTTGGGGGCTAATGCGGAATGCTTTTTTTCCTACTGTTTATTTAAAAAGTCACAAGGCTCAATACAAGTATGAATCTTGGCACTTGGGGGCTAATGCATATTTGATGAAAAAGTACAAAGGTGAAAGGAGTTGGCAAAATGAATATTGGATCATGAAGTCCCGATTTACCTTCATAAGGTTAAAACGGCCCGAGGGGGCTACTCAATTGAAGCATTCTTTATTCACAAAGTCCCGGTTTGTCTTCAAGAGACAAACCGACCCTTGGGGGCTACAATGGAGATATACAGAACAAGCAAGATTAAAGTTCTTAGAAAGTTACCTCATAGCGCTCCTTCATCATGTTCACCAAACCGGCCTCATAATCTTGGCTTGTGTAGAGGCGATGTAAGAAACCGGAATGAAGTTCTTTGGCAGTAAGGTTGACATAGCGGGATAAATCTGTCTTCTCTTTCCCCTTGCCCATAGCAACAAATTCTTCCTTGGCGGTATGCTTTGACAAGACAACCGGATTGCCAGGGCTGGTGTGACCTGTACCTGTGATAATAACATCATCATCGCCACCTTTTGACGGACTTGGCGGATTGACGGTATCCCTGGCTGGGCTCGGTGGATCAGCAGCCGGACTTGGAGGAGTAGCATGTAGGCTCGATGGATCAACGTGAATGGTTGGGTCAGCTTCCGGCGGATTACCTTCTGTATTCTCATCTTGTGCGACAGAGTCATCCATGACATCAGTATCTCTACCGGCGCCTTCCGGGGCCCTCTCCGGTTCAACTTCACCAGCGGGGGTACTGGTTTTGGCTTTCTTGCTCAGTCGGGCTTTAGCACTGCAGTATCAAATAAAGATTAGCACGGTAAACCAAAACATGAAGGAAAATGCTGAAGGTTAGTAGTATACTTACCCAGGGACGGTTTTAAGGGGAGGCAGCTGAGTGGTTGATGAACCGCTAGATGAGGAATTGGAAGACACCTGATAATTCGAGTCAGATGGATTAAGTGGGTTTCGGAAGCAACCCGCCAAGGGACAAGGTTTATTAAAAGAGCAAGAGACCTCGGGACGACGTTTCCGGTTTGGAGTGTCTGGTAAACCGGAAGAAATGACTTGCTGGCCACTATGCCGGGTTGTGCGACGGCCTTCAGGTTTCTGTGTCTTCAAAGAAAATTTTGGATCCAAATAAGCAAGAGGGTGAGAGTATTTTACTTTGCGAACTGCACGGCGAAATTTTTGAACCGGCACGTGATCGAACCGGAGGAAAGGGAGATAACCTCAACATGATCAGCGCGGCTGGCTTCTGCATCATCCTGGTAATAGTCATTGTTAATAAGGTGCATGAAAAATAATCCAAGGGAATCAAGTTTTACCTCTTGTTCCGATTCATCGACATCTTCAGGCGGATTAGAAGACTCCGTGGTTTTCTTCTTGGATGGTTTCTTTATGACTTTGCTTTTGGCACGAGGAGCCCTTGCCGGTTTGTCTGAAGCTTTCCTCTTCCAGAAGGAGTTATTGGCCTGGAAAATTAAAACAAAGGATTATTATAGCAGTGTTAAAGTGGAGACGGATCAAAAAGCACAAGGTTAAAGTTTTTACCACTGGCGGTTTGTTGGAGGCATAAAAAGGGCGCAACCCAGTTTTGCTACATTCAGCGATCGGTTCGTCTAGCATCTTCTTGACCGAGTTAGTGACTTCATCATCAGTCATTTCCATTTCATGTTACCGTTGAGGATCCTAGATGCTGCCGGTGTACTCATGCATCAACCCGGAGCGGCGGCTTAAGGGCAGGATGCCCCATGAAACCCAGCAGCAAACAAGGTTGACGCTGGTTAAACCGTTTGCTAGGAAGGCCCGGAGCTTAGCAAGTTGAGGTGCATAAGCTTGTCATTCTCTGGCCGTAAGCCATTGAGGCCGTGGATGGCCATTACTAAGTTGGTGCACACGGTAACCCGGCAGAGGGTTTTCATCAGCAGGAGCAGTGTTCTGACAATAGAACCATGTTTGGTTCCAGTCTTTGGGGTGCCTGTGATGTTTTCCATGAGGGAAATCAACTTCTTTCCGCTTCTGGATTGAAACCCCACCAAGTTCAGTGTTGGGACCATCAGAGAACTCAGTTCAGCGGTTTAGATGGAAAAAGTCTCAGAAGAGCTCAACAGATGGTTCTTCTTGAAGGTAAACTTCACAGAATACTTGAAAATTATATGTTGGATACAGAATTTGGTCCAATATCTTGTGGATGGAGTTGAAAGCTAGGAAGGACATCCCAAAAAAACTTTAATCCGGGAGGGCTGAGTCCCCGGTCTAGATGCTGCATGAACACAATCACTTCTCCATCTTGAGGTTCAAGAGGGCACTCAGGGCCAGGGACTCACCAATGAAGGACATTTTTCAGGCTAAAGCGCCAGTCCGAACATATCCATTGATTTGCGTTTCCGTGGTCCGGGAAGGAACCCAGTTGCAAGCAGAGAATTGCTTGGTCATCTTGGAAAGCAAACTGTAAAAGAAAAATGAAGGCCGGTTTACGATTGAAGGTTGATGTGCACTAATCGGTGTTAAACCGGGGAATTTGATCAAGGCATATATGTGAGTTAAACCGGAAATTACTACTCAAGTCAAGATGGTGGTTTAAGTGAGGGCTAATGGCATATGGCGGATTATCAACTACTAAATGTTAAACCGCCCTTAAACAGAAGAGGCAGAGCTGAAATCTACTAAGTGTTTACAGAAACAGGTTTCACAATATGGCAATATAATTTTGGATTTACCGTGGTTCAATAAAGAAAATCTTTCTGTGCCCTACAATGGCGCTAAGAGGAATGGAGAAGGTCCAGGTGGAGTTTTGTCCAGGAACAGCAAGACGCTGTGGTGCGGCAGACTAAAGTTATGGATCTAACCGCAAAAGAAAACTATCAGGCATAGCTAGATTCAGTAAAGAGGCTAAGGGAAAGGCGGAGAAGCACTGATGAATGTCGATGAACACGGATGAACCCGAAGCCCTAATAGGGATCTAGGATTACGGGAAGAAAGCTTACCAGGGCCACGCAACAGCAAAGGGTATTGCAGGATCTCTGGTACGAACAGGGTGATGCAGTGGCCTAGTCGGTGCAGATTCGAGGATCGACGGTGGCGGCAGCGGCGCTTGAGCTCTTCGGGTCGCGAGGAGGAAGACGAGAGGCAAGGAAACAAAATGGAAAGACGATAAAACGGCAGGCGCGAAAATCAGGCAAAGCGTATTTGCTCCCTGGTCATCGAAACTCAGGCAAAGTGTATTTGCTCTTCGGGCCCTATTTATAAAGGCAAGAGGATAAAACGGCAGGCGCAAAAATGAGGGACCTAAAGGGGAAAAAGAGGGTGCAACTGTTGCCTCGATCTTCGGGAATTAATTAAGAGAAGGGAATCTTCATAAATCTTTTTATGCGGAGATGACATCATGATGATTTACTGCAGTGGCAGAAGATGACGTCACGCCGGTTCACCAAAGTTTACAGGGAGAAGACAACATGGCTGTTTACGGAGAATCATTAGAAGATGCTCATGGAATTTTTCTAAGTACTGAAGATTGACATGAATAGTTTCAAATAAATCTGGGGCCTAATGTTGAGGATATAACTACTGAGTGTAAACCGCCCAGGAGGGGCCGGTTCACACTCAACTATACCGAAGCCCGTGAAGACAAGAAGATGGCGTTTTACTAATAAAGCTTAGAGACCCAAAGTCCAGAGGCGGATTAGGGCCCATAGTGGTAAACGGTCATAGTTGTATAACTTGTATTGTAAGATAGGGAAAGGGAGAGACCGAGCCGAACACTTGTATAAGTCAGCCTCGGGACTCTGTAAACCGGCCATGCGTCAACCTGTGTATATAAAGGGATGACCCATCGGCGGTTCAGGGGCAACACCCAACAACTCGAGACTCAGGCAAAGCGTATTTGCTCCCTGGTCATCGAAACCAGAATAATTCCATCACAACTAGACGTAGGCTTTTGCCTTCATCGAAGTGGCCGAACTAGTATAAGCTCTCGTGTCCCTTGTCCGGTTTAACCCCTTCAAGCTAATCTCGCTGCGATGGCTCCATGACTAAGTCCTTCCGCTAGGACATCTGACGTGATATTTCCACGACATGCACCAATCATGGAGTTTACCTCCACGGTTATCTTTCAGCACTCACCCTTGGGCGACGCGCTAAATTCATTGAGCTCTCGCTCCCTATTAGGAGAGTCTTGGACGAACTATGTCCGGCTTGAGTCGGAAGCGGGCGACGAAGAAATTCGTTCCCCACCCATCACCCACTTAATAGCCACCGTCGATGACTTAATCGACATGCTTGACTTCGACTCCGAAGACATCGACGGTATGGACGATGATGCAGGAGAAGAACCGGAACCACCGCCCATAGGGCGCTGGACAGCCACCTCATCATATGATATATATATATATGGTGGACACCCCCAAAGAAAACAATGGCAATGAGGCAACGGAGGATAATCCCCGTGAGAAGCAATCTAAGCACCGGCGTTGTCGACACCGCTCTAAGCCCCGCCATAGCAAAGATAGCGATACTGGCACAAGAGATGATAGCAATCCGGATGGTGCCAAAGACGAAAACAATCCCGCCTAGCTAGACTTCGAGCAGGACAACCAGGAGGATGGGCAAGCTAGCCCTAAGAAACAGGCAACAACTGGAGAATCAGAGGACGACAATTACCTGCCCCTCTCCGAAGACGAAGTAAGCCTTGGCGATGAAGAAATCATCGTGCTTGAGGATCCCCTCGAGCAGGAGCGCTTCAAGCGCCGGCTTATTGCCACTGCAAAAATCTTGAAGAAAAAGCAGCAGCAGCTTCAAGCTGATCAAGAGCCGCTAACTGATAAATGGATTGAGGTCCTGGCAGCCGAGGAATACGGACTCGAGCGCCCAACCAAAAGTTACCCGAAGCGCAGGTTGTTACCTCAACTCGAGGAGGAGGCATTAAATCCCACACTACCAGTGCACAATGCGGCTGACCGGCCACCTCGTGGCCAAGGCAAAGCGGTGTATCCGCCCAAACACCATCCCGCACCCCGTCACCAAACAAGCAAAAATACAAAGGCCCGGGGATACACACAGGACCTGCGAGACGTATTGGAAAACAAAGCAGGACAGTCAAGATCGATCTATGGATCGCGGGGCGCGCCCCAACGCGTGATGACGACCGTCACACCGGATATGCTAAAAACAAATTCGGTCGGGCCAAATAGAACATGTTAGACTCATTTGAACTGCATCATTATATAGGCCGGCACAGAGGCGCCACGCACCCCCTATGCTTCACTGACGAAGTAATGGATCATGAATTCTCAGAAGGGTTTAAACCTGTGAACATTGAATCGAATGATGGTACAATAGACCCCGCGGTATGGATTGAAGATTTCCTTCTCCACATTCACATGGCCCGCGGCGATGATCTACATGCCATCAAATACCTCCCACTTAAGCTCAAAGGACCGGCTCGGCATTGGCTGAATAGCTTGCCGTCAAACTCCATTGGCAGTTGGGAGAACCTGGAAGACGCATTCCTTGACAACTTCCAGGGCACTTATGTGCATCCACTGGATGCTGATGACTTAAGTCACATAACCCAACAGCCCGGAGAGCCAGCCAGGAAAGTCTGGACTCGATTCCTAACTAAAAAGAACCAAATCGTCGACTGTCCGGATGCCGAAGCCCTAGCGGCCTTTAAGCATAACATCCGCGATGAGTGGCTCGCTCGACACCTCGGCCAAGAGAAATCGAAGTCCATGGCAGCCCTCACGACACCCATGACCCGCTTTTGTGCGGGCGAGGACAGCTGGCTGGCTCGTAGCAACAACACATCAATAAATCCCGGCACTTCAGATGCCAGAGATAGCAACGTCAAGCCACGACGCAACAGACACAAGCGTCGCAACAATAGCAACAACACCGAAGACACGACAGTCAATGCCGGATTCAGTGGCTCTAAGTCCGGTCAGCGGAAAAAGCCATTCAAAAGAAACAACCTGGGCCCGTCCAGTCTGGACCGCATACTCGATCGCTCGTGTCAAATTCACAGCACCCACGATAAACCTGCCAACCACACCAACAGAGAATGCTGGGTGTTCAAACAGACCGACAAGTTGAATGCCGAAAATAAGGAAAATGGGCTGCCTAGTGATGACGAGGAGGAGCCCCGGCCGCCGAACACAGGTGGACAGAAGAAATTACCTCCCTAGGTGAAAACGGTGAAGATGATATACGCAACCCATATTCCCAAGCGGGAACGGAAGCGTGCACTAAGGGACGTCTATGCGATGGAGCCAGTCGCCCCAAAATTTAACCCATGGTCTTCTTGTCCGATTACTTTCAATCGTAGGGACCATCCTACCATTATCTGTTATGGCGGTTCAGCCGCACTGGTCCTCGACCCCATTATCGACGGATTCCACCTTACACGAGTCCTTATTGACGGGGGCAGCAGCCTGAACCTACTTTATCAGGATACAATGCGCAAAATGGGCATCGACCCCTCAAGGATCAAACCCACCAAAACCACCTTCAAAGGTGTCATACCAGGTGTGGAGGCCTCTTGCACGGGCTCAATCACACTGGAAGTAGTCTTCGGATCTCCGGACAACTTCCAAAGCGAGGAATTAATCTTCGGTATCGTCCATTTCCGCAGTGGCTACCACGCACTGCTCGGACGAACCACATTTGCTAGATTCAATGCGGTACCGCATTATGCATACCTCAAGCTCAAAATGCCAGGACCTTGCGGGGTTATAGCAATTAATGGAAACACAGAGCGCTCGCTCCGTACGGAGGAGCACACTGCGGCCCTCACAGCAGAAGTACAAAGCAGCCTTCTTAGGCAGACCTCTAATTGGGCAATAAAGCCTCCGGTCACCGTCAAGCGAGTCCGGAGTTCCCTGCAATAGGATCGCCCGGCACGTCCAGAGCTCGACTAGCAATTCGTCCTCCGTCCTAGTCCCAGTCAAGCGGCAAAATTTGTGCCGTGCGTACATAATTACGCAGTCAAAATACCATGGGCATATGCGGAGGCACGACTACGACGCGGTCCACGGAAAGGAAAAACCAAGGAGGCAAGAAGCTTTGACGTATAAGTAAATACCCAGGTGGTCTCTGATAACGATCGTTATACCTGTTTTACATACCAACACACAGCTTACCCTTGGCTAGGACATGTCAAATAGTCCTATTTTGCTTATCGCACTACTTGTATACATACGCTTTGACGTATTATTTAAATAACAATGAAAAAATATACATCGTCAGCTTATTATTACATTTTCTTTATCTTTTTCCTTGACTACTTATTTACTACAAATTGCACCCGTACACTTTGGTACGTTCAGTTCGCCAGGGGCTTGAGTCTACCCCATAACACGGCAAGAAAAGTCCGAACACTTTTGACAGTGCGGTACCCCGAACTTATAGCATTATATGCATCAGCTACGAATCATGTCTTGGGTCAATAGTTGGTTGCCCGGCTCCCATGTTTTGGTTCCTTACGTTCCTCTATATTGGCTAAGGTAGCACAGGGAGAACTACTGCGATTGTGTCCTGGTTCTTCCGGACGAGCACCTCAGTAGAGAAAGCCGAAAACTGACTGTCATGATGCGGCGAGAGCTGGTTGCTATTCGAGAGGTCTCAAATCCTTACAGATTTTCTCCGCTTCGGGCGAGGAATCGGCCTTGTCCGATTTAGGCGTGTATAGCGCCCCAAGTTCGGCCTTCCGAATACTAGGGGCTTCGCCAAAATTTAAAATTGTAGACTTCTATGGCTAAGTGAGAGTGATAAAGCTATATAGTCTGATTGCCTTGTTCGCTGCGCTAAACACCTCCTTAAAGGACCAAAAATTTGGATAAAGAGTGTTTAGATTTATCCCGAACACCCCAGTACGAGCTACATGGGGGCAGAAGCCGACGGTTGGCCAACTCTCAGATTTTATAAACGGCCACACAGAAGGTAATATTTTAAATCAACAGGCGTTATATAGCACACATGAACTCGTTTTCATAGTACAGAGTCACATGAGTAAATTCATTCAAATATTACATCCTTGGCACATTCCTCCCCCACAAGGCGGGCACCTTTCATAACACCATCATAATACTTCTCGGGGTGACGGTGCTCCTTGCCCTTCGGCGGCCCCTCCGTCACCAGCTTCTCGGCGTCCATCTTCGCCCAGTGCACCCTCAATGCAGACTGACCGCTTTATGACTTCGATCCGCGGACAAGAAAACACAATCTGCTTCACCAAGCTGATGTAGCTGCTGGGCAGGGGCTCGCCAGGCCACATCCAGACTATGAGATCCTTCATGACCAGTTCGGCCGCCCTGTGGAGTTCGACCAGTTGCTTCAGCTGGTCCCTCAAGGGCATCGAATGTTCGGCCCCAATATACTGGGACCAGAACAGCTTCTCCGTTGAGATCCCATCCTCAGCTCGGTAGAACTCTGCGGCATCAGAGATGCTGCACGGCAGATCTGCAAATGCTCCCGGAGAGCTCCAAATCCGGGGAAGTAAAAAAGAAAGTCTCCTTCACATGCTTGCTTTGCATACTGAATGCCTTACCCGCCACAATTTTCTTGGCTGCTTGAACCTCTTGGAGGGCCTTTTGGGCTTCAGCTTTGGCATCCTGTGCGCTCTGACCGGCCTTCGCAAGCTCAGACTCTTGCGTCTTCGAGTCACGCTCCAAGGACTCATATTTCTTGACGAAATCCTGGAGCTCTTGCTGGACATCATCGACTCGGGCCTCTTGCTTTTCGCGCTCTGTGTGCTCCTTGGCCGCCTTGTCTTCGGCCTCGGACAGCGCCTTCTTTAGGGCTGCCACTTTGGTCTTGGTCCCTATTAAAGTTCATGACAATTCTATGAGCTAAAACTATTTTTTTTTATCAATAAACAGACGGGGTATTACTTACCTTTGCTCTCCTCGAGCTACCTCTTTGTGAGGCCGAGCTCTTCCTCGGACCGCTCCAGGTCCCGCCTCAGTCCGAAGACCTCCGCAGTATGAGCGGCAGCGGCAAGCAGTGATGCCTGCTTATTCACATAGACATATTCTGATTAGACTCATGCAGATGTTATTTGATCCTCTGTTCGGCCTTTCTTTCCGAACACCAAACAGAGCATCAGGGGCTACTGTCTGTGATGTGATATTTTCTCATAATATAATTACCTCAAAGCATATTAGGAGGCTAGCGCAGGCTTCGGTCAATCCGATTTTGGCGGACCGAACCTTCTCAATCACCGTACTCATAAGAGTACGGTGCTCTTCGTCAACGGAAGCGCCGCGAAGAGCTTCCAGTAAATTGTCCGATGTCTCTAGATGGACAGAGGTCATCGGCACAGGTGGCTCGCCCCCCTTAGCAAGGGGCTGCCTACCTGAATCTGGAACCATAGGAGGTTCTAGCGCAATACCCGGCTGGGGGCCAGACTTGCTGCGACCCCCGTCATCAGAATTCATGGGGGTCTTCCCCCCATATGTCCGGCTTCTGGAGTTTTGCCTTGGGGCGTCTCCAGAACTGTCTCCCCTGTTCTGGTATCCTCTAAGACAACACCTCGGTGTCATCCGCGGGCCGGGGAGTGGTGGCCGTCGGGAGTGAATAGCTATTCATCTCCGACTGGCTCAGAGAACCATCCGAGGAGGATACGTTGATGTGGGCATTGGAAGGACTGCACAATCACATTTAACATGATAAGAAGCAAAAAAGCAAAACATACCGAAAGCATTATAAGTGTCCAGATACTTACGACTTTGCCCGGGGCTTGTCCCTGGGCAACCACTCCTCATCGCTGTAGGCGGCTGTTGTGGAGTGGTCCGGAGGGAGGGTCCTTCCCTTCTTGGACACTTCGGCCTCCCCAGACGGGGTGGCCTTCCTTTTCTTCTCGCCCTCGGTTTGGGGGGGGAGGGTTTTCCTCTTCCTCCTCGTTTTTGTTGGAGGAGTGCGCCTCGGTGGCTTCGGACGATGAGTCCGACACAACCTTGCGCCGGAGACCTTTCTTGGTCCCTGAGGGAGTCCTGGATTAGGGGGTATCCGGACAACCGGACAATGTACTTTGGCCGGACTGTTGGACTATGAAGATACAAGACTCAAGAGTTCGTCCCGTGTCCGGATGGGACTCTCCTTTGCGTGGAAGACAAGCATGGCAATTCGGATGTTAGACCTCCTTCTTTGTAACCGACTCTGTGTAACCCTAGCCTCCTCCGGTGTCTATATAAACCAGAGGGTTTAGTCCATAGGACAAGAACAATCAGAATCATAGGCTAGCTCCTAGGCTTTAGCCTCTACGATCTCGTGGTAGATCAACTCTTGTAATACTCATATCATCAAGATCAATCAACCATGAAGTAGGGCATTACCTCCATCGAGAGGGCCCAAACCTGGGTAAAACATCGTGTCCCCTTCCTCCTGTTACCATTAGCCTTAGACGCACAATTCGGGACCCCCTACCCGAGATCCACTGGTTTTGACACCGACATTGGTGCTTTCATTGAGAGTTCCTGTGTCTTCGAGGCAAGGCTCGATGGCTCCTTCAATCATCAACAACAACGCGGTCCAGGGTGAGACTTTTCTCCCTGGATAGATCTTCGTGTTCGGCGGCTTCGCACTGCGGGCCAATTCGCTTGACCATCTGGAGCAGATCGACAGCTATGCCCCTGGCCATCAGGTCAGGTTCGGAAACTTGAACTACACGGCTGATATCCATGGAGACTTGATCTTCGACGGATTTAGGCCTACGCCAGGAGCGCCGAACAGTCACGACGAGCATGGCTTAGATATGCTGCCAGACAATATTCGGGATATCGCACCTGCAGTAGCTCCGGACCTAAATCCTGGGTAGATTGCATCGTCCGAGGATGGGTGGATGGACCCCGCCCCGGAGGCCCCATACTCATCGGCGGTAGAACCGAACACAGACTCCACCTCTAAGGAAATCTATGTCACCGGACCCCCGGGCTTGCGTCCGGCTATAGGTTCCGGACCGTACACACTCGGGCCCATCGAATCCGATTGGGCTCCGGTAATGGAGTTCACCGCTGCGGATACCTTTCAGCACTCGCCCTTCGGCGACATACTGAATTCATTAAGGTCTCTCACTTTGTCAGGAGACTCTTGGCCGAACTATGTCCGGCTCAAGTGGGAAGCAGGCGACGAGGAAATTCGTTACCCACCCACCACCCACTTGATTGCCACTGTCGATGATTTGACCGACGTGCTTGACTTCGACTCTGAAGACATCGACGGTGTGGACGACGATGCAGGAGAAGAACAGGAACCACCGCCCACGAGGCGCTGGACAGCCACATCCTCGTATGATATATATGGTGGAGACACTACAAAAAAATACACTTCCGTGATGATACGTGTTTGTCACAGTAGGTCGCGTTTTTTGTCATGCATGTACATCCATGACAAATTTATGACAGAATCAAGATAGTCATACCTGTGCTGTCGTAGAAGTGTTCCATGACATTACCAAAATTATCATCACGGAAGTGTCCACTTCCATGACGATAAATCATGCGTCACAGAAGTGCTTTCATCAAGGGTGACCGACATGTGGCATCCACCGTAACGGAATGCCGTTAAGCCATCGGGTCGGGTTTTGGATCCGATAACCCATTAACAGCCCCGACCAATGGGGATTTTCCACGTGTAAAATTGTCATTGGCTGGAGGAAACACGTGTCGGCTCATTATTAGGACAGATGTCATCCACTCATTGGACAGAAGGCGCCTATGATACGTCGACACGTGGCCCGGCCCAACAGAGGCCCATTCTTGTGAACAGGCCGGCCCGTTTGACTTGGTCAAAAGGTGACGGGCCGACCCATGGAAAGCCTGTTAACGACCTGTTCGCATATAGCCCATTTACAGCCCGCTAACCCAATGCCCGTTATGCCCTACCCGAATTAGGCCCAGTAGCGTCATCTGGGCCATCCAATATGATTCCAGACCGTTTTCACTTCTGGCCCATGTATGGCCCATGACGTCTTTCGGCCCATATGAGTCCCTGTGTAACTCTTGGCCTATTAACGGCCCGTGGTGAAACTGGCCCGCAATGAACAGTGTGTCACTTTAGACCCATTAACGGCCCGTGGTGAAACTAGCCTGCAATGAACAGTGTATCACTTTAGACCCATTAACGACCCGTGGTGAAACTGGCCCGTAATGAACAATGTATCACTTTATACCCATTAATGGCCCGTTATTCAGTTGGGCCGTTTCCAGCCCATGTTATCTTTCGGCCTTCTCAGAGCCCATTTATTCTTGGGCTCATTTCGAGCATTCGTTTACTTATGGCCCATTACTGTAATTTTCTGCTTGTGGGCCAAATTCAGCCCGTGGTTACAGTCGGCCCATTTGTGGTCCGTTAATACATTGGGTCGTTTTCATAGCGTCACCAAATACAACGTATTAACGATGGCCTGTTATGGTCGGCCCATGAACAGACGATTCCAACTCTAGCCCGTTTACGGCCATAATGCGGCCTGTTATTGGCCCATGTTTGGCCAATCGATCATACGGCCCATATAAGGCCCATTGATGACAGGGCCCATAGAAGGCCCATTGTGTCTACAGCCCGTAGAAGGCCAATGTTTCTACGGCCCATAGAAGGCCCAATGGTTCTACTGCCCGTAGAAGGCCCAATGTTTCTACGGCCCATAGAAGGCCTACTGTTTCTACGGCCCGTAGAAGGCCCACTGTTTCTACGGCCCGTAGGAGGCCTAGTGTCACTACAGTAAATATTAGCCCATGGTTATTGTGGCCTAGTTTTAAAAAATAGGTTATTGCAGCCACTAGCAAACCGCGGAAAAAGAACTGCACTGACTACAAGCAAAAAAATAAACAAGACAACAAGGAAATAAATAAGCAAGCAACTTATGCTAGGCTATCACGGCTATTACACATATTACATCCACTGGGCATCAAAGTTCACCACCAGTGCAAATATAGGGAACACAACAGCATATAAACGCCGCAGCAAAACAAGTCCAGAACTAAAACCACTTCAGAAGAGTTCAAGAAACAATATCCTGGGTACCCATAATGCTGGCAAGATGCTTAGCAAGCTCATTAACTTTCTCTTGTTTGGTGCTTAAATCCTCCAGGGCTTGCTGTTGCACAAGAAAGTACGCATCTGAATTCTGTAGGGACTTCCTCAGTCCCTCGGCTTCTTGCTGCAGCACAGATGACTGATGCCTTTCAGCTTGTAGCTGAGTCTGAAGAAGCCAAAATGATTCAGGCAGCGAGTTCGAAGAGCTTGTGCCAGCGGTACTAGCTAGTAACTCGAACACTACATCAACACATGACTGTGGGGTTTTCTCACTGTCTACAAGATCGTTTTTATCACCTTTCTTGGAGACCAACAGGGTTGTCTCACTATCTTGAACCATATCTGCTTTACTTCCTCTACCATTGCATAGCGGGGTGCTCTTCTCCAATATTCTGTTTGCATACTACAAGAGAAACAAGCAGACACATCACAGGTTTAGCTTGTAGTATACCAAACTCATTTTGGTAAACCGGTTCAGTAGTAAGGTGGACAGGATAACAACATGAAACAAACATATATCTATGTACTATGGTCACTGTATTGTCCATATCATTCTAGTTTATGTTCCCTAATCATGATAGAGACACAGTTCAACTCATATATTTTTAAGACACAACAACTTAGACAGAATATAAGTGTGAGAAACTACACAGCATTGGCAGCACTTGTAATGTGCATCACATGAGAACATAACTGTTTATACAACTTAAACTGAAATCAACATAGAGCAAGAAGTTAGAACAACAATCCAGTTAAAGAAATAGGTTTAAAACATACTTGTTGCGCCATTGGAGTTTCAATTGGATCCTTCAAATTCGAAAGTAGTTGGTATGAGTAAATACAGTGAGGCAGCAGCAAAGGAGTAAGGACCATAGCTATGGAATCTGACCTGAGAACAGTTGCTCTTCTGCTTTAAACATGGAGTTTGGGTTAGCTGTGGTGGTCTTCGTGCTTTGGGCACTGCAGTAGCTTTACAAACTGCTCGTGTGGGGGTACTCTGTGGTGGACATGGTGCTTTGTCAACTATAAGTGGGTTACTATCCGCTGGGGTTGCGGTTAGATGGGTTGTAGCTGGTTCTCTGCCCAACGGTGTAAGTGTGCAATCTGGAAGAGTCTCCATTAAGTGTGGTGGGGCTAGTTTGTGGACAAGTACAACCATGGTTCTATCTACATCGACGGGTAGCACTGTCTTTTGTGAAGAACGGGTTTTTGCTCCCTTAGATACTGCCATCACCCCCTCCAATCCAAATGGCTGATAAACAAGAAAAGAAATTGAACGTACAGACATTGTATGATAGACAGATGTGGTAATTCACATGTATGTTGTCTAACCAAACAGGACAGCATGACACAATTTCACATATATGATGCCTAACTAAACAGGATAGCATTACATAGTTTCAGATATATGATGGATAAATTCACAGGATATAATGGCATAATTCAAGATATGATGAGTACCTAAATAGGATGACATGACAAAACTATATGATGTCTTTCTAAAATACGTTGGGATGAAATAATTCACATACATGTTGTCTAAGTATACAGGATGGCATGATATAATTGACATAATTGATTCATATACTAAGTAGCTGGCACTCGCATGTATGATCTCTAAACTAAGCAGATAGAATTCAATATTGTGCATATGATGTCTAAACTAAGTAATGCAAGACACCATATGCATCATATGAGAAATATAAACATTGCAACTTAGAGCATACACCTCAGGTGGGATATAGGACTGGTCATCTGTCTCTGAATCCTCCTCTGAGGAGCTCCCTGTAACCATCGAGATATATGCTTCAACAGGTACCATTGCCTGCTCTGAAGACCTTGTTTTCACTCCATATTTTTTCATAACCGGCTCAAATGGCTGATACACATGAAGAGTAGTTCAATATGCACAGATTGTCGAAAAATGGAATACGTAATGAAAAAAGATGGCATGAGATAATTCACATATATGATGCCTGGCTCCATGGCGGTGCATAATTCATATATATGATAACTGGCTGAAAACATGGCATTGCATAATTCACATACCTGATATAGAAAGCAAACATGAGGCATTCACACAAAGCATGTCTAATCTAAGCAGATGGCATGGCAATGCAAGACACCATATGCATGATATGAGCAATATAACCCAACCAAGTTAGAGCATGCACCTCGGGGGGGGGGGGGATACGACTGGTCATCTCTCTCTGAATCCTCCTCTGAGGAGCTATTTGTAACTAGCAAGAAATCTGCATCGACAGGTAGCACTGACTGCTTAGAAGACCTTGTTTTCACTCCAGATTTTCCCATGACCGACTCAAATGGCTGATGCACAGGAAGAGTAGATGAATGTATAAACATTGCTGACAAATGGAACACATTATGGAAAAAATATGGCACGATACAATTCACATATACGATGACTGGCTAAACAGGATGGCATTTCATGATTCACGTATATGATGCCTGGCTAAATAAGATGGCATTGCATAATTCCCATATACTCCCTCCGTTCCTAAATATTTGTATTTTTAGAGATTTCAGATGGACTACCACATATGGATGTATATAGACATATTTTAGAGTGTAGATTCACTCATTTTGTTCCGTATGTAGTCACTTGTTGAAATCTCTAAAAGGACAAATATTTAGGAATGGTGTGGTAGTATAATATAGAAACCAAACAGGTGGCATTCACACAAAGCAAATCTAAACTAAGCTGATGACATATAAGATGTATAATGTAAGCAATGCAAGGCGCCATATGCATGATATAACCAACATCAGCATGCCAGGTTAGAGCAAACACCTCAGGTGGTAAACAGGCATGGTCGGCTCCTTCTGAATCTCCATCTGAATAGTTATCTTCCTCTGGTATAGAATCTGGAAATGCAGGAGTGGGGGGGGGGGGCACTTCGCCCACCATGGAGCAGCGGCTGCATGACATTATATTCACACGCAACGGTCTTCTCTTTTTCTCTACATGTTCAGTACGATTGTGTACAATATCTGACATGCATAATAAAAAAATAGTTAGATTTTGTAAGGCCTAAGGGGTGCATGCAAAAATCAAGACTGATGGTAGCAAACGAGTGGATGGATCCAAAACTAATGATAGCAGGTAGATTATAGCTTCAGTTTAAAAAGATAGACAATGGATCATCTATTGTTTGTTGCCCACCCAACATGAACCACATGGAAGACCCTAGATGAACCAGATAGTAGACAGATACTATTCATTGCTGGCTCGATATGAGACCCATGGGCAATTCAAAACTCAAGATTGAACGATAAAGTAGCAGGTAATAATAACCGATGTATAACGTAAGCAAACACGAAAGACTGCAACCTCTCTTCCGGAACTGTCTAGTCCTCAGGTTCATCTGCTCAGTCGATGATGGTAATGCAGTTGGCGTGGCTGCCGGCAATGGGGAAGATGATCTGAGGCGGCAAAAGAAAGTCTGCAGGGGGGATCTCTGCTGCATTGAAAGCTTCTGTCGATGGTGCACCTCAGGTGGGGTGGATGACGGCACGGCAGGAGAAGGACATAACACACAGAGTTTTCTTTGAAGCCAATCTGAAAATGAAGTAAATCTGTAAGGGCTCCTTAGATTTGGAGGATTCTATAAGCGCAGGGACAGGAAAAACACAGGAATAGGATAGGAGTGCACGTGCAAAACAAAGCATTTGGAAACATAGGATTTCAGTCAACCTGGGTGTTTGGCTCACATGAATTGGAAAAACAGAGGAATGGAGAAACAAAGTGATGCGACGAGTGTACAACCTCTTTGGCATAGCCTTGTGGACCTCAACATCATTGGGTTGGACGTGGAGGATGGCGATGATGCTGGTGTGACTGTCGGAGGCGGGGAAGAAGATCCGAGGCCTCTGGAAACGGCGCCGAGGGTACTGCTCCGCTGTGATGGACAGTTCCGTCGTTGGAGAAGCTCCGCTAAGGTGTACGGCGACGAGGCTGAAGCATGACAAGACAGACAACTTTAATCTGAAGTGGGACCCTAATATGATCTGCAATAGATGATGTAAAATACATCACCAAAAAGTGCTATATGTAAAATGCATCAGCCGCACCACGGCCGCTCGGACAGATGCTGTAAGTACTGTTGACTCTGAACTTAACTAAAGAAAATGAAGTTCACAGTCGAAACTGATTGAACTAGTAACAGAGCATTGCAATAGATGTTTAGGGCGTTCGAGCACTAGTAGCAGAGAAGCAGTGATCTAAATCAGCAGACGCTCGAGCAGGGAACGCACTAGCAGAGAGCAAGTCGTGTAGTAGCACCGCGAGCGAGTGCTAAAGCACCAACTCCTGTAGCTGCCAGAGGTCGTGCAGCAGTAGCAGCAGCGCAAGCGAGAGCAAGAGTAGAGCAGCAGCACGAACGAAAGTAGGAGTAGTGCAGCAGCGTGGCCGACAGCAAGAACAGAGCCGCAGCGCGAGCGAGAGCCGGAGCAGCTGCAGCTAGTGCTGTTGTGGAAGTCGCCGCCGAGGAAGCAACGACATGGGGGAGAGACGTCGTTGATGATGTGGCCGGCGACGGCGCCATCGATGGAGATGCCATGTCTGCTCGGTATCGAGCACCGGCAGCCCCGTGAGATCGAATAAAAGATAAAATGCAGCAGTGAGTGCAGAACCTCCTTGGTGGCGCCGAGTTGGCCTCGACTTCATCGGAGGAATTGGTGAGGGTGTTGCTGTTCTGGTGGGGCAGGTTAAGACGGTGCTGTGGGGATTGAGGTGGCGCGATAGACGAGGCGAACGTCGGGGCAGCTCCTTGGAGGTGGAGGACGGGGTGGCTGATCCGGTGGGACGACGAGGTCGACAACGGATCCTCATCCAGTGCGGTGGATGAGGGACGACGAGCTGTTGCGATGGACGACATAGTTGGGGAAGAGTCGCCGGCTGGGCGGCGGTCGGGAGTCCGACGGAGGAGCGTGGGGTTTCGCGGGTTTTGGCGGCCTCGGTGTACGAATGGGAGGGGGGGAGGAGGGGCGAAGGGGGAGGGGGGAGCCAAGCTTAGGGACGCGCTTGTCCGAAATGTACGGTAAGTTACCAGCGTACCCCCACCGGTTTTGACACCGCGACGTGGAGCTTCATTTCCGGCTGAGGGGTAGAAGGGGGATTTCGCGTGTCTGGGCTGCGGGAGCGATTTCGGATGAGGAGGGAGTTCTCACGCGCGTCCAAATTTCGGGATAATAAGGCGTGGCGCAGGTTGAGGAAGCGGGAGTTTCAAAGCAGGTGAGACAAAAGATACTCGAGCTTGAAAATTTCGGGATAACAAGCTGCGGATTCCTTGTTCGGCAGAACAAACTTAACGTGTAAAAAAATCATACAAGACACAAGAGAATCATGTCCCCTTTTACTATATTGCTATAGATGCCATTGAAAAAACGACAAGAAAAATGTAAAAAAAATTGGGAGAAGATGATTAGCCTGCACAGTACCAAATCAATTCGCACTTCCCTCAACAACAACAATAAAAAATCAATTCCCGCCAAAGAAAGAGTAATGTCCCTTTTTATATGATTACAGATGCCATGATCTTGAATTTCAATTTTTGAATCCATGTTATGTTGAATTTGAATATATCATTAGGTGACCTTGCGGTTTATAATTGATGTAGTCATACATTTTGATCTTCCATCATATATGAACATTTTACTCCACTACGTGAACATATATATTGTCGTCTACCATATGGACTAAATTTGAATCAATTTTCCTTATTTGAATACGATTGTTGTCAAGTTATACAATAATTTAAATATTATCTTGATAACAAAAAGACATGCATATAGCAGTAATCATATTTCACTATGAACTACATGTACCATATGCTCTCCAATTCAAATATCTGTATCCATTTTATGTTGAATTCAAATCATAGTAAATTATTGGTCTAGGTAGCGAGATGTTCGGGATAATCTAAACCCTGTTTTCATACGTATAATTTTTGGCTGAATTGGGACAAGTTTTGGTATAAGCCTCTTGCAAAACCGGAGATTCTCTCAACAAGCCTCGTGGTTCCGAGAGGGAACGTGTCACCTTTGTGTGCGAAACGATATACGCTGCCTCCCCCCTGATTTTATTTACAGAGGCAACATAGAACTATATGAGTGCCCTGTTAAATTTTGGAATTATTTCGGGTTCATTTGGCGTTTTTATACATTAATTGAGTTTCTGGACTTTTAATGTGCATAATCTAAATATGAATTGCATGCACATGCTCCGGTGCACCAAAGTGGGTTGAAAAATCACATGTGTGTCCTTGGTTGAGTTTCTAGGTCCCATGGAAGAAATGAGAATGAAATTCAAACATCTGGGCGTCATGACTCTGCCGAGAACATCGAGAAACTTAGATTTTAAATTCATGTAATGAAACTTGGCATGGTGTCATGTCATGGCACTAACATGTTGTGGTAAAAAATTGGGCCGATTTGGAAGCTCGTGGTTCTAAGAGGAAACGTGCCCCCCCGCCCTTGAGTTTCTTAACAAAGGCAACATAGAACTACATTAGTGCCATGTTAAATTTTGGAATTATTCCGGGTTCGTTTGTCGTTTTTTATACATTAATTGAGTTTCTGGTCATTTAATGTGCATAAGTCAAATTTGAACTACAAGCACATGCTCTCGTGCACCAAAGTTGGTTGAAAAATCACATTTGTGTCCTTGGGTGAATTTCTAGGTCCCATGCAAGAAATGAGAATAAAATTAAAACATCTGGGCATCGTGGCTCGGACGAGAACATTGAGAAACTTGGTTTTAAAATTCTTGTAAATCGAAAACACATCTGAAAATCATGAAACTTGGTATGGATGTCATGTCATGGTACTACCATGTTGTGGTAAAAAAAATGGCCGAATAGGAACAACTTTTGGTATAAGCTGCTTTCAAACCGAAGCTTCTCTCAAGAAGGCTCGTGGTTCTGAGAGGGAACGTGTCACCTTTGAATGCGAAACGATATACGTTGTCCCCCTTGAGTTTATTTACAAAGGCAACATAGAACTACATGAGTGCCCTGTTAAATTTTGGGATTATTCCGGCTTCGTTTGGCCTTCTTTACACATTAATTGAGTTTTTGGTCATTTAATGTGCATAATTCAAATTTGAACTACAAGCACGTGCTCCCGTGCACCAAAGTTGGTTGAAAATCATATTTGTGTCCTCGGGTGAATTTCTACTCCCATGCAAAAAATGAGAATAAGATTCAAACATCTGGGTATCGTGGCTCGGTCAAGAACATTGAGAAACTTGGTTTTAAAATCATGAAACTTGGCATGGTGTCATGTAATGGTAGTACCATGCCGTGGTAAAAAAAATTGGCCGAATAGGAAGAAATTTTGGTATAAGCTTCTTGCAAATCGGAGCTTCTCTCAAGAAGGCTCGTGGTTCTGGGAGGGAACGTGTCACCTTTGTGTGCATAATTCAAATTTGAAATACAAGCACATGTTCCAGTGCACCAAAGTTGGTTGAAAAATCACATTTGTGTCCTCGGGTAAATTTCTAGGTTCCATGCAAGAAATGGGAATGAAAGTCAAAATTCTGGGCATCGTGGCTGGGTTGGAAACATTGAGAAACTTAGTTTTTTAATTCCTGTAAATCCAAAACACGCATGAAAATAATGAAACTTGGCTTGGTGCCATGACATGGCACCAACATGCTGTGGTAAATTTGTAGTCCGATTTGCGAAGGCGCACACATTAACAATCAACAAAGTCATTTTGGAACAAGTGCTGTCATGTTACAATCGAAAACACAAGTATTATTGAAACCGTGGGCGTTCTACTTACTAGTACCATTTACGTGCCGCCACGCGTCCCCATTTTTTATTAGCTAGGAGGCGCTGTGCAGGGTAGCTATTTGAGTACGAGAGGCGTGCGATCAGACCCCTGCACGTTCTTATCGGGAGGAGAGCCCTTTGACCTCCATCTGTCGTCCACCTCTCTCCCAAGGTCTCCATTAATGGCGCCCAAGCCTCTGTTTAATGGCGTGGCTATGTCTCACTCGACTGAGATTTAAGAGAGAAAAAAGAAAATCTGACAGCACGGATCTTGGTGTAAGATCCGACGGACCTATATAGCATCTACTGCGACTTATAGCAAGACTGATGAATATATAAGGACGATTTTTTTATCAAAGAAGGTCTTGCCCCTTCCGATTTTCATTACTGAAAACCACCACAATTCACAAGAAGTTCAGCACAACTCCAGCCTAACACGAAGGACTAAAAGCTACTCCGTCCGTCCCATCATATAAGACGCTTTTTGACACTAGTATAGTGTCAAAAAATGTCTTACATTATGAGACGGAGGGAGTACCAGATTGAAATCCCAAGAGGCCAACAAAGGCCAAACATCCGCGCTAGAACCCAACATTTCACAACCGACGACACAATCCACATCCTAAACCGATTATTACATCAAAATAAACCAGGAAACTGAAGGAAGCCCAGCAGCAACTAGAAGAACAGCAACGCTAGGGTCGCCGCAGCAAGAGTTTTCTTCATTCCAGCCTTGCAACATTGATCTTCCACAGAAAGATAAGGACGATTAATTGTCTTACATAATTAGAAAGATAATTAAAAAAGCCACATGCGGCTACACCCGAAATACACAAGGGAAAAAGAAGAAGGAAGACAAGGATCTGGCTCCCTGATCTCTACTTTCTTGATGCGTTGCTGCAGGCCGCGGGAACTAATCTCCGCGGCGAGCGGCGATGAGCTCTTTCGTGTCCTCAAGACGCTGCTTGAGAACATCCACGGATTCCTCCCCTAGCCTTTGGCGCTCGTTGCAGAGCATGTCATTCTCGTCCATAAGTTTCTTGACGATGACGCCGGTCCTCTTCAACAAGGCAGTAGTCACCTCCTACTGGTCTGCACTTCAGACGATCTTCTCCCTCAGCAGGTTGCGCTCGGCCCGGAACCTCTCATTGCCCTCCCTTAGTTGCCGGATGACACAAGTAGCTTGTTCAAATGAGGCTTTCACATCGTCCTGCAACCTCGCCAAGCCGGAGATCTGATCCATCTGACTATGGATGATCGCATGCATGCGCCTGTAACAGTCGTCGCCTGCCCGCGAGAAATTTTCCCAGGCCACCGCAGCGCGGCGGGACATCTCTACTGCATTCGTGGCGCGGCGGGACACCTCTGCTGCTTCTGCGGCGCGGCCGGACCAGTCTGCTGCATCGACGGCGCGGCAGGACCTCCATGCTGCTTCAGCGGCGCGGCGGGAGCTCTGTGCTGCTACTTCCGCGAGGCGAGACATGTCGGCTGCTCTCGCAGCGAGGCGGGATATCTCTCGTGCTTCCTCTTCCATGCTCGCCTCTCCCTAGTGGCAATCTCTCGACCCAGAACTCACACTGGCCATGGCAGGCGCAAGGGAAGGATGCTGAATGACTTGTTTGTTTTTGTGGATGAGGAGTTGAGGAGGAATGTGCAATCATCTTGGCATACTAGTATTTATAACCGAGTACTAATATGCTCCTAAGTGGGAAACCGTTTAGGTTGTGATCGGTGTGAACAGGTTTGGAATTCAATATAGCGTGGTACTAATACGCTCCTAAGTGGGAAACCGTTTAGGTTGTGATCGGTGTGAACAGGTCTGCAATATAGCGTGGAGTAATTTGGAATGTGACGAGACGCAAGCTCAAAATTTATAAATACCCGTGTGGCGAGCTCTAGGATAGTCCTTTTCCCAAACGCATTAAACCTATCTCTCGGGACTTCTCGCACGCACCATCGTGCCACCCACAAAAACTTGTACTCTGAGTTTAGTAGTACGTTATACAGGAAGAGAAGAGGTGCACGCACGCACTCGTCCTCTCACACACGCGTCTGTTTTTTCTCGAAAAGGAGGATGATGACCCTCAGCCTCTGCATCTGGGAGTCACACACGCATCTGTAGCTACGAATTGTAGTGTTCTCAACCATCCGATTGGCTCTATCATGGATGTACCTAAATACTAAAACACGTCTAGATACATCTATATTTTAACAAATGGAAGGCATGTATTGTGGAACGGAGGGAGTGCCTGTCATCAAAATGGATAAAAAGGGATGTATCTAGAACTAAAATACGTCTACATACATCTCCTTTTATCCATTTTGATGACAAGTAGTACTTCTTACCCAAAGGAACTTTATATCCAACAGACACAAAATATCCGTTCGACTGTTGGAAATTACTGATTTGTTGTCGAAGTAATTGCTGCATCGCCACCAAAACCCACCATATCTTAAGATAAAGTAGACCAAGGTAATCTCTATATTAGCATATTACTAAGATAAACATAAGGCACTGTCGAAACATTTAGGACCTGAGCTTGTCAATCTGAATGTGGAGGGACACAAGCTTAGCCCCGGCCAGCAGCTTGGGTGGAACTGTCAAGAAGGTCAGCTCCTGCACGTCGATGTCTCCGGGATCCTTGCTGCTTGTCACCTCCATTTCCACCTCGACGGCGTCGGTCGTGCCTTTGGGATCCCCCGGTGGGCCGTTCGCCCACAGCTTGGCCCAGTAGTGCGGCAGTGGGGACGCCCCCGCTCTGATGCAGACGACCGACCCGGCGATAGGCGCTCCGATGTCGAGCACGCCGCCGACCAAGAAAAACATGCGGCGGTCCTCCTCTGCGAACAGCCAGAGCCGTGGCTCCGACAGTGGCACTTGCAGCTGGAGCACCTTGCCGTACTGGATCCTGTGCACGGGCATGGGATGCGCGTTGCTGATGTACTAGTAGAGCGCCGGCGGCGGGCCTTCGTAGCCGCAGACGAGCACGGGGTATTTGCAGGGCGCGAGCGGACACACGCTCTGGTGATCGGCGAGCTTGTGGTAAGTGACGTAGAGCCCACAGCCTTCATGCAGGCACTCCACCCTCAGCGACGAAACGACGGCGTCCACCGCCGTGTTCCGCATGTTGAAGCCACCGCCGCGCTCGCACTTCTGGCACTGCCGTTGGTTCCCGGGGCGCTCGACGCGGCAGTCCGCGCAGGCCAGGTTCCCTCCCTTGCACTGCAGAAATCAATCAAACAACACATCAATCAAGAAACCTGTACCTTGCTCAATCAGCCAAATGGACGAGGTGTATTCGAACCTCATACACTAGAGGCATCAAGGGGCGGAGGCACAAGGGACAGTGGAGCACGGTGAGGTCCATCGAGACCTTAGTGAGCTCCCTCGTCGGTTCCTGTTCCGTCTGCATGATCTAGCCCTCCTCGTTCACAACCATCTCTCGCTTGGGCAGGGGCATTACAAAGCTTTACCGTCACATATTTTATACTCTACGCATAGCTGTCCTCCTGCATACCAAGGAAGGCAGTAGTTTGAGTTTTCTGGACAAATTTGCCCCTGCGCATGAGTAAGCTGCATAAATATCGACAGTAAATGCGCATGCAATGGTTGGCTGGCCCTCCTTCCTTTTCGCTTGAGTTGGCTTCCCCAGGCGGTCAAGCCGCATCCGGCGCTGCATGCGTTTGCCTGTAGCCATTTTTTGCTTTGGAAACTGGCGCGATTAATGGGGGCAGAACTAAGACTAACCACAATGGTGAGTAACATACACTAGTAACATACACATATCCCTAGACTATGTTACTACCTTCATGGTGGGTAGTAACATAAGTATGGTAACATGCAAAGCTTCATTTATTAGGTTATAGACTCATATTGCATTGGGACATGTGATGTTACAGTAACTAGCTAAGTTACTATAACTACCACTCTCCTCATTAACTCACTGCCACATAAGCAAATTTGCTGAGTTGGACTCGATGTTACTGCTGAAGTTACTCCCACTGTGGCTAGTCAAATCGAGCGGGGGCATAGATGGAAACCAACACGGACGCGTAGACCAATCTGAGAAAAACTAGAAAAAGTTATACGCACAGTAAAAGGAATCGGAGGGAGTACTACTTCAAGGTGCATTAAATAAACACATGCAAGTATCAAAAGGAGAGTCACAGCATGCATGCATGCGTTGTAAATAATGCATCGGTAACCCTAAATTATTGAAATATATCGAGTGCAGTGCTTTGTCGTGTCGCGTCAACTCGTACATCAACGAGAAGTTTGATTATCCTCTCCCTCCTGGACTTAACTGCACCTGCCTATGGCTGTATGACAGGTTGGCCACACACCTGTCGGGCCCACCTATCATATACGCAAAGACAGGAGCATCCCTCCCTCGCCCATGAGCGTGGTGGCTGGCAAGACTAGGAGAAGCTTTCGCTACACGCTCTCCCTCCCGCACGCGGTGGACATGCAGCAGTTCAATCGGTGTCAGATGGCCAGAAGCATACTGTAGTACTCCTCCAGTGCAGTAGTACACCATCATTGTTCGACTTCCCGAAGAGACGAAGATCCAAGCGCAGCCCGGACGCTCGCGTGGCAGTTTCATGTGTAGAGTAGTCTAGATAACGTGTACCGTGCATGTAAGCTTAAAATCGTTGGGGTCGGCTCCATGCTATGTGGCCGTCTCGAAGTTTTTTTAAAATTACAATAGTCTTCCGGCCCTACCTGTCACCATGGTGATTGTAGTTTGCACGCTCATCTGGTCAAGACAGGAATATATATATATATATATATATTTATTTATTTATTTATTTATTTGTTTTTTTTTTGAAAAGGGGGACTCCCCGGCCTCTGCATCAGAATGATGCATACGGCCACATATATTTTAATTTGTGGTGGGTAAATGTTAGAGGTTGCAGCAAATATATTGTACACTGCGGGTCTGTCAGCCAAGTTTAGAGGCAAGCATGTGGGGCCAGTGCTATGATGTGTCGCGTCAACTCGTAGAACGAGGAGAAGCTTGATTTTACTACACGCCTTCTCCCTCACCCATGCGCGCTGTTGCTCGCAAATGAGGACAGGCTTTTGCTTAGTAGTACTTCTACAACAAGCTACCCGTCCCGCTCGCGGTGGACGGACATGCAGCAGTGGATTCGACACTTTAGAAGCAGTAGTAGTAACATCATTGTTCGTCTTCTCGAAGAGGCGAAGAGCCAAGCGCAAACCGAATGTTGCAGTTGCGAACATTGGAGCACGCATATAGCCAGGCTCTTGCATGAGAAAAATTGCTATGTGAGCCCACTATTGTATTAGTACGTACCACTACTTGCTACTATAGCCCTGTAAACCAGAAAGGAGTATTTGCCCTTCTAGAGATTTCAACAAGTGACTAGACTACACCGAGACGAAGTACATATGGAGCAAAATGAGTGAATCTGCACCGTAGATAAATACGTACTAGTTCTATCGTTTTCCTCTCCGAGGTGCACAATATTGAGTATACTGACTAGTCTCTTTTTGACACGCATTTACGTTTTTTTGACACAGTACAGACGCAAGCGCTCATATACACGCGCATACACTCACCCCTATGAACGCACACACGCACGACACTAAGTATCATCTTGAAATTTACGAAGTCACCATAGGCACCTTGTCGTCGACGGGTCCATAGGTGCTAGAATGCCAAGGAGGAAGAGGGTAGCGGTTCCCGCGATGTTGAACAGTCAATGATGCATCCTAAATTACAAGCAGAGGGAATTAATTGGAGAAGCAAACTAGAGCCAGCACGATGTGAATGCAACAGAGTTTGGACTCTCATATAATAAAGGCGCCCCACCACTCCAATCCATCTACTCCCGAGTCTCTGCGCAACACTGCTCACTCCAATCCAAGACCAAGTGACCAGAAGCCACAAGCACCTATGGAGGCGATGGACGCAAGCGGCAGTCGGCTGTGCCTAATCATCCAAGGCGCCGGCCAGCGGCCCCGCACCGTGCAGCGTTTCCAGACGGTGCTGGCGACCGCAGGCATCATAGCCCTCACCGACGCCGGCTTCGCCTCTCGCATGGACGACATGATGGTGAACTCCATCTGAAAGTTCACCGCCGTCAAGAAGCGCGCAGACGACCTAGTCGTACTGCTCCAGCCCGCGCGCCCAGGCTCCTCATTGCCTGCCACCCTCATCGGCCTAGATGGTAACGAACTCTTTCAAGCCTGGTGGCCCTGCAATTGCCAGAGGTCGCGACGAAGAATGTGCACCTCGAGGCCGTGCTCGCCGCGCAGCGCCTCGCCATGCAAGAAACCGTCGACCTGCACATCCACGTCTACGAGGAAATCACCTACATAGGCCACTACAAGGCAAGCGAGGACAGAAAGACGTTGGCCTTCTTCCAGCGGCTGGAATCTTTGGACGCCATTGTTCAGAAGCACGTCGACCTGGCCACGAAAGCCGCTGCTACTTAGGCGCCGTTCGGTGGGCTGGCACCCTGAGTCGAGGAGGTGGACGTCGTCGATGGATGCATCTCTTCTTCTTGCCTCCTGTAACCAGCACTGCATCGCCTCGTGGCCTTAATGTTTTATTAGTATAGTACTCCCTCCGTTCCCAAATATAAGTCTTTTTAAAGATTCCAGCAAGTAAATAAATGCATGTCGACGAATTCTGGCTATATGTGCATATTTATATCTAGCTATTGTACTTGTCGGCTATAAACTTGATTATATATGACATGGCAACATCATATAGCCAGCAGCTGGCTATATTATTAACCATGCTCTTAGAGAGTAGAATAGAGAAACGAGGGAGGAGGGCTAGCTATAGCACGGACGCTGTTGTCACATGGGACTCGTGTTTATAGAATAGGAGTACTGAGCATTCGTTCCTCATTTTTTTGAGGGAAAAATTAGTCCTATGTCTAGTACCACTAGTTAGGTGTGTGCGACCTATAGCTGCATCACTTTAGGTCTACTTTTTGAACCGCGGCTACGCTTCACAGTACATATTTTTCACACATTTATCCTCCTATATGTACTCCTTGGCTATTTCCACGTGCTCCCATTTGCCGACATGTGGGACATAGAGCATCTGGGTCGTAGTGCATGCACGACTCGAAGCATATGCCGGGGTACTTTACATTTCAGACCTCACGAATTACATGCAAACCCCCTGCAGAAGAATAAATAAATCAATGAATTACTACATGAAACCGGATTATTTTCGTGGAAACCGGAGCACGTTCATTAAATTTTGGACATAACACGTTTATAAAAAATGACCGGACCTAAACCAGTCTAAGGGCCTCTTTGATTTTTCCCGAAAAAAGGGCCTCTTTGATTCGTAGGATACTGAAAACACAGGAATGGGGAAAGTATGATGGCGATGAACCAGACGAGGAGAACTCTAACTCAGTTAGAGGTTAGAGTTAGATTCTAACCCTGAACTAACTCTAAACCAAAGAGGTGTATGGATCGCAGGGTTAGATTGACAATAAATGCTCTATCTCAATCATTTGACTACTTTGGACCCTATTTTTAGTCAGACTAAAAACAGTCCCTTGGATCCAAGCACCCTCTTGGTGTGTCCGGCTCTTCTGTGGCCTCCTCCCGCTCACAATTGACATAAACGAACCATCTATACAATCAAGCATGCAAAACATGATAATTTTTACTTTGTCCATACAAATGAGATATCCCACTTAAACATACAAGTCGTTAATCAAGCTTCACAAAATAAAAAAACACTTATTGAGATAAAGAATGAGCTAATTCATCACGGAAGTTGTTCATGATAGGAAGGGAGCCCGAAGCCCCTCACGCACCGAGGGAGGAGCTCGCCATCGTCGCTCTGGAGGAAGGCTATGTAGAGCCCAAGCCCCGGGAACCCCTCTGTCGGTGTCAAAACCAGTGGATCTCGGGTAGGGGTTCCCGAACTGTGCGTCTAGGCGGATGGTAATAGGAGACAAGGGACACGATGTTTTTACCCAGGTTCGGGCCCTCTCGATGGAGGTAAAACCCTACTCCTGCTTGATTAATATTGATGATATGGGTAGTACAAGAGTAGATCTACCACGAGATCAAAGAGGATAAACCCTAGAAGCTAGCCTATGGTATGATTGTTGTTCGTCCTACGGACTAAAACCCTCCGGTTTATATAGACACCGGAGAGGGTTAGGGTTACACAGAGTCGGTTACAATGGTAGGAGATCTACATATCTGTATCGCCAAGCTTGCCTTCCACGCCAAGGAAAGTCCCATCCGGACACGGGACAAAGTCTTCAATCTTGTATCTTCATAGTCTAGGAGTCCGGCTAACGGTGATAGTTCGGCTATCTGGACACCCCCTAATCCAGGACTCCCTTAGTAGCCCCTGAACCAGGCTTCAATGACGACGAGTCCGGCGCACATATTGTCTTTGGCATTGCAAGGCGGGTTCCTCCTCCGAATACTTCATAGAAGATTATGAACACAAGGATAGTGTCCGTCTCTACAAAATAAGTTCCACATACCACCGTAGAGAGAATAATCTTGACACAAATTCAATCTGCTGACGTATTTTGTGGCGTGACGTCACATCATGGCCAAGCCTTTACTAGAATCATTTTTACTGTCCCACCTCGGCATGTTTAGCGAGGCGGTTTCCTTGGCACGTCTTGTCAAAGCAGAGATCGTGTCCCCTTATTCCGGGATTCTCATCAATACGGGCGTGGGTAACCCAACCGCGCCATTGATTACGGTGCTTGGGAGATAAGCGAGTTTTATCAGACTGGTGGGGACGCATAGCTTCGTCCGTCCATATAAGGGGATAAGGATCCACCTTTTTACCTATGCCTTCTTCCTCCTTTGCTTATCCATTTTCGCGCACTCGAGCTCCAGCGCCCAAGTCCGCACATCTCGCCTCAATCTTCCCCAGCCATGTCCGGAGCGGGAGGTAAGTGGATGGTCTCCCCTGTAACGGAGGGGCAAATCAAAAAGTTGAGGAAGGCCGGATAATTTTCTGACGACATCGCGCACCGGCTTCCAGATGAGGGGCAACTCATTCCCACCCCTGGGCCCCATGAGAGGGTCGTGTTTCTCCCCCATTTCCTCCGCGGACTGGGCTTTCCTCTTCACCCATTCGTCCGGGGGCTCATGTTCTACTACGGCCTGGACTTCCACGATCTGGCCCCAAACTTCATTCTCAACATCTTGGCGTTTATCGTCGTGTGTGAGGCCTTCCTCCGCATCCAGCCTCACTTTGGCCTATGGCTGAAGATCTTCAGCATCAAGCCGAAGGTCGTGGGCGGCCGCCAAGCGGAGTGCGGAGGCGCCATGGTGGGCAAGATTGCCAACGTTACATGGCTCGAGGGTGCCTTCGCAGAGACCATCAAAGGGTGGCAATCGGGGTGGTTCTATATCACCGAGCCGCGCGACCCCAAATGGGCGGTGGCCCCCGAATTCCGATCTGGTTTCCCCACACGACTCACCTCATGGAAAGAGACGAGCCTAACGTGGGGAGATTCAGAAGAGCTGACCGGACTTCAAGCCTGCGTCCAAAAGCTGGTCAACAAGAATCTCAAGCTTGTCAACGTAGTCCAGGACATGCTCATACGTCGGATCCTCCTGTGCCAACAAAGGGCCTTCAAATTGTGGGAGTTTGATCCGGCACAGCACCAAACCTTGAGCAGGCTCTTCGACATTACGTACGAAGATGCCTGGAAGGTGCTGTTCAAGGGCGCCGAGGCTCCCGCATCCGCTACCGAAGATCGCAGATTCAGCTCGCAGCGTCAAGCCGACGAGGTAAGCTATTTTACCCTTTACAGGACACTTTTTCATAGTTTGACTCTATGTGGGATCTAAACTCCCATTCCTTTAACATGACTAGCAGAAGAAGGCCGGACAGATCAACTGTCCGGCTCCTTTGCCCGAAGACCCAGCGGACGCTCGTTTAACAAAGCTGCTGGCTCCGACACCTCATGTGGTGCCGTAGAAGAAGGCCAAGAAGAAGGCCACGGGGACTCGAAAGAGTTCCCGACGCCTGGTGGTGTCGGATTCGCCTGACAACCCTGAAGCACCCTCCGCCTGTGAAGACGAGGAGGAGGAAGAAGAAGCCTCTCCCCCTCCAATGGGGGGAGGAAAGAAAAGGAAGGCCGCCTCAACTGGGGAGGCCAGAGGGTCCAAGAAGGGGAAGACCCTTCTGCCGGACTACGCCTCTGATGCCAAAGATGGCGGGGAGGAATGGCCATCCAGGGTCAAGCCCCCGGCAAAATCGTAAGTATCCGAATACCAGAATAACTCATGACGCTCCTCTAATGTATGGTACCTTCTGACGCCGAATTCAATCATGCAGTCCTCCCAAGGCTCAGCTCGACGATTTGTCGAGCGGCTCCCTGGATTCGTAGGACGTGAATAGTGCTTCACTTCCGATGGCCTCCTCCCCTCTCCCTACGGACGACGCCGAGGTGGAGTCCCAAAAGGGACTAAACCCAGAGGAGGTGGTCCTGGAGGCGCCGCAAGGCCACCTCTCGGACTCCAGGCCCAAAGGGGGTAAAGCCCCAGAGGGGTCTGAGTCCGGCCCTGGGCCGGACGCCGCTCCGGAACCTTCAGTGGTTTCAGAGTCCGGCAGGCGGCGCCTTCGTAAGAAGGGCAAGCCTACGACGCCGGCGACCTCCATCCAACCGGAGGCGCCGGACAATTTGCTGGAGGTGCTTAACGGTGCCTCCATCGACGAGGAACACCGCACTGTTATGAGTGCGGTAATTCGGAAGGTTCAGTCCGCCAAGAGCGGGCTGACAGAAGACTGTACCAGCCTGCTAACAGGCTTTGAGGTAAGTTTTCAAGATATGTAAGAATATTACCGCATAGACAGTAGCCCCTGATGCTCAGTTTGGTGTCCGGAAAGAAAAGCCAAGCTGAGGATCTTAAAAGATATACGCTGGCTTCTCCCTCCTCCTGTGCTGAATCCTGCTAGAGGGGTTTGTCTTCGGCACTCTCCGGGGTGTTATTATCTCCCGTGCCGGAATCGCTGTGTTTGCTGTGGCGGGATTTAGAGCGGCGCCGCTGACGCCGGCGCTTGGGCTGTTTCTTGGAGGGGTCATCCTCCGCTGTTCCATTGCCATTCCCATCTTTTGGGGTGTCCACCATGTATATGTCGTATGACGAGGTGGCCTTCCAGTGCCCTATAGGCGCTGGTTCTTAGATGTCTCCTACATCGTCGTCCATACCGTTGATGTCTTCGGAGTCGAACTCGAGCATGTCGGTTAAATCATCGACAGTGGCTACAAAGTGGGTGGTGGGTGGGCGTTGAATTTCTTCATCGTACGCATCCCAACCTTCATGGCCACAGCCCGGCCAGGGGTCTCCTGATAAATAGAGAGACTTTAGTAAATTCAGGATGTCGCCAAATGTCGAGTGCAGAAAGATGTCCGCGGCAGTGAACTCCATAACCAGCGCCCAATCGGATTTGATTGGCAGGGGTGCGGGAGGTTCGGAGTCCGGAGAGGAGCCGGCACCTCGGAGTCACGGGCTTTGCAAAGGACAGGGATGGTGTTCGGCTCAATCGCCATAGAGATCGTACCCCCCGAGGCAGTGTCCAGCCACTCGTCCTCGATCAGCGAAGTCGGCTCCGAGCTAAGGGTCAGAGCGGACGCTGGTGTGGCCTCCAGGGCACTGTTCAGCGGCAGAGCTAGATCATACCCATCGAGACAGTGTGGCGCGCTTGGCTGTGGCTCGAATCCGTCGAAGATCAAGTCTCCGCGGATGTCAGCCGTGTAGTTCAAACTCCCAAATCTGACCTGATGGCCAGGGGCGTAGCTTTCGATCTGCTCCAGATGGCCAAGTGAATTGGCCCGCAGTGCGAAGCCACCGAATACGAAGATCTGTCCGGGAAGAAAAGTCTCACCCTGGACCACGTCGTTGTTGATGATCGAAGGAGCCATCGGTCCTAAAGGTGACGACATAGAGGAACTCTCAATGAAAGCACCAATGTCGGTGTCAAAACCGGCGGATCTTGGGTAGGGGTTCCCGAACTGTGCGTCTAGGCGGATGGTAATAGGAGAGAAGGGACACGATGTTTTTACCCAGGTTCGGGCCCTCTCGATGGAGGTAAAACCCTAATCCTGCTTGATTAATATTGATGATATGTGTAGTACAAGAGTAGATCTACCACGAGATCAAAGAGGCTAAACCCTAGAAGCTAGCCTATGGTATGATTGTTGTTCGTCCTATGGACTAAAACCCTCCGGTTTATATAGACACCGGAGAGGGTTAGGGTTACACAGAGTCGGTTACAATGGTAGGAGATCTACATATCCGTATCGCCAAGCTTGCTTTCCACGCTAAGCAAAGTCCCATCCGGACACGGGACGAAGTCTTCAATCTTGTATCTTCATAGTCTAGGAGTCCGGCCAACGGTGATAGTTCGGCTATCCGGACACCCCCTAATCCAGGACTCCCTCACCCTCCGACGCCGGCCCTTGCGAGTTGAGGTCGACACCGGCATGGGTAGCAGGGCCGCTTGCCGCCGACTGGGAACTTAATCTTTGGGCCTCTATAAATAATGCAAGCCTGTAACTAAAATACCTAGAAAGGTGAACTGAATCTTTGGGCCTCTAGAAATAATTCAACCCTGAAACTGAAATATCTAGAAAGGTGAACTGAATCTTTGGGCCTCTAGAAATAATGCAAGCCTGAAACTTAAACACCTAGAAAGGTGAACTGAATCTTTGGCCCTCTAGAAATAATGCAAGCCTGAAACTGAAATACCTAGAAAGGTGAACTGAATCTTTGGGCCTCTAGAAATAATGCAAGCCTGAAAATGAAATACCTAGAAAGGTGAACTGAATCTTTGGGCCTCTTGAAATAATGCAAGCCTGAAACTCAAATACCTAGAAAGGTGAACTGAATCTTTGGGCCTCTAGAAACAATGAAAGCCTGAAATTGAAATACAAAGAAAGGTGAACTAAATCTTTGGGCCTCTACAAATAAGCAAGCCTGAAATTGAAATACCTAGAAAGTTGACCTGAATCTTTGGGCCTCTAGAAAGATTTATTACCTCCTCAAGCAGCATCAAACAATTCCATGCGTGCACCACAAATCTATAGCAAGTTTGATCAGGATCTACTTTTCCAAATCAGAATTAGAGCTACAGCAAGCAAGATCAATGATATGGCCGTGAGACAGAGAAGGAACGAACAAACTCACCCCTCTCGCGACCTCCCTGGTAGATGCGCCGCCGCCGCGCACGATGGAGGGAGAAAAACGACTGGTGAAGGGGGAGCGGGGCGAGCTTTGAAGGTCGGAGGGAGAGGGCGGCCGGAGTAGGGTGGCAGAGGCCGGAAGGAGAGGGCGGCCGGAGGAGAGAGAGGGCGAGCGGCGGTTGGGCGGGCGGCCCTATAGGGAACAGAGAGGAGTCGTGCGAGAGGGGGGAGCGATCTGGAACGGGCAGGTGAGATTTTTTATGGGAGCGATCTGGTGCGAGCAGGTGAGATTTTTTTAGTTCTCTTTTAGTGGGCCCAGGATAACTAACCCAATTAGAACCTCTCCACCGGGCTAGTTTTTTTAGCTGGGTTAGAGCAAACTAGCTCAAACTAACCCCTCTTGTTTCGATAATTTGAGGCTATTTATACCCAAACTAGCGCTAACTCAGGGATCCAATCAAAGAGGAGTGTAACTGTACATGCTACAGTGTGGACCGTAGCACATTGTTTTTTATGGCCATATCACCACATTATTGTTTTCTACTGCTGGTTCACTGGGCTACCGTGGTTCGCACGGCTGGTTCACTAGGCTGCCGTGGTTCGCACTCCTCCGACCTGAGTAGTACTCCCTCCGTTCCTAAATATAAGTCTTCGTAGATATTTCACTGTGGACCACATACAGATGTATATAGATGCATTTTATGTGTAGATTCACTCATTTTTCTCCGTATGTGGTCCATAGTGAAATCTCTCCAAAGACTTATATTTTGGAATGGAGGGAGTAGTATAGTACTAGTATATACCACATCATTCTTTGCTCCTTCTTATTACTCCAACGTGTCACGCACCCGGTCGGAGCGCCAGTAATTCATGACTATAGTGAGCGGTCATATCACAAGTCTTTCCAGCAGTAACGCGCCGTCAAATCACACAGCCCCACTCGCTCACCCTACTCGCCTCTCTGTCAAACCGCCTACCCGAAAACTGCCGCGCGTACTTCCCGGGAAAAGCCCCGCCCTCAACTTTTAACTACGCGAAAATAGTTCGAGCTTGTTCGTTCTATATAAATACATTACTTACTGTATGTTTATTCACCCGTGGGGTTGTTCAATGAATGGAGGGGCGGGGAGCACAAGTGAACAACACTACCTCTGTCCGGGTTTATTGGTCCCCATTGTATTTCGTGCCAAATTTTGACCATAGATTAAACTAAGAAAATGTTCACGCATGTCACCAAACATTATATTTTTCAAAACTATGTTAAAATACGAATCCAATGAGATAATTTTTCTTGACATGCATTAACATTTTGTTAGTTAAATCTTTAGTCAAAATTTGGCACAAACTATAGAAGGGACCTATAAACCAGGATGGAGGTAGTACTGTAGTAGTAGTAAGTAGGAGTCGTAGAGTAGCCACCTTAAATAGAGAGTTTCTTTCCTTTAATGCCACATACACAAATTGAAACGCTTGTTATTGAGAGAAAAAAGATAATCACTCCACTATATATGGACGCAGGGGCCTGAGCGCTTGCTTTACTAGGGTTGCTCTCTTCATTCTCTCATCCTCTCCAGATATAAACAAGACAGCGGTAGCGACATTTTCTCTTTGCTCACCACTGGTCACAGATCCGGCCGGATCCCTTCGGCCGGTGTGTGTCGAGGACTAAAAGTGCATCATTCACGCGGTCATCGCCGCCGAGGGAGGAAACCCACAGCTGCCGGAGGGGCCCGATCCTCTGCCCGTGCCGTTCTCTCCGACACAGCGCCAGCTCGGGAGGTGCTCCGACCCTTCTTCCTCCCTGCCGTATTATCCGCAGATCCGACCTGCCGCCGCGAAAGTTCTTTGAAAGCGGCCTTGCTCTACTGTCCCAGCTCCACTCGTGTCTGCATGTGCATCTTTTTCTACTCCCATCAGCTCTTCCAAACCCCCTAAATTTTTAGTATTATTGGAGGTAAAGCTACTTCATACATTCGAATCTAGGGCTTTGTTCAAACAACGAAGAAAGGGGGGAAAGTTGTAGCATGAATCTAGGACTTGATTCAAAGAGGAAATAATATGGTGAAAGTAGTAGAGAACGGATACCCAACCGGTCTCTTGGTTGAAAAGGGAAATAATGGGAAAACGCAGTACAAACTGGATAAGGAACAAATCTATTATTGGTTGAAAAAAGGAAAGAAAGTGGCGGCTGGTGGACAAGTCAACAGAGTATGTTGAGGATTAGATTTTCTGCCACCACATAGTAAAAGGTCTCCAGGATTAGATTTGCTGCCTTCACATAGTAAAAGGTCTCAGGATTAGATTTTCTGCCCTCACATAGTAAAAGGTCTCTGGATTAGATTTTCTGCCCTCACATAGTAAAAGGTCTCAGGATTAGATTTGCTGCCCTCACATAGTAAAAGGCCTCCAGGATTAGATTTGCTGCCCTCGCATAGTAAAAGGTCTCCAGGATTAGGTTTGCCCTCACATAGCGTGAACAAGCTCGGCATCACCACTTTATGCCTCCTTGTAGGTACATTGTGCTGATGCGTCCACTATCGCATGTGCTTATACCAACCTTTTGCTATTTTTTTGCGGGTAAACCAACCTTTTGCTGTAAGGGCGCATGTAAAATGAAGCGATCACACTGTTACCTTAGGGACATGTCTAACCAGTGTTATTGTTAATCTAATACCTCTAGTGATAAGATGCAATTAAACTGTGCTACAAATGGCACTCCTGCTGTTTTCCCCAGTATGATAAGTAAGTTGCTCCTTTACGCTGCTGAGTGTCCTGGTGTCCCCATGGTCCCATGCCCTTAAACCAACTCTTTAGCTGCTGTTGATTTACTATGTCTGGTAAACAAGCAATGCCACCATTAAAGTAATCCCATATCTGAGGAATCTCATCATTGATCATAATGCTTCTAGTAACACGAAGCATTGCTGACGTTTTAAAATTTCTATTGTCCTTGCGTGATTGCCATGAACATAATTAAGATGCTTCTTTTCATTTTGTATATGTTTCGTATATTCTTATTAACCAGCAACTGTTTAATTTCTATCATTTTCTGCAGATAGGGATATCCATTTCACCTTGTTGCTATTGTGACCTTTTGGTGAACTGCACAAAACACTTCTTTTTGGAATGAGTGTCTTGTGCAGTTCAACTAAAATGTGACGTGGGAAACATCTCTCAATTTTGGTGGAACTGCACAAAATGGTTAAACTAAAGTGAAATCATGCTCTCATGTCTCCTTGTTTGTGCTATGCAAACATGCTGTGTAAACAGGAATACTCTACTACAGATGTTGTGACGGTCAAGAGCAACATCTCTCAATTTTGGTGGAACTACACAAAATGGTTCAACTAAAGCGAAATCATGCTCTCCTATCTCCTTGTTTGTGCTATGCAAACATGTTGTGCAAACAGGAATACTCTACTACAGATGTTGTGACGGTCAAGAGCATTCGCCAAGTTCTTCGATTGTATGACATGGCTGGCCAAGATGGATTTAATCCCGATATTCACTTTATGGAAAGGCTCTAATGGGTTGGTTCTGAATCTTGCAAGCTGGGAATCAGTGAGATGTGTAGGCATCTTTGTTGTACTTATTATTTGAATCTTATTTGTTGGTTCTGAATCTTGCAAGCTGGTGATCAATGAGATGTGTAGGCATCTTTGTTGTACTTATTATTTGGATCTTATTTGTTGGTTCTGAATCTTGCAAGATGGGAATCAATGAGATGTGTAGGCATCTTTGTTGTACTTATTATTTGGATCTTATTTTTTGGTTCTGAATCTTGCAAGCTGGGAAACACAGCATGATGATGCAGAGGACAGCAACCATAACAAACAATTCAAACTTGGTAGTATTATCTTTGTGAAAGTGCGACAAATGTGCTGATCGTGTGCGTCCTGAGAATAATAATTCTAATTGTTGTGCATGTTGATCCCGTGGCACTGATAGAACGAGCCAATGCATTGCTTGTTTTAATTATAAATTTCTATTAAAGCTAATTAAATTTAAGTAAAGTGACCACTAACTCATGTTATTACAGTACCAATACAGACCCGCTCGTGAACCGACATGTGGCCGGAGTAGGTTTCTTAATGGAGGCGTTTGAATGCGCCGAGGGTGCATCTTCTGCCGGGCATGCAACGGACGAGGGAGGGGTAGTAACTATTGTTGCCTGTACACACTCAGCTTAGTGTTTAATCCAGTTCCCCAAGAGCTGAAAAATGAACTGCTGTCGCCGCCTACACACTCGTTCACTCGAACAGACTCCAACGCTAGATATGGACTTCAGCAAGGAGTTAGTTCGCCGTTCAGTCCTGTGGCTGCACCAAGTTGAATGTGATGTACACCAATGATACGGACTCGGTGAAGCTCTGCCTCACCTCAATCCTATGGCTGCACTAGGTTCTGGAGCATTCGCCCGTTTCATCGGCAGCGCCGACTACACCTTCGCTACGGTGGATAGAAGGAAGAACGCGACGATTCGTCCATCTGGTGCAACAAGCTTGTCGACATCCAGAAGCAATAAAAGATTATTAGCAACGGGCAGGAGAAGGACTCCGTGGTTAACCTCGCTGAGACCATCATCGACCCCTGATACGCCAACATGAAAGAAGACGACCTAAACACGTGGGAGGTACCTCTGAATCTAGCCTACATAACCTATGCGTCCAAGGACGCATACACATGCTACGACATGTACAGGAAGATCTTGGACATGATGGCGTGTCTGCTTCCCGTAACCGACGAGTACACGGACAACCGCAACATCATGATCAAGCCTGCCAGGAATGTCTAGATGTTGTACTTTATCTGTTTATAAGAACCTTTATCATCTGATTGTTTCATGCATTAGCCTATGTGTCGTAATTATCTGTTTTGTCCGAAATATTTCTTTTAAGAACCCATTAACCTGATTGCTTTTTTAGTGGCTATTTGCTAATGTATGTAAACTAGTTCACTTGTCCGTAGAAAAAAACTAGTTCCCTCGGCTGTCGTGCTTTGAATCTCCTTCCTCCCAACATATCACTAGTAGAAAAACACCTAATAGTCCCGGTTCGTAAGGGCCTTTAGTCCCGGTTCATGAACCGGGACTAATGGGTCGTTACTAATACCTCCACCCATTAGTCCCGGTTCAAACACGAACCGGGACCAATGTGCCTACACGTGGCCTGTGCGCCGGACCCAGTAAGGGGGGCCTTTGATCCCGGTTGGTGGCACCAACCGGGACCAAAAGGCATCCACGCGTCAGCATTCCAGTGGCTGGGGTTTTTGTTTTTTTTTGAAAGGGGGGGGGGTTGGGGGTTTTGGGGGGTTAATTTAGGTGTTTCATATATTGTGTTAGCTAGCTAATTAATAGAGAGAAGTGTCCTCTCTTATGTCCGTGCTTGGTCGACGCTACGTACTATATACATAAGTGATCAAGAGAACCATTGAGTACAGAAGTTCGTCATGCATACCGAGAGAAGTGATCAATCGACCTCTCCTTCTCGGAGAGATTGGTCGAACAACAAGTTTTCGTATCATGTATCCGATGCTACTGGCTACATACATGTACAATATGTAAGATCTCTTAATTACAATCTCCTAGCAATTGAAATCAATTTCTAGATGGTATTCTCCGGCTTTATTGATGACGTGGTCAAGAAAGAATCCGCCAATTCCTCTTGAATTCCTTTCATGCGATCTGGTTCTAGGAGTTCATTCCGCATCTGCCACGTCTAATTTGAAGAAGGGGGTTAATTAATACATATATATGAATGAAACTCAACAGAAATGATGGTGTAATAAAATGAAATTGTGAATATTATTGCTTACACACTTCATATTGTCTTTGAGAGTAGCCCCGCTTGTTTTTCAAAGTCGCGTTGTGGATGAACTCGCACATGTAGTATCCACAGAAATCATTCCCTTCTTCCTGCCACAAGCACCTTACGAGAAATAGAGGTCAATCAAACTGATAATGAAGCATTATAAATGGCATTGATGAAAGAATAGCTATATAGAATCAATGGGAGATGCGCGCAACTAGCTAGCCAGTAGTACTTACTTTCGGGTATGTATATCTCAGCTCCTTCGGCAGTCCCGGAGCTTGTGCGGTGAACTGTTTCCAAACCCTGCAAGACAAAGAAAATAATTATTATTGCTTGAGATATCAGGAAATGAACAAAAAGTTGCCGATATGGTGCGATAATGATCTTTTGAACTTACTTGCTGAGCATTTCAGTCATGTCCGCATAGGATTTGCGATCTTTCCATCTCGAGTCTAAGACGGTTACTAGTCCATGCTCAAGCTTAATCTCCAGAAGAATATAGTGGTACCTGCGCACGCATGCATAACTCATCAATTACATAACTATAACCTCGCTCGAGTAATAAGGGAAACCGAATATGCACACGACAGTAACACTCACTAGCCGTTGTAAGGAAAGAGTATGGTATTTTTGTTTTGATTTTTGATCAACGATTGTAGCACGTTGTCCTCGGCCTCTTTGATGTCCTTTTTAACGAGAAATTCATCTATGATATTTGTGTTAATGAACCCAATGTCATAAATTTCCTGTTTTTTGCACTCGACGATCTTCAATCTGCATAATATATTGAGGATAATTAATTATAAATACATGAAATGAAAGAGCCGAGCTATATATAGAGACTTAATGACAGAAATAGTACTTACAGACAGTAGCAAAAGACCATTAGTTTATCGAGGGCCTTTTGATTGAAGAACGCGAAGAACTCATCAAATGGAACAGTCAACTGATCATTTGCAACGAGATCGTGCTCCTCTTTAATATGCAGATACAAAGCATTCGTACCCTCAGAATCTCTGCAGGTTTCCATGTACCAATTATGGAATCTTCGCATCATTGTTGTCAGAGATTTTTCATCTTTGACGAGAGGCTTCCCGTACTCGTATCTGTGTTCGTCAACCTCCAAGAAATTAGGAAGTGCATCGTCAGGCAGGTAATCTTCAAGATTGCCATAACCGGCCACCGTCCCCGGAGCATTAGACACATTGAGCGGGGGGCACGATTGTTGTGCTTGTTCGCCGAGCTGGGCAATTTTTTCCCCTTTGCTCGTTCTTTTGACCTTTTAGCACTGACAGTAGTTCCCGACCGCTGGGCTTGGAGATATGTCTGATCAGTAATGCGCTCATAGTTGGTTCTCGGTGGAGACTTTGGTGGTTTCCTCAGGGCATCGATAGTGTGCTTTGCTTTCACCGGATCTACCTTCTCCTCCGGAGGTGGATGTCTCTTTGCTTTCACCCCTTCAAAGAACTCCTTCACGTGGGTCCGCACAATCGTATCGTTTTCCTCCTCGGACCTCTCATACGGTAACTTCTCTAGAGGCTTGAGAGATGATGGACCATATTTGTATTGCCTCCCGCCTCTGGTTGTGCTGCTAGACGCCAGAGCAGATGGAGCGGCTGCGGCGTCTGTCTTCTTTCGTGCTTGCTTACGAGGCGGAGGAGAAGGAGTACGACGCGCCGGAGCAGCCGAAGCGGCGGCGGGTCTCTTCCGCCCTTGCTAGCGAGGCGGAGAAGGAGGAGGCTTCTGGCTGCTTGGGAGCGCCGGCGCAGGCGGAGAAGGAGGCGGAGTGCCGCCATGCGCCGGAGAAGGAGGCGGAGTGCCGCCACGGGCCGGAGAAGGAGGCGGAGTGCCGCCACGCGTGCCCTGATCGTCACTCGCCGTAGGAGGAGGAGGAGGCGGAGGCGTCCAGTTCAGAAGGTTGATGAGCTCCTTCTGCCATAGGCATGGAGTCTTCAGAGCACAACCCAGCCTAGTCTACCCTTCACTGGTAGGGTGCTCAAGTAGGAGGTCCTTATATCCCTCCGTTATTTCATCCACCATCACCTTAGGATATCCTTCTGGAATCGGCTCGCAGTGATAAGTTGTGCCTGGTCCACTAGGATAAACTTGGCCAACAGCCGCCTTGACCTTCAAATTCATCCATCGCGCCATAATGTGGCAATTTTGAGACTCCGTGATACCATCCACGGGATAGCTGGTAGGAGCCGTCAAGACATGCTCCGGCTGAAGCAGCTCAGTGGAAGCCACGCTGCTTCTCCGCTGAGATGGCGGGGTAGCTTCGGGGGAAGCTTCGGCAGGTCGTTTGCTGCGATCTGCTGCTTCTCGTTCCTCTTCTCGATCCTCTAGCCCCATTAACCTTTCGTGCAGCGCCTGCAGTTGGTCCTGCTCCAGTTTCTTCCTCCTATCGTGGGTTTTGTAACCCCCTGCGTCCGGAAAACCAACCTTCCACGGAATGGAGCCTGGCGTGCCTCCTGTCCGTCCAGGGTGCTCAGGATTCCCAAGGGCCATTGTGAGCTCGTCCTTCTCCCTGTTTGGAAGGAACGTCCCTCGCTGCGCTGCATCGATATAGTGTCGAAGGTTCTTGACTGGTATTTCCAGTTGCTCATCCGTCCACTGGCAAAACCCTGTTACAGGGTCCAAGGTTCCGCCAGACCCGAAGAACCAAGTCCGGCAACGGTCTGGCCATCTCGTTGTCTCTAGTTCGATCCCTTTTTCAAGCAGATCATTCTCAGCCTTGGACCACTTAGGACGGGCTTGCAGGTAGCCACCTGACCCCGTGCGATGGTGAAGCTTCTTCTTCGCAGCATTTTTCTTGTTTGTCTCCGACATCTTCTTACTCTTTTCCGATGTCTTGTGGGCCACAAATGCAGGCCAGTGATCTTTGATCTTCTCATATTTGCCGATGAATTCTGGTGTCTTTTTTTTTCAACAAACTGGTTCAGCTCTTTCGTCCACCTCCTCATTAGGGTTGCCATCTTCTTAAGAGCACAAGACTTGATTCATTGCTCTTTAACTGGCTTCTCCGGATCCTCCTCTGGCGGTAGGGTGAAATTTGCCTTCAGCTTAGTCCAAAGATATTCTTTCTGCATATCATTGACATAAGACACCTCAGGGTCTTCCTCCTTAGGCTTATACCATTGCTGGATGCTGATCGGGATCGTCTCCCTAATAAGAACCCCGCACTGAGCAGAAAATGCCTTCCTTGTCCGGATGGGTTCAATCGGTTCGCCGTCGGGCGCGATTTCTATGATCTCAAACTTTTCATCCGAGCTCAACTTTTTCTTCGGGCCTCGTCTCCTTACCGAAGTTGTGCTCGATCCGGAGGTCTAGAAATTATAAGGAAGAAAGACGAGAGTAATTAATATGTGTAAATATACCAAAACAATGGAAGCATCAATTAACTAGTCAGCACGAGCTTAACTAATATATATATACCTGGCGGGGCTCGGTTCGGTCACCGGTGCAGTCAGCACGGTCTCCTTCTTGTACCTCCATTGTGTCACCGGAGCCATCATGAACATAGTCCTCTTCTTGTACCGGCATTAATGGGCCGAAGCCATCATGAACATAGCCCTCTTCTTCACCCAGTTCTTCCAGCTGAGCAATGGTGTCGACGAGAAATGACGCAACTTCATCCCTTCCATTTGCGAATATGTCCCCCAATATCGCTTCTGTTTCTTCGTCTCGGCAGTGCTCCATAGTTTCTGCAAATATTTACAACATGTCAATTATTATTCAAACATGGTACAGATGGTTATATATATATATATATATATATATTAGTGGCAGACGTAGAACTAGCTAGCTAATCACAATAAGGAATCATGTTAGTGGCCTCGACGCTGCTTCTCTAGGGTTTGGGGTCGCCTCGACACAACAACGCTTCAAAGGTTTGGGGTGGCCTCGACGACAACGCTCTTTTAACTTGGTAAATTTGGGTGGCCTCGAGAGAGTTAATTTGTCGGGTAGGGGCGCGGCGGGAGGGGGTTGGAGACCAACATCGTTTTCTCTCTAGGGTTTGGGTGTCCTCGAGAGTTTTGGTCGAGTGAGAGGGCCGAGGGGGGGTATATATATCGACCGCCCCTCATGTCGAAGTTATCTCGAGGGGGTTATATCGACAACGACGCGACAACGACGAGAAAGGAAAATAATTAAGGAAAAGGAAGAAAAGAGTAAGAAGGAAGAAGGAAGAAGAAGAAGAAGAAGAAAAGAGGAGAAGAAGAACGGAATAGAGGAGAAGAAGAAAAAATAGAATTTTTTTTCTATTTTTTCTTCTTCTCCTCTTATTTTTCTTCTTTTTTCCTCTTCTTATTTATTTCTCCTCTTCTTCCTCTCCTCTTCTTCCTCTTCTTATTTTCCTTTTTCCTCTCATTCTTTTTTTCTTCTTTCTTCCTTCTTCCTTCTTCCTCTTTTCTTCCTTTTCCTTATTTTACTTTCTCCTCTACACTAACCTAAAATGCACTAACCTAAAATCGATATCTACTAACAACCTAAATAAAAAATGCAATGAACATTATATGCATACATACATATATATATACAGCCACATCCATTCATCATATATATAGCTACCACATACATATATACATTATATATATGAAAAAAATGCAATGAACAAAAAAAATACACTGATGAAAAAAATACTATGAACATGTACACATATATATATACACATACAAACACATATATATACACAAAAAAATGCAAAAAATTGCTATGGAAATTGCAGGGGCGGCGGGGCGGCGCGCGGCGGCCGCGCAGGGCAGGGGCGGCGGCGTGGCGGCAGCGCAGGGCAGGGGCGGCGGCGTGGCGGCCGCGCAGGGCAGGGGCGGCGGCGTGGCGGCCGCGCAGGGCAGGGGCGGCGGCGC
>NC_041391.1:13262163-13272155 GCF_002162155.2 Triticum dicoccoides | reverse complement strand
GGGGCGGCGTGCGGTTGCCGCGCAGGGGCGCGGGGCGGGAGGGGCGTAGGAGCAGGCTGTGCTCACAGGTGGCGGCGGCGACGGCGTAGGAGAGCAGCCTGACGGCGTCGGTGGCGGCGGTGACGGCAAGGTGGAGCAGGGGCGTCGGGCGGCGACGGCGACGAGGAGGAGCAGGGGGGCGTCGGGGGAGAAGTGGGCGATTTGGCTGGAAACTGCTAAGTGTTCCTTATATAGCAAACCCTTTAGTCTCGGTTGGTGGCACAAACCGGGACTAATGCCCCCTTTAGTCCCGGTTGGTGCCACCAACCGGGACCAAGGGCCTCTTTTTCGACAGCCCAAAGGGCAGGAACCGGCGGCCTTTGGTGCCGGTTGATTGCACCAACCGGGACTAATGCCTCCCCCTTTAGTGCCGGTTGGTGCCACCAACCGGGACCAAAGGCCCCTGTGCTGCCCGCCTCGGGGCCAAAGTTTAGTCCCACCTCGCTAGTTGAGAGGGGCGCGCAGTGGTTTATAAGCCCCACTGCCGCACCCCTCTCGAGCTCCTCTCCACCGCAGGCTTTCGGGCCTACTTGCTATTGCTTTGCCTGATGGGCCTTCTGGGCCTACTGCGGGCCTGAATCCTGGCCCATAATAGGGTTTCATGTCGTATTCAGGCCGTGGGGGCCCAGTAGCAGGCATTTTTTTTCTGTACTTATAGTTGCTATATTTATTTATTTTCCGGTTTTTTTGTTTTGTTTTCTGCATTATTTATTTTCTTTTGTTTTTTGCTTTATTTTTAATTGTTTTTGCTTTTAGTTTTAGGAAAATTATAAACTTTCTGTTAGTGCCATTAGTTTTCAAATTTGAAAACACTTTTTTAGTTTTTTTGTTTTCTTTCTTGCTTTATTTATTTTGTTTTGTTTTTACTTACAACAAAATACTTATTGTTGTTTTTTGTTTTGTTTTCTGCATTATTTATTTTCTTTTGTTTTTTGCTTTATTTTTTAATTGTTTTTGCTTTTAGTTTTAGGAAAATTATAAACTTGCTGTTAGTGCCATTAGTTTTCAAATTTGAAAACACTTTTTTTGCTTTTCTGTTTTCTTTCTTGCTTTATTTATTTTATTTTGTTTCTACTTACAACAATATACTTACTGTTGCTATTTTTAATTATTACGAGGGCCGAACCGTAAGACATTAAAGCATTTCAAATGAACTCTAAAAAAGTTGAAAGTTGGCATGGTATCATACATTGACCCACATAGCATGTGCATGTACAAAACGGACAATGGCATCATACTCGTCAGTTACAAAGTTGGCATGGTATCATCATAATAGTTGCGGGAGAAAGTCTTCACTTTTTCTTCGCTTGTGTCATTTGCTTATTGCGCCGTAACCATGGATAATCTTCATTGTTTATCAGGATGCTGGGGTCAGCCTTGACTTTGAAGGGAGGAATTTCATGAAACTTTTCATAATCTTCAGACATGTCTGTCTTGTCCTCCACTCCCACGATGTCCCTTTTTCCTGAAAGAACTATGTGGCGCTTTGGCTCATCGTATGATGTATTCTCTTCCTTATCTTTTATCTTTCTCGGTCTGGTAGACATGTCCTTCACATAGATAACCTATGCCACATCATTGGCTAGGACGAACGATTCGTCAGTGTACCCAAGATTTTTCAGATCCACTGTTGTCATTCCGTACTGTGGGTCTACCTGTACCCTGCCTCCTGACACATTGACCCATTTGCACTTAAACATGTCCGTAGTCAAGTTCCCATATGTCCACTATGTAACCATAATATGTGTCCTTTCCTCTCTTGGTTGTTGCATCAAAGCGGACACCACTATTTTGGTTGGTGCTCTTTTGATCTTGGTCAATCGTGTAAAATGTATTCCCGTTTATCTCGTATCCTTTCCAAATCAATACAGTCAAAGATGGTCCCCTGGACAGCAAGTACAGCTCATCACAAACAGTGTTGTCACCTCTGATACGTGCTTCCAACCAACTGCTGAAAGTCCTGATGTGATCACATGTAATCTAGTCGTCGCACTGCTCCGGGTGTTTGGAGCGCAGACTGTTCTTGTGTTCATCGACATACGGGGTCACCAAGGTAGAGTTCTGTATAACTGTGTAGTGTGCTTGAGACCAAGAATATCCGTCCCTGCATATTACTGAGTCCCTTCCAAGCGTGCCTTTTCCAGTCAGTCTCCCCTCATACCGCGATTTAGGGAGACCTATCTTGTTAAGGCCAGGAATGAAGTCAACACAAAACCCGATGACATCCTCTGTTTGATGGCCCATGGAGATGCTTCCTTCTGGACTAGCGGGGTTACGGACATATTTCTTTAGGACTCCCATGAACCTCTCAAAGGGGTACATATTGTGTAGAAATACGGGGCCCAGAATGACAATCTCGTCAACTAAATGAACTAGGACGTGCGTCATGATATTGAAGAAGGATGGTGGGAACACCAGCTCGAAACTGACAAGACATTGCACCACATCAGTCCTTAGCCTTGGTATGATTTCTGGATCGATCATCTTCTGAGAGATTGCATTGAGGAATGCACATAGCTTCACAATGGCTAATCGGACGTTTTCCGGTAGAAGCCCCCTCAATGCAACCGGAAGCAGTTGCATCATAATCACGTGGCAGTCATGAGACTTTAGGTTCTGAAACTTTTTCTCTGCCATATTTATTATTCCTTTTATATTAGACGAGAAGCCAATCGGGACATTCATACTAAGCAAGCATTCAAAGAAGATTTCCTTCTCTTCTTTGGTAAGAGCATAGCTGGCAGGACCTTCATACTGCTTTGGAGGCAATGCCGTCTTTTTCGTGCAAACGTTGTAGGTCCTCCCGTGCCTCAGCTGTATCTTTGTCTTCCCATACACGCCCAAGAAGCCTAGCAGGTTCACACAAAGGTTCTTCGTCACGTGCATCACGTCGATCGAAGAGCGGACCTCTAGGTCTTTCCAGTAGGGTAGGTCCCAAAATATAGATTTCTTCTTCCACATGGTTGCATGTCCCCCAGCGTCACTCGGAACAGCTAGTGCGCTGGGACCCTTTCCAAAGATTACGTGTAAATCATTGACCATAGCAAGTACATGATCACCGGTACGCATGGCGGGCTTCTTCCGGTGATCTGCCTCGCCTTTGAAATGCTTGCCTTTCTTTCGACATTGATGGTTGGTCGGAAGAAATCGATGATGGCCCAGTTACACATTCTTCCTGCAGCTTGCCAGGTATATACTATCGGTGTCAAGTAAACAGTGCGTGCATGCGTGGTATCCCTTGTTTGTCTGTCCTGAAAGGTTACTAAGAGCGGGCCAATCATTGATGGTCACGAACAGCAACGCCTTTAGGTTAAATTCCACCTGTTTGTGCTCATCCCACGTACGTACACCGTTTCCATTCCACAACTGTAAAAGTTCTTCAACTAATGGCCTTAGGTACATATCAATGTCGTTGTCGGGTTGCTTAGGGCCTTGGATGAGAACTGGCATCATAATGAACTTGCGCTTCATGCACATCCAAGGAGTAAGGTTATACATACATAGAGTCACGGGCCAGGTGCTGTGATTGCTGCTCTGCTCCCCGTCAGCGGGTGCTCTCAACTTCCCGTCTTTCTTACGGTCCTCACTGTGCCATCGCATCAACTTGGCATGCGCTCTGTTTCTGAACAGACGTTTCAACCATGGTATTATAGGAGCATACCACATCAGCTTCGCAGGAACCCTCTTCCTGGGGGGCTCGCCGACAACATCACCAGGGTCATCTCGTCTGATCTTATACCGTAATGCACCGCATACCGGGCATGCGTTCATATCCTTGTACGCACCGCGGAAGAGGATGCAGTCATTAGGGCATGCATGTATCTTCTGCACCTCCAATCCTAGAGGGTATACGACCTTCTTTGCTGCGTATGTACTGTCGGGCAATTCATTATCCTTTGGAAGCTTCTTCTTCAATATTTTAGTAGCTTCTCAAATCCTTTGTCAGGCAAAGCATTCTCTGCCTTCCACTGCAGCAATTCCAGTACGGTACCGAGCTTTGTGTTGCCATCTTCGCAATTGGGGTACAACCCTTTTTTGTGGTCCTCTAACATGCGATCGAACTTCATCTTCTCCTTTTGACTTTCGCATTGCGTCCTTGCATCGACAATGACCCGGCGGAGATCATCATCATCGGGCACATCGTCTGGTTCCTCTTGATCTTCAGCAGCTTCGCCTAGTGCAGCATCATCGTGCATATCGTCTGGTTCCTCTTGATATTCAGTAGCATCACCGTATTCAGGGGGCACATAGTTGTCATCGTACTCTTCTTCTTCGCCGTCTTCCATCATAACCCCTATTTCTCCGTGCCTCGTCCAAACATTATAGTGTGGCATGAAACCCTTGTAAAGCAGGTGGGTGTGGAGGCTTTTCCGGTCAGAGTAAGACTTCGTATTCCCACATATAGGGCATGGACAACACATAAAACCATTCTGCTTGTTTGCCTCAGCCACTTCGAGAAAATCATGCACGCCATTAATGTACTCGGAGGTGTGTCTTGAACCGTACATCCATTGCCGGTTCATCAGCGTGCATTATATATAATTAAGTGTGTCAAAAATCATTACAGAACATCATGAATAGATAATTAAGTGACCAAATTAATAGAAGTTCATCATCACATTAAAACCAACGTACATACATAGTTCTCATCTAACAACATAAAGCTCTGCAGAGCATCTAAATTAATTAAACCATACAATGAAACTATGTAAAACATTTCAATGCGAAAACAAATGCGATCATAATCGCAACCAATGTAACAACTGATCCAACGGCATAATGATACCAAGCCTCCATATGAATGGCATATTTTCTAATCTTTCTAATCTTCAAGCGCATTGCATCCATCTTGATCTTGTGATCATCGACAACATCCGCAACATGCAACTCCAATATCATCTTCTCCTCCTCAATTTTTCTAATTTTTTCCTTCAACAAATTGTTTTCTTCTTCAACTAAATTTAACCTCTCGACAATAGGGTCGGTTGGAATTTCCGGTTCAACAACCTCCTATATAAATAAAATCTATGTCACGTTGGTAGGCATAATTTTCATAAACAATAAATGAACCAACAGTTATGAAAAGATAATATATACCACATCTAAATCATAGACAGGACGAGGGCCGACGGGGGCGGATACCAAAACCATCGCACTATATAAGATGCAATAATAAAAGTAAGAAAATTATACAAGTATCTATATAAATATACAAGTAAGATTTTTTCCTTTCAGAAAGAAGATTAGAACAAGAGGCTCACCACGGTGGTGCCAGCGGCGAGATCGGCGCGGGGGATCGACGGCGGTGAAGACGGGGACGGGACGTGACAGACCGCTAAAACTAGACAAATATTGAGGAAAATGGAGCTTGGAGGTCGAGCTTGGAGAGGAGAAAGCTTAAGTAGTGTGGCTCGGGCATTCCATCGAACACCTCGTGTGCATAGGAGGTGAGCTAGAGCACCACGAAGCTCTCCCCTCTCCGGCCATGAAAAAAAGAGCACTGGGAGTGCTCTGCTCGCGAGCGAGGGGTAGATATAGGCAACTAATTGGTCCCGGTTCGTGCCACGAACCGGGACTAAAGGGCAGCCTTTGGTCCCGGTTCAGTCCACCAACCGGGACCAATGGTTGTGGGCCAGGAGCGAGGCGCATTGGTCCCGGTTCGTCCCACCAACCGGAACCAATAGGTCCAGCCGAACTGGGACCAATGGCCCACGTGGCCCGGCCGGCCCCCGGGGCTCACGAACCGGGTCCAATGCCCCCATTGGTCCCAGTTCTGGATTGAACCGAGACTAATGGGCTGAACCAGCCTGGACCATTACCCCTTTTCTACTAGTGCATTCCTCTCCTCAGGTGGACCCAGCAGGTCTCTGAATTTTCTCCCACTTTCTTTTTCGATGTAAACTGAGTTTTCTCCCAGTACTTTCCCCTAGAACCAACTCAACTGTCCCACGTCTAGCCGAAAAAATAATAATACCCCACGTACTATTAACTCATCAAATTAAAATGATATTTTATTTCATAAGTTGAAAGTTCTTACGAAATAATAATAATAATTTTTTATATATAACTTGCAAAGTTAACTCCTAGTGATTGCGTACATAAGCTTGCAAATATTTACTGACGTGCAATCATGTGTTTATGTTTTTATAACATTTCTCCGTCTAGCCCAACATGATATTTTCACCCAGCCCAGCAAGTCCGTGGATTTCGAGAAAAATGCAAATGGGATTTAAATGGGCTGCATAGATGCTACATCACTGTTTCACCCAGCCCACCAAATGGACTAAAAAACAAATGGACTGGCTGACATGTGGGCCAGTAGGTCGAAGCCTAAGAAGGCATTGGATTTACATCCAATGGTCGGCATTCTTCTTCAATCTCTCGTCTTCTTCCCCCAGCACTGCCGGAAACGCCTGCTCCAGCCTTCGGCGTCCAGCGGCGTTGTTTTCCGCTCCTCAGCGAAACGCTACCCCACCGACGGCCAGGCCATCCCTCCACTCCGCACCTCCTGTTATTCTCGGCCGAGTGTAGGCCCACCCCGCACCCGAACCAGTCAAGTTTCCCACTCCTCTCCGTCTGCGACTCCACTGCCGTGTCTTCCCCATCTCCGGGTCGTTCCAGTCTGGGGCCTTGCCGTCGTCCACCGGATCGGTGCACTCGGCGCGGCATGGTCAACATACGAGAGTCATCGGAAGAAGACTGTACGGAGAGCCTGATGGTTGGGACCCATGAGGTCCATGGTCGCACGCAAGGTAAGTTCCTCCTTATTACGCACTGTACGTGCACTGTACGTGGGAAGGGCTTCTGTATTTCGCGAAAAAAATGTCCCCCCGCTGACAGGTCGGATCCACCAGCTATATCTTCACACGCAAGGAAGTGCCTCCTTATTACGCACCAAAAAATGAATACCCCCTGCTAGCTGGGACCCACCATAGTGGTTGGCTGACATGTGGGCCTACTAAGTTGACGAGGACGAAGGGCTTTGTCAACTTAGTCAATATGAACGATTCTAGCTCCAGTGACCGTACGATGTCCATCCAACGACCATAGTGCTTCTTCAACCTCTGGTCTTCTTGCTCCAGCCGCCCAAAGTAGCGCCGGTCGTACCGCGTGCTCCTGCCTCTCATGGCCGGCTGTGATGCCGCGGAGGCCTCACCGCCCCTACTACTCCCATCGCTGGCCTAGGGTATCCCTCTACTCACCCACACCCCATGTTATTCTGCGGCGACAGCAGCCTCACGCCGCAGCCGAACCAGTGAACCCTCGTACTCCTCTCCGCGTGGGCATCCACTGCCGCGTCTTCCCCGGCTCCTCCTCGTCCCGTTCCTAGGCATCGCCGTCGTCCACCGCCTTGGTGCTCTCATCGCGGCGTGGTCAATGTGGCCAACGACCGACTTCCAGCGGAAGAGTATTGTACGTGGAGAGGCTGACAGCTGGGTCCAAGGCCACAACCCAGTTTTTTTGTGATTTGCCAAGTAAGTCGCTTTGTTAGGCCTGTTGGGCTGCAAATCTTTCAAGACGAGTAGACCTTCATTCGGATGGCCTAGAAAATGGCCTATCAGTAATGAGAAATGGGTTGTACATTTTGAAAACACAGCAAACCGACAATTTGTTTCAAATATCTTTTTTTCATTTTGATATTTTAAATTACATTAATTTTTATGCATGGTGAATTTGTTGGATTTTATATTGATATACATTTATTTTTAAAATCAGTTTGAATGTGAGTCGAAATTTCGGGATTAAAAACAGTTTGGACCGCACCGAAATATGCAAAATTTCGTATAATTTTTTAACCTTGGCCACAATATGGGCTGTAATGCTAACAAAAAGAATATGGGCTCCAAACAAAACCTTAAGAATTAGCAAATGGGCTGTAAATTATTAGACATAATGGCAGATGGGTTGTATGCTGTTTTCCACATATTTGAGGCTTTCCTAAAAAAATGGTTGACGCACAAGCTGTGACTGTTGGATGGCCATCCAATGGCCGTCGTGCTTCTTCAATATCTGCTCTTCCTGCTCCAGCCGCTCAAACAAGCGCCGGCGGGACTGCCTGCTCCCTCCTCCCCGTGGCCGGCTGTGTTGTCGCGCAGGCCTCACTGCCCCACCATACTCCCATTGCTGGCCTAGCCATCCCTCTACTCACCCACATCTGTTGTTATTCTTCGGCGATGGTAGACAAACCAGTAAACCCTCGTTCAGTCGTACTCCCCTCCGCGTGGGAAACAACTGTGGAGTCTTCCCTGCCTCCGTGTCATTCCCTTCCTAGGCCTCGCCGTCGTCCACCGCCCTGGTGCTCTCAGCGCGGCCTGGTCAACGTGGTCAACGACCGACATGCATCTGAAGTGGACTGTACGTGGAGAGGCTGACAGCTGGGTCCATGGCCGCACGCAAGGAAATGCCTCCTTATTACGCGCAAAATAATGATTCCTCCACCTGACATCGGGATCCACTGAAAGGGCCTCAGTATTTCACGAAAAAACGTTACCGCCGCTGACAGCTCGGACCCACCAGCTATATCTTCGCAGGCAAGGAAGTGCCTCCTTATTACGCACAAAAAATGAATACTCCCCCTGTTAGCTGGGACCCATTATAGTGGCAGGCTGACTTGTGGGCCTACTAAGTTGACGGGGACGGAGGGCTTTGTCAACTTAGTCAATATGCACAATTCTAGCTCTAGTGACCGTACGATGTCCATCCAACGGCCATAGTGCTTCTTCAACCTCTGGTCTTCTTGCTCCAACCGCCCAAACCAGCGTCGGTCGTGCCTCGTGCTCCTGCCTCCCGTGGCCGGCTACGATGCGGCGGAGGCCTCACCGCCCCCTACTACTCCCACCGCTGGCCAGGCCATCCCTCTACTCACCCACACCCCCTGTTATTCTGCTGCGACGGCAGCCTCACACCGCAGCGAACCAATGAACCCTCGTACTCCTCTACGCGTGGGCATCCACTGCCGCATCTTCCCCGACTCCGCGTCGTCCCCTTCCTAGGCCTCACCGTCGTCCACCACCCTGGTGCTCTCGGCGCGGCATGGTCAACGTGGTCAAGGAACGGCTTCCATCGGACGTGGATTGTACGTGGAGAGGCTGACAGCTGGGTCCACGGCCGCAGCAAGGAAGTGCCTCCTTATTACGCGCAAAATAATTATTGCTCCACCTGACAGCGGGGACCCACCGGACGGGCCAACATATTTCGCGAAAAAAACATTCCCCCCCTGACTGCTGGGACCCACCAGCTACACCTTCACACACAAGGAAGTGCGTCCGTGCAAAAAAAATGATTCGCCCCCCTGACTGCTGGGACCCACCAGCTACATCTTCGCACGGAAGGAAGTGCCTGACAGTTGGGACACACCTGGTCGAAGCGTACGTAGCATTGTCATTCTGGTCGCGAATCTATACGCACATACTGGTCGATGTAGAGGCACGCACGTGTCGTAGATGTAGAGGCGTGCACGTGTGTAGTAGAGGCGCGCACGTAGCATGTACACGTACACAGCAGCGAGGGTGCAAGAAAGAAAATACGGCCACGTACGTACAAACGGGCAGGGTCTCGAATGCCTACTCGCGCATACGTACATGGTTGGGTCGGAACGGAGAAACAACGTCGTCGTCGTGTTCATGGGGAACCAACCGGGAGGGCTTGGACGGAACAGGCGATGGAACGGAATGCGTGGTCGTGTTCATCGAGAGGGCTTGGACGGAACAGGCGATGGAAACGAGGCCTGGCATACCGCACAACGGAGGAAACGGCCTTGTGTTCGACCGGCCACATTCGAAACGGGGTCCTGTTGATCGGGAGGGGCCTGGCGTATCGCAAAACGGAGGAAACGGACCTCCTACGGTCGAAACGGGGGTCCTGTTGATCGGGAGGGGTGTGGCGTACCGCAAAACGGACGAAACGGGCTTGTGTTGGAGCGCTACGGTCGAAACTGGGGTCCTGTTCATCGC
>NC_041391.1:13222911-13261926 GCF_002162155.2 Triticum dicoccoides | reverse complement strand
CTTCTCCAGCCTCCACGGGCTACCGTCGACCACCTCCAGCCTCCTCGGTCTCCTGTTCATCCAGCCTCCACCGGCTACTGTTCAACCACCCCTCCACGGGCACCCCTCCATCGTCTTCTGTTCATCCAGTCCTCCACACCACGGGGTCCTGTTCAACCACCCCTCCACGGCCACCCCTCCACCGTCTACTGTTCATCCAGCCCTCCACACCACGGGTTCCTGTTCATCCAGAGGCAACACCACCGCTCACTGTTCATCCACCCCCCCGCAACGCTCACTGTTCATCCCAGAGGCAGCATCGATCGGCTTCAGTTAGCAGCAGTAGCGAAGGAATCGCTCCATCGGGTTCAGTTAACAGCCATCGATCGATCGCTCGGGTTCAGTAACGCGTAGCCTGCAGTGCAATTGCTCGGGTTCAGTTAGATCCCAATGCCTCGCTCGGCTTCAGTTAGATCCAACGCCTCGCACACACGCGCGTACGTACGAGAGAAACGCGCATTGCTCCGCCCCTGGCCTCCCACCATAACCGGCAACTCCCTGAAATTTTCCTCCCCCTCGCTTCTACCATGGTTTTTTCCGTCATGGACGGCCCAAAGAATGTCATGCAGCTGCGTCTCCAGCCCGCCCAGGACGAAAAGCCCATTTTCTGTCATGATTTTTTGTCATAGAAGTAGGAGCCCACCACATCTATGATGATACCGGGTTTTGTCACAATTATCGTCATAGAAGTGTCATATGTATGACAGAATTTTTTTCTTTCGGCCCAAAATGTCACGGATGTGTCTTTTTTTGATACTGACACTCCCAAAGAAACCAATGGTGATGAGGCAATGGAGGATAACCCCTCAAGGAAAAAATCAAAGCATGGGCGTCATCGGTGCCGCTCTAAGCCCCACCACAGCAATACCGGCACAAGAGACGAAAACAATCCGGATGGTGCCGAAGACGAATACAATCCTGATCAGCCTGCCTTCGAGCTCCAAGCTGATCAAGATCTGCTTACAGACAGATGGACTGAGGTCCTGGCAGCTGAGGAATACAGACTCGAGCGCCCCACCAAAGGTTACCCAAAGCACAAGTTGCTACCTCAACTCGAGGAGGAGGTCCTAAATCCCACACTACCAGCACAGGACGAGGCTGACCGGCCACCTCGTGGCCGGGTAAAGCGGCGTATCAGCCTGAATACCAGCCCGCACCCCACGCCAATACACTACGGCACGGGGCAATAGGCAGGACCAGCGAGACATACTGGAAAACAAAGGAGGACAGCCAAGATCGATCTACGGATCGCGAGGGCACGCCCCAACACATGATGATGATCGTCATGCCGGATACACTATCAACAAGTCCGGCCGGGCCGAACATAGCCGACCAGACTTATTCAAACTGCATAGTAACATGGCCCAGCATAGAGGCGCCACACACCCCCTCTGCTTCACCGGCGAAGTAATGGATCATGAATTCCCAAAAGGGTTTAAACCCGTAAACATCAAATCATACGATGGCACAACAGACCTCGCAGTATGGATCGAAGATTTCCTTCTCCACATTCACATGGCCCGCGGTGATGATCTACATGCCATCAAGTATCTTCCCCTTAAACTCAAAGGACCGGCCCAACACTGGCTGAATAGCTTGTCGGCAAATTCCATCGGCAGTTGGAAATACCTGGAGGACGCATTCCTCGACAACTTCCAAGGCAATTACGTGCGACCACCGGATGCTGACGACTTGAGTCACCTTACCCAACAGCCCGGGGAGTCAGCCAGGAAATTCTGGACTTAGTTCCTAACCAAAAAGAATCAAACTGTTGACTGTCCGGACGCTGAAGCCTTGGCGGCCTTTAAGCATAATATCCGTGATGAGTGGCTCGCCCGACACCTCAGCCAAGAAAACCCGAAGTCCATGGCAGCCCTCACGACACTCATGACCAGCTTTTGCGCGGGCGAGGACAGCTGGTTGGCTTGCAATAGCACCACGCCAAGAAACTCTGGCACTTCAGATGTCCGCGACAGTAACGGCAAGCCACGACACAATAGACATAAGCGTCAGAACAATGGCGACAACACCGAAGACAAGGCAGTCAACGCCGGATTCAGTGGTTCAAAATCCGGTCAGCAGAAAAAGCCGTTCAAAAGAAACAATCCGAGATCGTCCAGTCTGGACCGCATACTTGATCGCTCGTGCCAAATTCACGACACCCCTGATAAGCCAGCCAACCACACCAACAGAGATTGCTAGGTGTTCAAACAGGCCGGCAAGATAAATGCCGAAAACAAGGACAAGGGGCTGCACAACGACGATGACGAGGAGCCCCAGCGTCCGAACACTGGGGGACAGAAGAAATTTCCTCCCCAGGTGAAAACGGTAAACATGATCTATGCCACCCACATTCCCAAACGGGACCAAAAGTGAGCACTAAGGGACGTCTATGCGATGGAGCCAGTCACACCAAAGTTCAACCCATGGTCAGCCTGCCTGATCATGGTGGTTCAGCCGCAATGGTCCTTGACCCAATCATCGACGGATTCCACCTCACGCTAGTCCTTATGGACGGTGATAGTAGCCTGAACCTGCTTTATCAGGACACAGTGTGCAAAATGGGCATCGATCCTTCAAGGATCAAACCCACCAAAACCACTGTCGGTGTCGAAACCGACGGATCTCGGGTAGGGTGTCCCGATCTGCGCGTCAAGGTTGATGGTAACAAGAAGTAAGGGACACAGATGTTTACCCAGGTTTGGGCCCTCTCGATGGAGGTAAAACCCTACTTCCTGCTTGATTAATATTGATGATATGGGTAGTACAAGAGTAGATCTACCACGAGATCGTAGAGGCTAAACCCTAGGAGCTAGCCTATGATGGTATGAATGTAATTGTGATTGGCCTTCTAAGGACCAACCTCTCCGGTTTATATAGACACCGAGAGGGCTAGGGTTTACATGGAGTCGGTTACAAGGAAGGAAATATAATATCTGGATCGCCAAGCTTGCCTTCCATGCCAAGGAAAGTCCCATCCAGACACGGGCTGAAGTCTTGAGTCTTGTATCTTCACGCTTCAATAGTCCGGAAGTTGTGCACAGTCCGGCAGCCCCTGAACCAGGCTTCAATGACGATGAGTCCGGCACGCAGTATTGTCTTCGACATTGTAGGGCGGGTTCCTCCACCGAATACTCCAAAGGTAATTATTGAACACTCAAATCGTGTCCGGATCTGAAAAATGATCTTCGCATACCACCGTAGAGAGAGTGATATTCCACAAATGCAATCTGCTGACAACTTTTCCCGATGACGTGACATGTTATTATGATCGGATCCTTAATTCGAACCGTTTCCACACAACCAGCTACAACGCATATCACGAGGCGGTTTCTGTGACACGTCTTGTCAAAGCAGAGATCGTGTCCCCTTATTATGGGATTCTCATCAATACGGGCATGGGTAATCTAACCGTGCCATTAACCGCGGCAAGTGGGAGGCGGACAGGTTCTACCAGGAAAGTGGGGAAGCACAAAAAGCCTTTATCGCCTTTATAAGGAGGTCAAGTTCATTTTTCTTTTACCCACGCCTCCCTCTCCTGCTAGCTCATCCTCCTTTGCGCGAGCCCTAACGCCCAAGAACTCTCCTCCACCAACGAAGGGAAGTTTTCTGAAGATGTCCGGAGCAGGAGGCAAATGGATGGCCTCAACTGTCCACGAGAAGGACATCAAGAAGCTCCGGGGAGACGGGTATCTGGCCTAGAAGATCGGCCATCGTCTTCCCCCAGCGGGATAGGTCGTCCCTACTCCGGAATCTCATGAGAGAGTTGTGTTCCTTCCCCATTTCGTCCGTGGGCTCGGGTTTCCCCTTCACCCGTTTGTCCGGGGAGTCATGTATTACTACGGGATCGATTTTCATGATCTTTCCCCCAACTCCTTCCTCAATATCTCGACGTTCATCGTCGTGTGCGAGGACTTTCTCTGGATCCCACCTCACTTCGGCCTATGGCTTAAGGTTTTCAATGTGAAGCCCAAGGTGGTGAGTGGCGAACACGCCGAGTGCGGCAGCGCCATGGTAAGCAAGATGCCCAAGGCTGTCTGGCCGAAAGGCTCTTTCAACGACTCCGTCAAGGAGTGGCAGCAGCAGTGGTTCTATATCACTGAACCACGCGGCAAGAAGTGGGCGGCAACTCCAGAGTTCAGATCTAGAGCTCCGCTGCGGCTCACGTCCTGGCCCGAGAAGGGCCCGAACTGGTGCTTGTCTGACAAGCTGTTACTGCTCCAGACACGCCTCCAGGGCGTGATCGATAGGGACGTCAAACTCGTCGACGTAGCCCAGGTGATGCTATTTCGCCTGGTTCTCCCTTGTAAGCGCCGAGCTTGTACCCTGTGGGAGTTCTATCTGGCCGAGCACCAAACCCTTCAGGAGCTCTACGACTCCACCTGCAAGGATATCTGGAAGGCGCTCTTCAAGTCTGGCAAATCGTGGCCGGTCCCCACCGAGGACCGTGGGTATCAATCATCCCATTCTCCCAGCTCGGTAAGTCACAGGCGCACTTTGTCTATTCGTGCTTTAATAGGTACATCATGCGGGAGACACCCAAATCGTGTTTTATTGCAACCTCAGGGATGGATAAGGAAGGTGGAGCGGCTACTGTGTCCAGCTCCCCTGCCGGAGGAACCGGACGGACCTCTTCTGACGAAGTTGTTGGTCCCCGCGCCTTACAAGGCGCCAAAGAAGGAGGCCTCCAAGAAGGTCAAGAAGACCCGGGGTGGCCTTCACCATCGTGGGGTTTCGGACGCCAGATCTGAAGACTCCAACGACCACCCTTCGTCCGAGGACGAAGAGGAGGAAGCAGAGCAGGATGAGCCTCACTCTGGTGGCGGGAGGAAGAGGACGGCCTCCGCATCTCTGGAGGCCAGATCGCCCAAGAGGGGGAAACATTCCCTCCGTGGGGCATCCCCTACGGCTGCCGATAGCAGCCCGGAGTGGGATCCCGGGGCCCAGCCCCTGGAGAAGTCGTAAGTATCTGAACACGCATATGCGTCCGGGATCGTTTTTTGGGTATAGTGGTTTTGGCTGTAGCCTACATATTGCATAGTCCGGCAAGGACCCGCGCCGGCCGGTCCTCGTTGGAGGATTCACTGGACTGGGACGCTTTGGCAAGCGAGACGCCTCCGCAGGCTCGTTCCCCCAAGTCTGGGCGCGACACCGAGGTGTCGTCTCGACAAGACCCGGACCAAGGAGGACACATCCCTGATGGTGAACACACAGGGATGGATACGGCCCCCGGGACCTCTAGGGTTCTGGGATCAAGCAAGCAGCCCCCCTGATGGCGGGGGGCCAGACTACGCCACCGGCGTCCTCTGTTCAAGCAGAGCTGCCTGGCGGTCTATTGATAGCATTGAAGAACGCGTCTATTGTCGACGAGCATCGGGCCCATGTGGGCGAGGTGGTTGAAAGGATTTAGTCCGCCGAGAGCGGGCTAAATGCGTCCTGCCTTAGTCTTATAAAGGCTTTTGAGGTATGTCTCCTAGGAAATCCTTAAGGACTTGTCATAATAAAAGTAGTAGCCCCTGATACACTGTCCAGCGAAGGAGACAGAGCCGGGCAGGGGATCAAACCACTGCCTTAATAGGAGCCTGTGTAAATGACGTATACCCTTTGGTATGAAAGCAGGCCTCCGCCGAGAGGACTTCCGCTTTCAAGGCGGAAGTTTCCGAACTGAAACAGAGCCTTGCACGGTCCGAGGAAGAACTCGGCCGTGTTAGGAAGCAACTGGAAGACAAGCAAGGTAAGTTGAAAACATTTGTCTTGGAGTTGGCACGAACGCATGGTTGTGCAGAATAAAAAAAGTTATAGTATTTTGTGCTCTAGGAGCATGTGCCGAATACGAAGCACTAAAGAAAGCTTTGGCTGATGCCAACAAGAAGGCTGAGGCCGAACAGGCGCTTCGTGAAAAACACGAGGCTAGGGTTGTCACCGCTGAGCGGGAGCTCTAGGAAGCTGTGGAGAAAAGCGAGAGCTTGGAGCAGAGACTAAAAGGGAAAGAATCCGAGCTCGCCCAAGCTCTCGAGGATGTAGAAGGTGCTCGGGAAGAAGCCCCGAGGTGCTGCGCGGGACATTCAAGAGGCCCGAAAAGTGGCGGCTGTTAAGGCCTTCTGTATTCTTAGCTTCGTGTATGTTAGAATGTGAAGAATCCAAGAGGCATGCTGAATTCTTATTTTTCAAGGGGCTTTTGCGGATCTTCCTCTTAGCTTATCAGATGCTTCTAAATTCTATCGCACCGAGGAGAAAAAGACTGTGGAGAGGGATTTCTGGTCGCAGTATCTGGCACCGAACTATTCGGTGCCATTTATCGATCAGTTGAAACAGCTGATCGAACTGCACCAGGTGTCCGTACTAGCCATGAAGGACTTAGTTGTCCGGTTGTGGCCTACGGATCCGATTCCTAGCAGCTACTTCGCACTCGTCAAGCGGATCATGGGCCCTTGTCCTCGGCTAGATGCTATCAAGCTATCTGTCTGCATAGAAGGTGTGCGTATGGCGTTTGCCCATGCGAAAGTGCATTGGGGGAGGCTTGACGTGGAAAAGCTGATCACTCAGGGGCCGCCAGAGGGTAAGGAGCACCGCAAGCCCGAGCAATATTATGAAGGTGTGATGAAAGGAACCCGCCTTGTGGCGGACAGGTGTACTAAAGACATCATATTTCCCTGAGGGCATCTGTGCCACTTGTTGTAATATGGGATAATGGCATGTTTGTTATATATTGCCTGTTTTATTTGAACACGTGTTCTTCCTGTGCGGCTGTTTATCGTATGCAAGTTCTGGGAGTTGGCCAGTCGTCGGCTTTCGCCCCCTCGTAAAAAGGATACGGGGGTATTCGGGATATATCTGAATGCTCTTTATCCCATAGTTGGGTCCTTTTAAGGAGGTGTATCTTTCCGCGAACCAGGCAATCGGACTATAGGGCTTTATTACTCTCACTTAGCCATAGGAATTTGAGTATGGTCGGCGCAGAATAAATCTTTAAGGATTTTATGACCTCTCGAACAGCGGACCGACTCTCGCTTCATCATGACAGTCGGTTTTCCACTTTCTCTACTAAGGTGCTCGTCCGGCTGAACCGAGACACAATCGCAGTAGTTCTCCCAGCGCTACCTTAGCTGATGGAACGGAATGTAAGGTACCAAAACATGGGAGCCGGGTAAACCCAACCAATGACCCAAGACATGATTCGGAGCAGATGCATATAGTGCTATAAGTTCGGGGTGCCGAACGACCGTAAAGGTGGTCGGACTTGCTTGCCGTGCTGTGGAGCCCCTGATGCAACCAGGCGAACGCGTAGCGCGGCTTTCATTTTCGGGAAAGAGGCGTCGGCGATAAACGACAGCCGGTAATTGCAATTTACGCATTGTAGTAGAATTGTATGTCTATGCATATTAGTATGATGTATGGAAAGAGGTGTTGTTTGACGGAACCTGTTATGGCCGGACTAGAGGGGGCTGTGAGCGGGTCAAGAATGAGTCTGAACTGCCTTATGCCTGCATGTTCCTTCCTTTGTGTGTCCGGGATAATTCCATGTGGCCAGTTCTGTTCTGCGTCAATCGTTAGTTTGCAAATGCAAAATGTTTGAAGACAGTAAGGTGTCCTCTTGTTGCTGCTCCAGGGTCCCTAATCGGGCCCTGGTGTGCCAAGTCGCTAGACCGTGAGGTGGCACGGACTCCGCAGTGGATGTCCGGATGGTTTGCATGGGTAATTTTCCACGTAGGATCTAGTTGACGTGGTTTTTCCCGTTAGCATACGGTAAGCTATCGTATGGGAAGGTGCCGAGGATTTATTCCTTGGCGTAGCGTTTTTGGATGGTCCAAAGGCAACCATTTAGAGTGGTGGGCCAACAGAACTTGGCCTTTGCGCCTTACATCTTTTAGGAGATGTTTTCTGTGGCGTCATGCCCTTGTGGGCTTTGTGTGTTATGGAGCCCCCGGATTACTAGGTCTAGAGGCACTGCAATTAACTTGCCATGGTTTAGGTGGTACTGGGTGGTCGGCCGTACTGTTACGCTTTGGGGGGGGGTTCTTGACGAGGCGTTTCCCCTTTATTGCCTCCGGCGTGCGACCAGCCGCTTTGTTTTGAGAATCCTGCATTCTCTATTGGTATGCTTTGCCGTCCTTCTCGGGGTACCGTGAATTTCACACGGTTGATCCATCGTGTATTTTCGGTCGAGTAGGCTTGTGCTGCTCCTTGCCTGTTTGTCGGACTAAGCGTTGTCGGACTTGGCACCAGCTTCCTTGTCTTGATGTTTATGACCTTTCTGCCGAGGTCTGAGGGTGCCTCTTCGTATTTGCCTCTTTCCGCCTTGGACTGTAGTGATGCGTGGGCGTCCGCGTGCGTGCCCGTGGTTTTCCTTCTCGAGTTGAGGTAGCCAGCTGTGCCGTATGTGCCCTTTATTGGGGCTCTCGAGTTCGTATTTTTCGACGGCCAGTATCTTGGTCCACCTATCCTTTAGCGCATCTTTGTCAGCTGTGAGCTGCTCTTGTTTCCTTTGCAGGCTCCTTGCTGTATCCATGAGCTGTCGCTTGAAGCGAACTTGTTCCACTGGGTCCTCTGGTACGCCGAATTCGTCGTTGTCGAAGTTTGCCTCGTCGTCGGAGGGGGGTGTGTGATTTTCCCTCTCCCAGTACCCCGTCGTCATTAATCTGGCCTGCTTAAGTGTAGGCTGACTAGGGTTGTATTCCTTTTTGGCACCGTCCGGACTGCTCTCATTTACGAGGCCATTTTTGGTGTGGTGGGGTTTGGAGTGGTACCGATAACGCACATGTTGTGCCTTTCTTCCTGAGGGGTTGTCCTCCGTTGCCTTGTCGCCATTAGTTTCCTTCGGAGTGTCCACCATGTATATATCGTATGAGGAGGTGTTCGCCCACCGCTTGGTGAGCGGTGGTTCCTATGATTCTCCTACATCGTCGTCCATACCGTCGATGTCTTCGGAGTCAAAGTCAAGCACGTCGGTTAGATCATCGATCGTGGCAATGAAGTGGGTGGTGGGTGGGCAACGAATTCCGTCGTCGCTTGCTTCCCACTCGAGCCGGACATAGTTCGGCCCGGAGTCTCCTGACAAAGAGGGAGACTTTAATAAGTCCAGCATGTGACCAAAGGGCGAGTGCTGAAAAACGTCCGCCGTGGTGAACTCCATCACCGAGGCCCAACCAGGATCGGCGGGCTCGGGGGCGCGCGGACTGTAACATGCGTTCGGGTATGAATCCGGGGGTCCGGAGTCACAGGTTCCCTTAGAGGTGGAACCCGTGTTCGGCTCCATCTCTGATGACGGTACAGCCTGCGGGGTGGGGTCCAGCCCTCCGTCCTTAGGTGGGGCAACCTATCCCGGATTTATATCCGAGGCTTCTGCGGGGATGATATCCCGAGCGACGTCTGACAGCAAGTCTAAGCCGTGCTCACCGCGACTGTTCGGTGCTTCTGGCGCAGGCGCAAATCCGTTGAAGATCAATTCTCCGCGGATATCCGCTGTGTAGTTCAGGTTTACGAACCTTATTTGATGGCCGGGTGCATAGGTACCGATCTGCTCCAAGTGGCCAAGCGAATTGGCCCGCAGCACGAAGCCGCCGAACACGAAGATCTGTCCGGGGAGGAAAGTCTCACCCTGGAAAGCGTCATTAATGACGATTGAAGGAGCCATCGAGCCTGACGGCGACGTCACAGAGGAACTCTCAATGAAATCACCAATCTCGGTGTCAAAACCGGCGGATCTCGGGTTGGGGGTCCCGATCTATGTGTCAAGGCTGATGGTAACAAGAAGTAAGGGACATAGATGTTTACCCAGGTTCGGGCCCTCTCGATGGAGGCAAAACCCTACTTCCTACTTGATTAATATTGATGATATGGGTAGTACAAGAGTAGATCTACCACAAGATCATAGAGGCTAAACCATAGGAGCTAGCCTATGATGGTATGAATGAAATTGTGATAGGCCTTCTAAGGACCAACCTCTCCGGTTTAGACACCGGAGAGGGCTAGGGTTTACATGGAGTCGGTTATAAGGGAAGGAAATATAATATCCGGATCGCCAAGCTTGCCTTCCACGCCAAGGAAAGTCCCATCCGGACACGGGCCGAAGTCTTGAGTCTTGTATCTTCACGCTTCAATAGTCCGGACGTTGTGCACAATCCGGCAGTTCAGATACCCCCTAATCCAGGGCTACCTCAACCACCTTTAAAGGTGTAATTCCAGGAGTAGAGGCCCGTTGTATAGGCTGCATAACACTGGAAGTGGTCTTCGGATCCCCGGATAACTTCTGAAGCGAGGATTTAATCTTTGATATCGTCCCGTTCCGTAGTGGCTATCATGCACTGCTTGGACGAACCACATTCGCCCGATTCAATGCGGTACCACACTATGCATACCTCAAGCTCAATATGCCAGGACCTCGCGGGGTTATATCAGTCAACAGAAACACATACCGCTCTCTCCGTACAGAAGAGCACACTGCGGCCCTTGCGGCAGAAGTACAAAGCAGCCTTCTCCGGCAGACCGCCAATTCAGCGACAACAACCCCGAACACCGTCAAGCGAGTCTGGAGTACTCTGCAACAGGATGGCCAGGCATGCCAAGAGCGCGACTAGCAGTCCGGCCTCCGCCCTAGCCCCATTCAGGCAGCATTTGTGCCCCACGTACACAATTACGCACTCAGAATACCATGGCCATAGGCGGAGGCGCAACGGTGATGCGGTCCACAATGCGGTTCAACCGCCACAAGACGCACATACTTTAATAACCTTCTTTCTCTTTCAGGACCCTACTTTCGGGCAGCTCCCTCAGAGAACCGGATCGTTGGACTTATCATAGGAGGGAAAACCAAGGAGCCAAAAGGCTTTGCGCACAAAGGGAATACCCAGGTGGTATCTGTCAATTATCGTTATACCTGTTTTACATACCCGCATGCGGCCCGCCCTTGGATAGGACATGTCAAATAGTCCTATTTGCTTCTGTATAACGCATTAATTGTACACATACGCTTGGACATATTATTTAACAATGGGAAATAATATATAGCATCATCTTATTATTCCTATCTTCGCATTTTCCCTAAAAATGTTTATTTAATATTGAATCCGTAAACTTTGGTACGTTCAGTTTGCTAGGGGCTTCTTGTGGTACCCCATAATACGGCAAGATAAGTCCGAACACTTTCGACAGTGCGGCACTCTAACTTATAGCATTATATGCATGAGCTTCGAATCATGTCTTGGATCAATAGTTGGGTTTTCCCGGTTCCCTTGTTTTGGTACCTTAGATTCCGTTATATCGGCTAAGGTAGCGCAGGGAGAACTACTGCGATTGTGTCCCGGTTCTTCCGGACGAGCACCTCAGTAGAGAAAGCCAAAAACTGACTGTCATGATGCAGCGAGAGCTGGTCGCTGTTCGAGAGGTCTTAAATCCTTAAAGATTTTTTCCTTTTCGGGCGAGGAATCGACCTTGTCCGATTTAGGCGTTTATAGCGCCCCAATTCAGCTTTCCGAATTCTAGGGGCTTCGCCGAAATTTAAAATTGTAGACTTCTATGGCTTATTGAGGGTTATAAAGCCGCATAGTCTGATTGCCTTGTTCGCTGCGCCAAACACCTCCTTAAAGGACCAAAAATTTGGATAAAGAGTGTTTGGGTTTTCCATGAACACCCCAGTACTAGGTACGTGGGGGCGGAAGCCGACGACTGGCCTACTTTCAGAATTTTATAAACAGTCGCACAAGAAGGTAATATTTTAAATCAACAGAGCGCCATATAGAGAAAACAAATTCGTTTCATATTAGAAAGTCGACATGAGTACATTCACTCAAAGATTATGTCCTTGGTACATTCATCGGCCACGAGACGAGCGCTTTCATAACGCCATAATAATATTTCTCGGGGTAGCGATGCGCCTTGCCCTCCGGCGGTCCATCCTTCACCAGCTTCTCTGCATCCAGCTTGGCCCAATGCATCTTCGCACGGACAAAGGCCGGGCCGGCACCCTCAATACAAACGGATTGCTTGATAACTTCAAGCCGCGGACAGGCATTTACCATCCGCTTTATAAGGCCGAAGTAGCTGTCGGGCAGGGGCTCACCAGGCCATATCCGGACTATGAAGTCCTTCATGGCCATTTCGGCCGCCCTGTGGAGTTCAACCAATTGCTTCAGTTGGTCACTCAGAGGCATTGGGTGTTAGGCTCCAGTATACTGGGACCAGAACAGCTTCACCGTCGAGCTCCCCTCTTCGGCACGATAGAACTCCATGGCATCCGATATGCTGCGTGGCAGATCTGTGAATGCCCCTGGAGAGCTCCGAATTCGGCTAAGTAAAAGAAATGTCTCCTCCACATGCTTGCTTTGGATAATGAATGCCTTACTCGCCGCTATCTTCTTGGCTGCCTGGATTTCCTGTTGGACCTTTTGGGCTTCGGCCTTGTCGTCTTTCGCGCTCTCAAGGGCCTTTGCAAGCTCAGACTCTTGCGTCTTGAAAAGTCACGCTCCAAGGACTCGAACTTCTTGCCGAGATCCTGGAGCTCTTGCTGTACCTCGCCCACCCTAGCATCTTGCTTTTCACGCTCAATACGCTCCGTGGCCACCTTGTCTTCGGCCTCGGATAGCGCTTTCTTCAAGGCCGCCACTTCGGTCCTGGCCCCTATTAAAAAATCATGACGCTTTTTGTTAGCGTCACCATTTTTTTCTCCTATATATGACACATGGACGGGGCATCACTCACCTTTGTTCTATTCGAGCTACCTCTTCGTGAGGTTGAGCTCCTCTTCGGCCTGCTTAAGGTCCCTTTCGCGTCCGGCGACCTCTATTGTGCGGGCAGCAGCGGCAAGCTGCACCACCTGCTTATTCACAGAGACACATACTGTTAGATTCCTGCGGTTTAAAGTTGACCCTCCGTTTGGCTTTTCTTTCCGAACACCAAACAGAGTATTAGGGGCTACTGTCTATTGGGTGATAATTTCTCACACTTTTGATTACTTACCTCAAAGCCTGTTAGGAGGCTGGTGCAGGCTTCGGTCAATCCGCTTTTGGCGGACTGAACCTTCTAGATCACCATACTCATAAGAGTATGGTGCTCTTCACTAATGGAAGCTCCGCAAAGCACTTCCAGCAGACTATCCGACGCCTCCGGCGCGACGGAGGTCATCGGCATGGCCGGCTCACCCTCCCTAGCGAGGGGCTGCCTACCCAAATCCGGAACATTTGGAGTTTCCAGTGCAGTGTCCGGCTGGGAGCCCAACTTGTTGTGGCTCTCGTCAGCAGAATCTATGGGGATCTTACCCCCCATGTGCCCGGCGTTTGGAATTTTGCCTTGGGGCATCTCCAGAACCGCCTCCCCCTGCTCCGGTATCCTTTGGGACAACACCTCCGTGTCATCCGCAGGTCGAGGAGTGGTGGCCGTCGGGAGCGAATTCATTGCCGAATCACTCAGAGACCCATCCGAAGAGGATACCTCAGGATGGGACCAGGCCGGACTGCATATGCGCGTTCGGCGTTATAACAAACTTTGAAGTTAAGTCGCATGAAAAGTATTATAGAGTGCGGATACTTACGGTCTCACCAGGGGCTTTCCCCTGGGTAGCCACTCCTTCTCGCTGTAAGCGGCCGTGGTGGAGTGATCCGGAAGGGACGCCTTTCCCTTCTTTGGCGTCTTAGCCTCCACCTGTGGGACGGCTTTTCTTTTCTTTTCCTCCCTAATGCGGGGAGGAGGAATTTCGTCATGTTTCCCCCTGTCTCCGCGGGAGGAATCTGCATCGCCGTCCTTGGACGATGAGTCTATTACGGCCTTGTGCCGGACACCCTTCCTGGTCCCCACGGCCGCCTTCTTAGACCCTTCGGCCTCCCCGGAAGAGGCGGCCCTCTTCTTTTTCTCCCCCCTTCATGGGAGGAGCGCGCCTCATCGCCTTCGGACAAGGCGTCCGGTGCGACCTTGCGTCGGAGACCCTTCCTGGTCCCCGTGTCCTTCTTTTCGGCCTTCTCTTTCGGCGCCTTGTAAGGCACCGGAACTAGCATCTCCACCAGGAGTGCGGTTGCGGGGTCTTCCGGCAGCGGAGCCGGACAGTCGATCCGCTCCGCCGTCACCACGTAATCCTGATGAGATAAACATGGTGAATTAAAATCCTCCCATGAATATGCTGGGAAAGGTAGATCTAGTGATGATTAGAAAACTTACCGAACTGGCGAGCCGCGTGGCGCAGAGGCCGCAGTCCTCGGATGTGGGAGGAGGTACTTCGGTGGCCTTGAACATCACCTTCCAGACGTCTTTATGCATCGTACCGTAAAGCTCTTGCAGCATCTGGTGTTCGGCCGGATCGAACTCCGATAGATTAAATGCCCGTCTTTGGCACGGAAGGATTCGGCAGGAGAGCATAACCTGGACCACGTTGACAAGCTTGATCTTCTTGTCCATCATATTTTTAATGCAGCTCTGAAGTCCTGTCAGCTCCGTAGGTTCACCCCAGGCCAGACCCTTCTTTTCCCAGGAGGTGAGCCGCATGGGGATTCCGTATCGGAATTCGGGGGTCGCCACCCAGTTGGCGTTGCGCGGCTCGGTGATGTAGAACCACCCGGACTACCACCCTTTCAAGGTCTCCACAAAGGAGTCGTCAAGCCAGGTAACATTGGGCATCCTGCCCACCATGGCGCCGCCGCATTCCGCTTGCTGGCCACTCACAATCTTCGGCTTCACGCAGAAGATTCTTAGCCACAGGCCGAAGTGGGGCTTGATGCAGAGTAAGGCCTCGCATACGACGATAAACACCAAGATGTTGAGGACGAAATTCGGGGCTAGATCATGGAAGTCCAGCCTATAGTAAAACATGAGCCCGCGAACAAAGGGATGAAGTGGAAATCCTAGTCCGCGGATGAAATGAGAGAGGAACACTACTCTTTCCCGAGACTTTGTAGTGGGCGTGATCTGTCCCTCCGCCGAAAGCCTGTGCGTGATGTTTGCGGCCAAGTATCCATCCGCCCGAAGCTTGGTAATGTTCTCCTCCGTAACGGAGGAGGCCATCCACTTGCCTCCCGCTCCGGACATGCTGCGAATGGTCCTACAGAGAAGGTGAGAACTTGGGCGCTGGGGCTCGAGAGTGCGAGAATGGATGAGGAAAGGAGGAAGAATGCGTGGGTAAAAATGGGAGATCCTTGTCCCTTTATAGAGGTGGCGAAAACGGTGCGCCTCCCCGCTCGCCTGATGAAATCGCTTATTTTCCGAGCGCCACGTTAATAGCGCGGTAGGATTACCCGTACCCGTATTAATGAGGATCCCGTGATAAGGGGACATGATCTCTGCTTCGACAAGATGTGCCGATGAAACCGCCTCGCAATATGTGTGGTGGCTGGTTGTGGGAAAACGGTTCGAATAATGACTTGACCATGGTGTGATGTCACATTATCTAAAGTTGTCAGCAGATTATATTTGTGGAACTTTGTTCTCTCTACGGTGTTATGTGAAAATCGTCTTACAGAGCGGGACACGATTTAAGTGTTCGAGATTTACTTTGGAGTATTCGGAGATGGAACCCGCCTTGCAATGCCGAAGACAATCTGCGAGCCGGACTCACCGTCATTGAAGCCTGGTTCAGGGGCTACTGAGGGAGTCCTGGATTAGGGGGTATCCAGACAGCCGAACTATATACTTTGGTCGGACTGTTGGACTACAAAGATACAAGACTCAAGACTTTGTCCCGTGTCCGGATGGGACTCTCCTTTGTGTGGAAGACAAGCTTGGCGATTCGGATGTTAGATCTCCTTCTTTGTAACCGACTCTGTGTAACCCTAGCCTCCTCCGGTGTCTATATAAACCGGAGGGTTTAGTCCATAGGACAAGAACAATCAGAATCATAGGCTAGCTCCTAGGGTTTAGCCTCTACGATCTCTTGGTAGATCAACTCTTGTAATACTCATATCATCAAGATCAATCAAGCAGGAAGTAGGGTATTACTTCCATCGAGAGGGCCTGAACCTGGATAAAACATCATGTCCCGTGCCTCCTGTTACCATTACCCTTAGACGCACAGTTCGGGACCCCCTACCCGATATCCGCCGATTTTGACACCGACAGTCCCCGTGGCCTTCTTCTTAGCCTTTTTCTCCGGCACCTCATAGGGCACCGGAAACAGTAGCTCTGTCAGGAGAGCAGTTGCTGGATCTTCAGGTAGCGGAGCTCGACAGTCGATCCGCTCCGCTGTCGCCACCCAGTCTTGTTAAATTAGTATGGGGGCTTAGATTCCTCTCATGAATATACTGGGGAAAGGAGTATCTTGCGAAATGTAGAGAGCTTACCGGATTGGCGGGGCGCTTTGTGCTGAGTCCGCGTTCCTCGTTAGTGGGAGGAGGTAATTCGGCGGCCTTGAACAGCACCTTCCAGACGTCTTTGTGCGTCGTGTCGAAGAGCTCTCGCAACGTCTGGTGTTTGGCCGAATCGAACACCCACATATTGAATGCCCGTCTTTGACACGGGAGGATCCGGCAGAAGAGCATGACCTGGACCACGTTGACAAGCTTGATCTTCTTGCTTATCATATTTTTGACACTGTTTTAGAGTCCGGTCAGCTCCGCCGGTGCACCCCAGTCTAAGCCCTTGTTTTTCCAGGAGGTGAGCCGCATGGGGATGTCATATCAAAATTCGTGGGCCACCGCCGAGTTGGCGTCGCGCGGCTTTGTGATGTAGAACCACCCCGATTGCCACCCCTTCACGGTCTCCACATAGGAGCCTTCGAGCCATATGACGTTTGGCATCTTGCCCACCATGGCGCCTCTGCACTCCGCTTGCTTGACGACCACTATCTTCGACTTCACATTGAAGGTCTTTAGCCACAGGCCGAAGTGGGGCTTGATGCGGAGGAAAGCCTCGCACACGACGATAAATGCCGAGATTTTGAGGATGAAATTGGGGGCCAGATCATGAAAATCTAGCCCGTAGTACAACATGAGCCCACGGACAAATGGGTGGAGAGGGAATCCCAGTCCACGAACGAAGTGGGCAAGGAACACAACCCTCTCATGGGGTTCCGGAGTAGGGACGATCTGCCCTGCGTACAGGAGTCGGTGCGCAATGTCTGCGGCCAGATATCCGGCCTCCCGGAGGTTCCTGATGTCCTCCTCTGTAATGGAGGAGACCATCCACTTGCCTCCCGCTCCGGACATGTTTGGAATGGCTTTACGGAGAAGGTGAGAACTTGCGCGCTGGAGCTCAAGCGTGCGAGAATTGATGAGCGAGGGAAGAAGAAGGTTTGGGTGAAAAAGGGGAATCCCTATCTCTTTGTAAAGGCGGTAGAAATTGTGCGCCTCCTCACTTACCCGATAAAATCGCTTACTCCCCAAGCGCCACGATTTATGGTGCGGTTGGGTTACCCACACCCGTATTGATGAGAATCCCATGATACGGGGACACGATATCTGCTTCGACAAGACCTGCGAAGGAAACCGCCTCGCAATATGTGTGGTAGCTGGTTGAGAAAAAAGGTTCGAATAATGACCGGGCCGTGGTGTGATGTCCCGCTATGAAAAGTTGTCAGTAGATTAAATTTGTAAAATATTGTGCTCTCTACGATGGTATATGGAAATTATTTTGCAGAGCCGGACACCATCCTCATATTCAAGATCTTCTATGGAGTATTCGGAGAAGGAACCCGCCTTGCAATGCCGAAGACAATCTACACGCCGGACTCATCGTCATTGAAGCCTGGTTTAGGGGCTACTGAGGGAGTCCTGGATTAGGGGGTCCTCGGACAGACGGACTATATACTTTGGCCGGACTGTTGGACTATGAAGATACAAGATTGAAGACTTCGTCCCGTGTCCGGATGAGACTCTCCTCTGCGTGGAAGGCAAGCTTGGCACTTCAGATATGTAGATCTCCTTCTCTGTGTAACCCTAGTCCCCACTGGTGTCTATATAAACCGGAGGGTTTAGTCCATAGGACAACAACAATCATAATCATAGCCTAGCTTGTAGGGTTTAGCCTCTACGATCTCGTGGTAGATCAACTCTTGTAATACTCATATCATCAAGATCAATCAAGCAGGAAGTAGGGTATTACCTCCATCGAGAGGGCCCGAACCTGGGTAAGCATCGTGTCCCCCACCTCTTGTTACCATTAGCCTTAGACGCACAGTTCGGGACCCCCTACCCGAGATCCGCTAGTTTTGCCACCGACAGGGACGACACGGAGCCGAGCAAGAGGCGGTAGTGGAAGCCCGCACGGAGAGGAGTACGAGGGTTAACTGGTTTGGCTGCAGTGTGAGGCTGCCGTCGGCGTAGAATAACATGTGGTGTGGATGAGTAGAGGGATGCCCTGGCCAGTGGTGGGAGTAATAGGGGGCGGTGAGGCCTGCGCGGCAGCACAGCCAGCCACGGGAGGTGGGAGCATGCGGTCCCGTCGGCGCTGGATTTGGCGGCTGGAGCAAGAAGATCAAAGATTGAAGAAACACGACGGCCATTGAATTGACATCCAACGATTACGTCTGCTACAATCGTTTGTTGACGTATATAATAACTAAAAAAATCTTGCATACGAGTCAACTTAATAGGCCCACAAGTCAGAACATTCCCTAATTTTTTCATAATTTATATATAGCTCATTACAACTTCTTATGCAATTTATTGCAGTCCGTTTTTTGGTTGGTTACGGCCAATTTTGCTTATTACTGTGTGTTCCAAACTATTTTTAATACCAAAATGTCGAGCCGGATGTAAAATACTTTGAAGATATATTTAAATTAGGTTAATGCCCAGTGAAATAGGAATGTGAAAATGTGAAAAAATTCAGAAATTATAAAGTAATTGCCAATTTGTCATCTGTTTTTATATTTACAACCCATTTGATATTACTTTCAAGATTTGCAGGCGTCTTGAAAGAGTTGAAAGAGTTGCAGCCCATCAAGGTGTAGAAAAATAAGTAGGCCTGGATTGGGTATTCTTCAGAAAAAATAAACTGGGCTCATTTTCACAAAGAAAAAATAGCTAGGCTGGTCACATGGTGAACATAAAATATAAGCCTGGGCTAGACGGGCCAAAGTCCAGTTCAAACCATGTTTCGTGTCAACAATAACAAAAAAATACTGCTCGAGTAGCTACATCCCAGGTGTTAGCCGATCTTGTGTTGTTCTCTTGTCTATTGACTATATACGCTCACAATGTCGTGGGCCTCATATGTGAGGAAAACACTAGGAGGAAGCATTTTATTTTTCAATACGCTAACATGGTGGGCCCCTACTGTCATCCTCTCCATGCACTTCTACCGATTCCTGTTGTTTGTTGACCATATTGACAACGTGAGAGGGCGGCGCCGCGGCGAGCGCACCAAAGCGCGCGGAGGACGACGACGAGGCCTCGGACGTCGGCGTTAACGATTTAGGAGACGATGGGGCGGCGATGCGTGCGATGAGGCGCACCCAGCCATGAGAGGCGGAAGCAGGCGGCTCCGCCAGCGCTGGTTTGGTTTTGGCGGATAGAGGAAGACAGGATCGAAGAAACACAACAGACTGTAAAAGCAGCAGGAGTACTTAACAACCTTAACTGAAACCAGTAGGGGCACTTAACAACCATAGCTGAAAGCAGTATGAGTACTTATATAGGTTCAACCGTATAAAGCACGCCTCGAACAGTGCTACTTTGCCTACAGTTAACCAAGGGTGAGGCCGCCAAGCCCCAGGACAAGGCCTAGGCGCCACCCGCGCATGCACAACCTTCTAAAAGCGGCTTCATCTCGCAATGTGGTCAATAAACAGGATATTCGCTTTAGAGCCATGGAAAAGCAGGAACATAATCTTCTTTACTATTCTCCAAGATGGACGGGCCTTCATTATTTGAGACCATCCATGAATAAGTATCTTTTCACCTCCAAGGGGAATGGAGTAGGTCGACATAAACATCATGTTGTGACCAAGCGCAAGTCTGACCTGACCATGGTCAGGCATCTGTATAGGAACAATAGAACTAGGCAGTTTCTGTTTCAAGAAGATCACAACTGTAAAACTGTGTATAAGCAATAGTTTATGAACAACATATATAACAGAAAATAGCTCGTACCATAAGTTTCTCGACACAGTTCGACTTGTTCAACGAGTGCATCAATGGCACACATATCCCACGTGGCCTTCCACCATTGAAACGCCCCACAAGGACCTCAAGACGATCAATAAAGTGTAGGAACTTGTGGATGTCATCCCAGTCAACTTCAGTGCCATCAGTAACAGCCGAGTTATTACAGAATAACAAACGAGGAGCTTGCTTAACACTGAAAAAACCTACACGTGCCACCAATTATAAGAAAATATTAGTTAGAAGTAGCATCTTTGTGAGAGATTCGTTGCTACTTCTAAAGTTAAATTGTGATTAGTTAGATAGAATAGGTGGATTAAGAAGTAATCGAGGCAACAAGCAAGAACCAGATACAAAACTAACATAGATGACCAATTGGAACGATGTCGGGGTGAAAGATCACAGTGAAGATGAGACCAGATTCTGCTATTTCCATCAACATTTGTGCACCAACTTTCAGTCTGTAACACTTGAGAAAGTTTATCCAAGTTCAGCCATAAAAAATCAGCGATCTTCTTGGTTCATGAACCCAACTCGGAACTTATATCCATGGCTTGTCTTCACTGTGACCATTAAACGGTGTATTCAGTTATGGAAAGGCCGAGCAACTTGAGTACATGTGTTCTGGCAGAGCAAATAATGCACTACAGGAAAAATAATATGAGAACACAATGTATTCCCTATCCAAATCAAGAAATAACTTCCTCCTTCACGTCAGTGTTGACCATGGTACAATTAGTACCTTTTATCCAAATATAGCAATCAAATTTCCAAATTAATCGACATCATCACTACTAGAAAAAAGGCTGTTAATGACGCACCTGTTTTTGCTATTAATGGCGCACTATAGGTGTGCCACTATTAACACACAACTAGTAACAAAAAGTAATGGCGCACATTTGGTGCGCCATTACTATCACAGATAGTAATGGTGCACCTATAGTGCGCCATTACTATGCCTAGAAGTGCGCCATTACTATCTGACTTAGTAATGACGCACCACATAGAAGTGCGCCATTACTAACAAATTACTCACTTAACATGCACTTGTTGATATATCTATCATATCAATCCTATTAAACCTTGTTGATGTCTAGGACTTTGTTCATGTTCATGAGTGTGATGGAATTTTGAAAAAATATTTCAAACTTCCCGGTCATATTACGTATCATATTTTGAACATTTTATCTAAAAAAATTTCTAAACAAAATATATTTTTTCTGTTACTAGTGTCGCACCTAGCAAATGGTGCTCCATTACTAAGTTTAATTTTTTTCCATTTTTCCGCCTCAAGATCTTAAAAGCCCCGTATCTTTTATTCTGTTAGGTTTTTGGGGATTCTAAAAATCTTCAACAGGGTTTCCCCAATTGAATTCGGATGTAACTTTTCGAGTAGATGATTTTTCATATAATTTTTTTAATCTGAGTTCGTATGCAAAAGTTATGCCCATTTTACTAAATTCCAGAGAGATTTTGCAAATAAATTCGAAATTCATATTTGTAAATTTACCCAACAACTAGACCACATATCACATGGAAAACTTATTTTCTTTTAATTTTTTTAACATTTCCATCATTTTCTTTATTTTTTTTAAAACTGAAAAGGCGGTCCAGGGGTGCATTTGGTGAAATTTTCAGCCACCTAGAAAGTTAGTAATGGCGCACCTTCACAAAGTGCGCCATTACTATGTGTACGTGTTGGTCAAACCTAGGTCAAAGTTAGTAATGGCGCACTTTGTATAGGTGCGCCATTGCTAAGTTTGACATAGTAATGGTGCACCGATCAAGGTGCGTCATTACTAAGTTTGACCAAGGTTTGACCCAGTCATATATATAGTAATGGCGCACTTTGTAAAGGTGCGCCATTACTATGTCAATTAAGTAATGGCACACCTATACGAAGTGCGTCATTACTATGTGTATGACTGGGTCAAACCTTGGTCAAACTTAGTAATGGCGCACTTTTCACCTGGTGCACCATTACTGTTTTGGTTACTAATCGCGCACCTACACAAGGTGCGCCATTACTATTTAGTAATGGTTCACCACATGTATAGTGCGCCATTAGTGTCCATATTAGCTATAGCCATTTTTCTAGTAGTGCATGTTCAAAAAAACCACCCTCCTGGAAAGAAAAGAGGATTCTAGGAACATACTGTGCGCGTTTTAAAATCCTGTGTTAGGATGAGAAGGAACAAGTGTGGCATCTTGCCGAGGGCGGAGAAACCTGTAGGGTCCATGCACTTTGGGCACTGCGAATGAAACACACTAGATTCAGTGGGAAGAAAAATGCATGAACGGTGGCAGCTGCCATCCTAGGATTACCCGCGACCAAGGGACTAGGATTTATCGGGGATGGATGAAGAATTCGTATCTGGTTCTCCACGGGAAAACGCTATGCAATCGCCGAGAGGGGGTTTTCTTTGAACAAGCAGACGAGGGAGTAGGAGATTCAGTCATTCAGGCCCAATGAAATATTGTCGCTTCGTCCGTCCAGCTTACTGCTAAAGCTGGAAAGGGGGGGGGTTGTGATTTGACGGCTCATTGGGCATTACTGTGGTGCTACGACCGGGGTGTGTCTACCGTGCAGTTGTGCACTCTAATTTGTGCATATGGCACGTGGACCCCCTTGTCGGATGCCCCACATATCAGCGAAAGGAAGTAGAAACACAGGAGTAACTAGTTACACATGAATATATTTTCGACAGAGAGATACTCCCTCTGTAAAGAAATATACAAATCTTCTATATCACAACTTTATACATAAGAAAAATCAAGGGGAACATATATAAAATATATAATTATAAAAAACAGGGTTATTTTTAACACTGCATAGACGAGCTGGTGATGATGGTGTGTCTGCTGTCCTGCAATATAGGTCGTCCGATTTGTATCTGACGGATAGGAAGAAAACTATGGCAATTTTGCAAAAAGGTACCCACACACCTCTCCACATTTGCAAATAAGGACTTCCCTCATTCGTCTTTTTCTCTGACAAGATAAAATACTCATACAGATGCATCTTGATGTTACGTGCAACGCACGGGCATTACGTGGGTTTAGCTGAGAATATAATACTCAGACAAGCTCACGGTTTTGGTCTTTGGGCCGCAGGCCCACCCTGCATGTTTTGAGGCCCATGTGTTCTACCTCAGCGCTTTCCATATTGCAAGCGATCGATACGGTGCTGGTTTTAGATGCTGTCGCAAGGCGAATATACAAAATTGAATAAAGCACGTCAACTGTTGGAATGAAATCGAACGATAGTTCCTAACCAGCAATGAGAGTTGCAATTCTATCAACGATATACCATGTGATAAATAATGCTGTCATACAACTTATACGCACAGGACGCTTGTTTCACCATGCCAGGTTATTACAACAAAATCTCTCGGAGGATAGATCAGTTTGGCAGTTGCGTGCTGCTACTGAAGAATTTCAAAGTTGATTTGGACCAGCTCTCCTTGCCGAGAAAGTTCGATTTTGACATCATCCCCTACCGCAAGACATGATTTAGATTTGAACCTTGACCATCCTTTAGCATAAATCATCATGCAACCATCCTATGTACTTACGGTATATTGGGCAGGCTCATTCACACCAAGGCTGCGCATGGTAAGAGAAACTTGGATGCGGTCGCCCGGATTGTTGAACGACTCCCTCGTTGCTCTAGGAATTCTCTGTTTGCAAACAAGAAGACATACCCAAACAGTTAGATCAACACAGTGAATCATGTGGAACAACATGGAAAGAAAAACAACGAAGCACTTGGGCGACCAATGCTTACCAAGAAGGTGGACATGTCGGTTTTTGTAAGGACTTTGGTATATGAAGTGCGAACTGCAGCCCAGTCTGTTGGCAGCGCAACTGCTCGTTCGGTTGCCGCTGCACGGGCCGGAGCTGATGCAAGTGCAAGTGTTGGTGCAGGTAAGGAAGCCGCTGCTTCTGCCGGAGATGGTGCCCGATACTCCGGTAGATCAGCCGAATCCGCTTACGTGTTCGGTGCCCAATCCTCAGCTGGATCAGACTAAGTTGCTGCCACTGTCAATGCTAAAGCAACTGCCGATGTTCGATCCATTGCTGAAGGGGTACCGATTTGCGAGACAGCGGCGATCGTGTCTGGTCTGTTATGATCAGTTTTCTAACTTGACTAGGATCCGTGACCGTGATCCAGTTTTTTTCTTCATTTCTTTTAAATGCGAGAAGGACTAATTGTGGCGTTTTTGTTACACCAAACTGCAGTTCATCATACGGATTCAGCTTGTACTCAGACAATAGACTGACCCAATTGTTTACAATAATATAAGTGATGGACAGTGCCTTCGTTACTGACACGACATAAGAAGTGAAACCTGCAAAAATAGCCATCGTAGAGCAAACCAAATGGTTTATTCTGTGATGAATGTCACATGGCAAAACCTGTATCGTAGAATTGCAGGAAAAGAAAGAAAACATGACATTAAATCAATAAGATTTAGATAGTAAATCAATGAGATTTAATTGATGTGACACGAGTGAATCCTTACCAGGAAATCACTATCTTCAAGTACTAAACATAAGATTGATCGTCCAACTACGGGTGGCATGCAGGGGCCCCGCCTACTCCCACAAGCAGGACAGTCCAAAGGTTATGACAAAGCGTATGGACCAAACATCCATGGCACGGGAAATCCTAGTGGGTGCGATAAACCCTGCAATGCATACAGATATTGGAGTGTAACCATAAATGATAAACCGTCCTCCCAAAAAAGATGATTTGGATAGTTCAAAATATACAGACTGAATTGAGTGGACAGACATTAACATAGACCATTCTCAAGACTGACCACACACCAAAAGCGGCAGTACTAATATACAATACAGGGTTCACAAACACAAATCAAGTACTGAACAATAGTACTTACTACAGACAAGCAAAGTTGCACTAATTAAACTCTGCAGACTATTTCTTGCCACCGACCTACGGAAGGAACCCCGCATAACTGACTAGGCCATGGACTTCGTGAGAGATATCTACATGCACCATCACCATCTCGTCAATCTTGGAGAACCTAACAGAGTGGTCTTTCCACTCATAAATATGATGATGAAGACATGCCACATCAGATTTGTTGGGAAGCTTTACAAGAACCACACCATTCGTAATCGAAGGCACAACCAGGAAACTGTTGTGGTCAAGTACAGCCTCGAGAACAAGACTGACAACAATGCTACAGGAAAACACTAGTTCAGGACACATGGCGACAAGGACACAACAGCTGGATAGTTTAGCAGTAGATGTCATCCTCAGGTCTTCCAGTTCACACGACATGACTTTGAGAACTTCATCTCCACCGCGGAACTGGTTCTAATTCAAATTGAAACCATATTTTATTACTACCTCCGTTCAGAAATATAAGATGATTTTCGAAATTATACTCCATCTATGACTACATATACATACAAAAATGAGTGAACAAAGACACTAGAACATGTCTTCAAAGGCAAGAGAGCAGAGGGATTACTTGCAATATCCATAACAAAAGTTACAGAGGAAAGTATACCCTCTTCAAAGGTAGCATTGATGTTCATAAAGTACTCCCTCCATCCCAAAATTCTTGTCTTAGATTTGTCTAGATATGGATGTATCAAGTCACATTTTTGCATTAGATACATCTGTATATAGACAAATCTAAGACAAGATATTTGGGACAGAGGGAGTTGTTGAAAGTAATCTATAAGAAATCAGTGTCAACCTCTCGCATGTTTTGGTCAAAAGAGGAATTTAGAACCATCATTTGGCACACAAAAATCACATGCAAGATCACCCAGAAAGTTGTACTACTAGTACTAGTAATGAGTGTTAGATGAAAAAACACGATCAAGATCGAGAAAAAGATCATCAAGAAGAGATATTACCTGGACTTTCTTAGTGATGGATCCTAGAGAGGGGGGCTTGGACAGGGCGATGGCTTGAGCTTGTCTGCGGTAGTTTCGGCAGGGTGCTTGCGCTTCTTCGTACCATGAGCCTGGACGGTTTTGGCGAGAGCCATAGACATCATGTCGGCCGGTGCTCTCGCATCCATCCAAGAGAGGAAGCTGAGAGAGAAGAGTGAAATGAGGAACGAGATGAGGGAGAAGCGAAATGAGTTGGGTTTTTCTTCAAAAGATGAGGCTGAGAGAGAAGAGTGAAATGATGGTTGCTTCGTCCGTCCAACTTACTGCTATAAGGGAGGGGGTTTTGTGATTTGATGGCTCATTGGGCATTACTGTGGCGCTTCGATCGGGGTAGTCTACGGTCACTCTACTACAGAGTAATTTAGTGCATGGCTGGTGGACCCCGATGCTGGCTGTCCCACACGTCGGCGAAAGTGAGTAATTTAGTGCATGGCTGGAGGAGGATCCGCACGGTAGAGCGTGTCCACTGTTTTTCTGAAGAAAAAAATGATTACAGCAAGCGTTTCCACTCTTACGACAGAGGAGTGCGAAACACGTCAGCCACTTGAACATACACAGTGCTCCTACTACTAGGCATGTGCAGTGGTTCATACATCAGTACTACATAATCTTGTTGCTAGTGTAGTATGATATGACGATAACAAATGATGCTGTGCGCATGTCAACTATATGAACAGTAATGTAGTAACATAATACCACTTTTTCGACTATCCAGTCGAGAATGAACGGTGAGATCAATGTTAATAGAACTAGGTCTATAGCGCACGGAGAGTACGGTGCTACAGTACTCCACGAAACATGAACCACATGAAGCATGAATAGTGTTAGGCAGGGTGTATGAAGGGTGCACGGGATGGGAGCAAAATTTCCCTTCTCGGCCCACTTTTGGGTGTTTGGCAGAGTGCATGAAGGGTGCATGAGTCCACACTAGTAGGTTAACACAAATACACGAAGTGGAAGCAACTATATTGAGATGAGAATGCAAGCAAACACACCCACACGCTTTGTGCTACAGTGACTGATCTGCATCGTCTGCGTTTGATCCAACGGTCATGTTGCACCGAGACATGGGCATGCCCATGCAGAGGGCGCCTAAACACCACCGAAGTCCCTCTGCTTCTCGAGGCGCACGGCGTTAGTGATGCAGCGTGCAACCGCATGTAGAGCCCGCTCCCGGTCGATGGGAGCCAACTCGTCAAAGACGGCATCCAATGGCACGAATGGATTCCGGTGACAGAGCCCTGAAAGGATTCTACTGGCAACGATAACGGCAGCCTGCAACCCCTCCTTGTCTAGCTCCGCCTCCACCATCGCGCGGAGACGGCCCAACTCCTCGGAGATATAGGTGAAGAAGGATACCAGGTCAGGAAGCCGCGGCTCGTTGAAGTCGAACAGATGGTCGAATGGGTTTAGCCCGACGGCCAGCATGGTCGCACTGGCACGACGGTAGGCATCGCGCAGCCGCAACACGTGTGTGGCAACTTGGTTCACCAAGTGGCTGAGGCGATCGTGGACCTCGTCACGATCGGCCCGCTCGCGCTCCAGCAGTCTCCCCTGACGGCCTATCGTATCTCCCGCTTTCTACAGCAATGCCGCTGATGCCTCAAGCATCTTTGTGGTGGATGCCTGCCGCTTTTGAAGCTCCGTGAACTGCCGCACATAATGGAGAAGCATGGCACTCCTCTCCTCCTTGAGCTCATAGAGCTCCACGTCCTTGGCCCTGAGCTCCGTATCCTTGGCCTGGAGCTCCTGTGTCAGGCGCCTCACCTCGGACTCAGTGATCTACTGCGCCGCCATGGCACCAGGTAGAAGCAATGGGGAGAGGAAGCAAAGGGGGCGAAACGGCTGAAAGTCAATGCAATCTATGGGAAAGCGGAGGGAGCCAGCCGAGGAGCGGGGGATCTTTTGGTTTTCACCATGGTAAAACATCAGTCGACGACTTCTCACATCAGGGAGCAGTGGGTTTTACATGCGGAGTCATCGTGAGTAATTGCTGCCGCGCCTGCTCCCGTCAATCAAAAAATTATAAATCCTGCCGCGCTTGCTCCCGTCAATCAAAAAATTAAAAATCCTGCCGCACCCAAACACAAGACCAACGCCGAGGTGTATATTTAAATTTACCTGCCGGCAAGTAGATAAAAAAAGGGGTGAAAAAACAAATGTGGCGGCTGCCTAGCTAATCGGTCGAACTAGCCCAGCTAGCTAGCCATCGTGCTTCACTGATGTACTTGGCGGGAAAGGTGGTCTTTCGTGATTTGACGACTCATTTACTTGCTTTGGCGCTACGAACGAGGAGGACCCAGAAAACGCGCGGTAGGGCGTCCCACGTCATGAAGAATATATGCGTGCACCACCCGGGAGGACCCTGAAACCGCACGGTAGGGTGTGCCATGTCTCGGCACGGAGGAAAAATATGCGTGTAAAAATATACTATATCAGACGTAGTACCTATGGTTCGACCTCGGGACCCAGCCAGTCGGTCGAAAACACCCCACTAGCCACATAGCTTCATCATGCTAATGTGGCACGGATGATAGGTGTGGTTAGCTCCGTCTCGACCAGCCACAACGTCTCTTGTTCTAGGCGATTCTTCTATTTTCCAAGGTTTTTTTAGTCGTAGACCTGGGACCCACCAGTAAGTGATTCAACGGTCATGCACGTGTTGCCGAGGCACTCCCTCTACTCTAATCAACGTAATATTGTATAAAATCAAGTTATGGGATGAAGCCAACAACCATTGTTAATGACAAGTGGGACCCTCGTGTGTTGTTCCGATATTTCAGGGTAGGATGGTTTTTTGAACAAACTCGTTGCGCGGTTAGACAAGTAATGGCATGAGTTACACGTATTTTGCAAGTTTATGAACAAAAATGACAGCGACATAGAATATCACATCCACCCCGCAGCTTAGATGCTATGGTGATACGAGTTTTTACACCGTTGGAAGTGCGATCCAATGGCTTGGGAGTAGTATTTGTAATTATGCACAATTTCCAAACTCTCCAAAGGTTTTTTTTGCAAATAAAACATTCAGGCCTCGTGTGTGCCGCTGCATCTTGGATCCAACGGCTCCCCGTTGCTCATATTAGGTGCTCCTCGTAGCTTAATTACCCGCTACAGTGATATGAGCATCTAGGTCGTATGATCAGTGATCAGATGGCACATTCATAGTACTTGTACTTTCTGCGCAATTCCCAAACTCTCTCAGCCGTATATTGCAAAAACATTCAAACCTCCTACTGTCGGCCGTTAGATCTCCGTGAACTTGTATAACCATAGAATCTACGGTGCGGGAGCACCTCATATTCTCCCGTGCGAGAAAACATAAGGTGCTCTCGCAGCTTGGATGCTACGGTGATACGAGCTTCGAGGTCGTTCGATCTGAGATCCAATGGCATCTGAGCAGTCTTTGTGCTTGTAAGCAGTGGCCGAACTCTTTGGGGTCTTTTCTGCAAAAAACCATTCGAACCACCAAGGAGGTGTTGGGTCACAAATCCAACGGCTCCAAAGAGCTTGTATCACCAAAGCATCTAAGGTGTGGTACCACATGATATTCTTACATACAGGAGAATATGATGTCCTCCTTCATCTTAGATGCTACGGTGATACGAGCTTCGAGGTTGTTGGATATGGGATCCAAGGGCATCTGAGTAGTTTTTGTACAAATTGTGTGCAATTCTCAAACTCATCAAGGTTTCCTGTAAAAATATTAAGACATCATGTGAGCTGCTATATCTCAGATCTACAAGCTCCAAGCAACTCGTATCGGCATATAGCATCTAAGGTATGGGGGCACATGATATTCTCCCGGGGAGGAGGGGTGGGGGTGAGGGAGTCCTGGATTGGGGGGTATCCAGACAGCCGGACTATATACATCGTCCGGACTATTGGAGCGTGAAGATAAAAGACTCAAGACTCCGTCCCGCGTCCGGATGGGACTCTCCTTTGCGTGGAAGACAAGCTTGGTGATCCGGATATTGTGTTTCCTTCCTTGTAACCGACTCCATGTAAACCCTAGCCCTGTCCGGTGTCTATATAAACCGGAGAGGCTGGTCCTTAGGAGGCCAATCGCAATTACAATCATAATCATCATAGGCTAGCTCCTAGGGTTTAGCCTCTACGATCTCGTGGTAGATCTACTCTTGTACTACTCATATCGTCAATATTAATCAAGAAGGAAGTAGGGTTTTACCTCCATTGAGAGGGCCCGAACCTGGGTAAACATTGTGTCCCTTGCTTCCTGTTACCATCAGCCAAAGACGCACAGATCGGGGGCCCCTACCCGAGATCCGCCCGTTTTGACACCGACATTGGTGCTTTCATTGAGAGATCATCTGTGTCGTTGCTGCAAGGCTCGATTGCTCGTCTCGTTGTCAGGGACAACATTACCTCTGGGGGAGCACTAGATGTAGGGCAAACTCTCTGACTTGGCGCCTTCATCATGGCCGCCCCATCGGCTGTCGCCCCGACGATGGCCTCTCGGGTCATCGCGCATAACCTTTGCATCAATTCGGAACTTGCCGAACAGATGGATTCGACGGAGCTCTCCTCCCTTAATGAGCTCTTGGATCACATCACCGCTTTGGGAGTCGCTACGTACTATGACCGAATCGGGCTTAAACCCGACCAAATGGACATTAAATCCCCGCCGGCCACCCATGAGATAGCGGTAGTGGAGGAACCGCACACGGACTACCCCTCAGTTTTGAGGATGAAATATGTCCGCATCACCGATCTCCCTGAGCCGGACACTCGCCCAAGGGAAGACATGACACGGACCCCGGACTTAGAATCGGGCATTGGGCCAGAGAAATTGGGCAGCACCTCGGATCCCGAGCCGTCAGGCTCGGAAGCTCCCATGCCCCTGGGTACTGGATCGGATCAGAATCCGGATTCAGCTATTTCCACCCACACGGACTTAAACCGTCTCTCCCATATCAGGCAAGAGCCCCAGGAGACAGTACATCGTTACTGGGCCAGATTCCTCCTTGTGCTAAACAAGGTCAAAGACTGCCGCGAGGAGGACGTAGTCTTACTTTTCTGCAAATATTGCACGAACAAAGGAATCCTTAATGCCATAAGTCGCCGTGACATAGTACACTTTGCGAACTTGGCAACCATAGTACAGAAGTACTGTGCGATGGAAAGCACCTGGAAAACCCAAACATAATTTTGGGATAGTCCGGCTCTCACCAAAACCTCTGTCCGAACTAAACGGGCGAACTCTCGTAAGTCGGCTGATCCAATCCCCAAGAAACCAAAGCCCACCCCAGGGCAGGGAACCGTATTGGAAGAATGGCTCAATGGGCCATGTAAGCTCCATAGTACTCCGGACACAACACCAACTCATAGCCTTAGGGCATGTTGGATACTCCGGCAGGTTGCCAAAAGCAGCGAGGATCTTCTTGCAAGCCATAAAGCAGAATAACATCCTGCCAACGAACACAATATGGTACTAACAGTCTTCGAGACTTTTGCCTCAAACAATAGGCACAAGCGAGCTCATTGAAGCTCCGCCAAAATTTGCCATGTCGCAAAAATAAACCCCTGGAACAACACTGCTATAACTTTCAATGCTAGTGATGAACCTCGATTCCTGACTGTCCGGGCACCAGCCGCCCTGGTCCTTAGCCCGATCGTGGACGGTTTTTGGCTCACTAAAGTACTCATGGACGGCAGAAGCGGATTAAATTTGATCTATGAAGAAACACTCGACAAGATGGAAATTGATAAAAGCCGCATTGAAGAAAGCGGACCAACTGTCAGGGGAATTATTCCTAGTCCGGAAGCGCGGTGTGCGGGAAAAATCACACTCGATGTGATATTCGGCACCCCGGAGAATTATAGCTCCGAAGAAATCACATTCCAAGTGGCTCCTTTTAGCAGAGGATACCACGCCCTTCTAGGGTGGTACGCCTTTACAAGCTTTCAAGCTATACCCCATTACGGGTACATGAAGCTTAAAATGCCTGGACCCAATGGAATCATCACTCTAGCCAGTGATCCGGACATCGCACTTCGCGCCAAAAACAAAACCGCAGCACTAGCCCTGGAAGCATTATCCGAAGCCCTAGCAGCCGAAGAATTAACAACACTTCGGGCCACCATGGACAGGGACGACGTGATACTCGGCAAATGACCCAAGTCCACCTCATTTAAACCCGCAGACGAGATAGTCAAATTCCAAGTCCATCCAATGGACCCAACGAAGACAGCTTCCATAGGAACACAGTTGAGCCCCGCAATGGACGCCGCACTGCGAGACTTCTTACACGAGAATTAGGACATTTTCGCCTGGCACCCATCGGACATGCCGGGCATCCCACGCAGATTGGCCGAACACAGCCTCAATATACTAAAAGGATACAAACCTGTCAAGCAGACGCTAAGGCGGTTTTCAGAGCCCAAACGGCAAGCCATGGGGGAAGAGCTAGCCAAGCTACTCGAGGCCAGATTCATTAGAGATATCAAGCATCCAGATTGCCTGGCAAATCTGGTGATGGTACCAAAGAAAGACAAATCCTGGCGCATGTGCGTTGACTTCAAAGACCTCAACAAGGCTTGCCCCAAGGATCCCTTTCCCCTCCCTCGCATCGACCAAATCATCGACGCCACAGCAGGACACGACTCGCTGTGTTTCCTCGACGCATACTCAGGATACCATCATATAAAGATGGGAGAGTCCGACCAAGCTGCAACAGCTTTCATAACGCCATACGGCCCTTTTTTCTTCAACACTATGCCCTTTGGGCTTAAGAATGCCGGCGCAACCTACCAACGCATGATTCAAACATGCCTGGAAAAGAAAATCAGCAAAACAGTGGAGGCATATGTGGACGACGTGGTCATAAAAACAAGACATGTCGAAACCCTAATAGATGACTTCAGGTTTACATTCGATAACCCCCAGACATACGACATCAATTTGAATCCGAAAAATGCATTTTCGACGTCCCCTCGGGGAAACTGCTGGGCTTCATTGTTTCCAATAGAGGAATTGAAGTGAATCCGGCAAAAATCTGAGCTCTGTCGCAGTTGGATATACCAACGGACCTCAAGCACATCCAGAAACTAGCTGGATGCGTGGCCGCTTTGAGCCGCTTTATCTCCAGGTTAGGAGAAAAGGCATTACCTCTTTACCGCTCCCTTCGGCGCACCGAACACTTCGTGTGGACGGATGCATCCGCGACCGGACTCGATGAAACAAAAACCTTACTGTCCAGTAATCCAGTCCTAACAGCGCCAAATATCGACGAGCCTATGCTACTGCACATAGCTGCAGCACATCAAGTTGTAAGCACAGTGCTCGTCGTCGAAGAAGAGGATGACGGATACAAATTCCCGCTCCAAAAGCTAGTTTATTACGTATCCACGGTCCTCACCCCATGCAAATACCGATACCCACACTATCAAAGAATAGGATACTCGGTCTTCATGGCATCCCGGAAGTTGCGACACTACTTTCAAGAGTGTTCGATTATGGTGGCCTCCGAAGTACCACTCAATGACATAATGAATAACCGCGACGCTCCGGGCCGGATTGCTAAATGGGCTGTCGAGCTCCTTCCGTTCGACATAATATACAAACCACGGCGGGCCATCAAGTCGCAAGTACTGGCTGACTTTGTCGCCGAATGGACAGAAGACGAACTCCCTAAAGAGCACGGCGCGTACTCCAACTGGATCATGCACTTCGACGGCTCTAAAATGCTGGCCGGACTGGGAGCAGGTGTAGTCCTGACGTCTCCCGGTACAATACGTCCTCCAAATATTATACACAGACTCCAACAAGGCACCGAATATGAGGCTTTGTTGCATGGTCTTCGGATTGCAGTCTCTATGGGCATCCAACGCCTAGAAGTGCGCGGGGACTCAAACCTCACAATATCACAAATAAACGGAGACTTTGATGCCAATGATCTGAAAATGGCGGCCTACCGTAATGCCGTCCTAAAAATGTCAGCTCGGTTCGAGGGGCTCGAATTCCACCATGTGGCTCGAGAAAACAATCAAGAGGCGGACGTCCTCGCCCGCATCGATGCTAAATGCGACCCTGTCCCACCTAACATATTCCTGGAAAGGTTGTTCAAGCCATCCGTAGTATGGGAAGGGGAGTCCGGCAATACTAGCACGGATCCGAACACACCCCCAGATTCTGAATCATCAGACATAATCATAGGCTCTGCCACCGAAATAACATCTTCGGCCCATGAAATCATGGATGTAATCTCCCCGTTGACCGAGCCTTTCCTGGCCTACCTAAATAGGCAGGAGCTCCCCGAAGACCAAAATGAAGCACGCTGCATCGTCCGACGTTCTAAAGCTTACAAAGTCCAAGAAGGGGAACTCTACAAGAAAAGTGCTACCGGAGTGCTCCAAAGATGCATCTCCGAGGAGGAAGGGCGGCAACTCTACGCTGAAATACATGCCGGACTGGGCGGGCACCACGCCACGGCTCGAGCACTAGTAAGAAAGGCCTTCCGTACAGGCTTCTACTGGCCGACAGCCCGAGCAGACGCACAGGACCTTGTCCAACATTGCGTCGGTTGCCAGCTCTTTGCCAATCAGAGTCATAAGCCCCCTACTGCTCTCCAAACAATCCCCATAACTTGGCCCTTCGCGGTCTGTGGGCTGGATATGGTCGGACCTCTTAAAGGGGGAAGCCATAAGAAAAAATACTTATTGGTCATGGTGGACAAGTTCACCAAATGGATAGAAGCCAAACCAGTCAAAACGGCCGAATCCGGACCAGTAATAGACTTCATATCCGGGGTCGTACACCGATACGGTGTCCCCCACAGCATCATCACTAATAATGGCTCAAATTTCACAGCCGATGAAGTGAAAACTTGGTGCGGCAAAATGGGCATTAAGCTTGATTACGCTTCCCTCTACCATCCCCAAACAAACGGCCAGGTCGAACGAGAAAACAATCTCATAATGAGCGGCATCAAACCCAAACTAGTGCGATCCCTGACAGAGTCGGATACGCACTGGGTCAAAGCTCGACTCCGTACTCTGGGGGCTGCAGACCACGCTGAATCACACCACCGGATATACACCATTTTTCATGGTGTACGGCGCGGAAGCAGTACTACCCTGCGGCATAATACATGATTCGCCACACGTACACATGTATGAAGAGAAGGAAGCCAAGTTAGATCGGCAGGATAACTTGGATGCCCTGGAGGAGGAGCGCGACGTCGCAAAGGCCCACTCCGCATTCTATTAGCAACAAGCTCGACGATACCAAAGCAGAGAAGTACGGGCCAAAACTTATAATATTGGCGACCTCGTTCTACGCCTACCGGAGAAGAAGAAGGACAAGCTCAAACCCAAGTGGGAAGGCCCCTTCGTCATTGACAAAGTTTTCACCGGAGGAGCGTACCTCTTACGTAATGCATCCAATAATAGACTCGAGCCAAACCCATGGAATGCGACCAGACTTCGGAGATTCTATGCCTAACACCGAACTCAGTGTTCGTCTCCTTACCCCTCCTTTTTAATTATGCACCACCCCTTTTCCTTTCTCGAACTTTTTCTTCCTCACACAAAGTATTTAATACAGTGTGGACTCCCGGATCACTCCGGCTGCACTATGTGTGTAAGCAATACCTGGGGGCTTCCTATACGGAAGCTAAAAATAATTACTCAAATGGCTTTTTGCCCATCACATATGTGTTTCTTTTTCCATATGTGCCTTTTATTCACCATTATATGCATCGATATGACTTAAGATGTGGCCAACTGGGTTGCTTGGCTCTTGTGTTTATGCCCTACGTTCCCGTTAATTCGGCTAGGGCATAAGGGGAGCACCTCTGCGATTGTTACTGCCGGATCAGCCGGATGTGTAGCTCAGACTGGGTGAAGCCGAAAGCTAGCTTTCTTAAGAGAATATTCGGTCGTTGAACAAAAGATGTATTCGTTTATTACAACGTAAATCCCCAGAAGTCTTGTATCCTGCGCCATCGTTCACAGTCCGGACATGTGCATTGTCGCATGCGTACCCAGGGAAAGGAACCCCTAACGGAACTATACTCCCTGGAAGATGTTTCTTACTATCCATGTAATATAACATAACTAGTTGGGTACTTGTCTATTCAAGAACTTATGACCCCTATGCCTGGTTTCAACGCATACCCCGGTTTTGTATAACTGAGTGGGTATTCGGACACACCCCGGACTATAGGATCCGGGGGCTGAAGCGAAAAGGTCAACCATGACAAATAATTTTAATCCGGCTAGGGACTAATTATGTCCATTGAATTACACAGTCACTTGGACTGACTATATTCCTCCTCTATACCATCCAACAGGCTATCTACCTTACAATCCTGTTGAGAATACTTGGCGGCTAACGCTACCTGGTCATGTACCAGACTCACGGGAATTTCTTGCCCATCGGGCCCCACCGGTCCTACTTCGTCCATATGGTTCGGGTCCAGCTTGGTGTAGCGCGTCTTCACCATAGCCCAGGCTTCTCTTGCACCTTGCCGGCAAGCTGACATCTTCCACAATCGGAAGCGCCGCCGTGCTCCTTGAAGCATATCCACAAGCTCCCCCATGCCATTCGGCAGTAAGCTTGATGGCCACAAGGCCTGGGCAACACCCTCCATCACTTGCCGAGCTCACTCGCGCAGTTGCGAGAGGTCTTGCAGTAAATCACTTGAAGATGAGGACATCTCCTCCTCAGGGCGAGCCTTTAACATTCCTGCAAGCAGAATTCTTTCAATATACTTCCTCGTCGAACTATCATACAGTTCGTATAGGCACTCACCATAAATGCCGCGTCGAAGCCTTTTGTTCTCCTTCACGGAGTCCGCTAGCTGGGCGTGGACGTCTTTTAATTCTACGTCCAGCCAGACATTGGCATCTTGAAGATTGTTCTTCTCCTGCCTAACTTGCGTAAGAATGCGTTCGCCAACCTTTAGCTGCCTTTTGAGGTGCGAGTCGTCATCTCTTACGCCCTCCGGGTTCACCCCGGGATTGTCTGCCAAATTCTCTGTTAGACATGTTATACCAGGCATTTACTAACTGGTGCATATTCATACAATTGAGACAAATGCACTAGTAGAAAACAGGGCTTTCGTCCAGGCCAGTTTAGCCCATTAGTCCCGGTTCAATTCAGAACCGGGACCAATTGAGCTATTTGCCCCGGTTCGTGAGCCCAGGGGGCCGGCCGGGCCACGTGGGCCATTGGTCCCGGTTCGTCCGGACCTTTTGGTCCCGGTTGGTGGGACGAACCGGGACCAATGGTCCTGGCTCCTGGCCCACCACTATTGGTCCCGGTTGGTGGCATGAACCGGGACCAAAGGGTTACCTTTAGTCCCGGTTCATGCCACCAACCGGGACCAAAGGGTTGGCCCTCGTTGCACCAAGCTTTTAGTCCCACCTCGCGAACAGAAGGGCGCCCACACCTATTTATAAGCCCGTCCCTCTCTGTGTTGTTGATCTCCTCTCAAAGTGAAAATAGATGCACCTATAGAGGAAATTGGACCTAAATTTATAAATAGAAATTGATTATGAATTTATGTTTAATTTTCTCTATAAGTGCATCTATGTTCACTAACAGAGAAGTTTTTATTTTTTGTGACCTAAAAGAAAAAAGAAATCACCAAAAAACTGTAAGTATTTATTTCTAAGTAGAACTGAAAAAATAATGGCACTAGTAAAGTTAATCACAAACTTCAAATTCACACAAATTTCAAAGAATTCAATTTAACTATTCACACAAATTTCAAAGAATTAAAAAATAAAGCAAAAAACCAAAAGAAAATAATTAATGCAGAAAACAAAACAAAAAAACTGGAAAAAACTAAAAATAGCAACAATAAGTATTTTATTGTAAGTAGAAACAAAATAAAATGAATAAAGCAACAAAGAAAACAAAAAAAGAGTTTCCAAATTTGAAAACTAATGGCACTAACCGAAAGTTTATAATTTTTCTAAAACTAAAAGCAAAAAGAATTAAAAAATAAAGCAAAAAACAAAAGAAAATAAATAATGCAGAAAACAGAACAAAAAACTGAAAAAAATAAAAATAGCAACAATAAGTATTTTGTTGTAAGTAGAAACAAAATAAAATAAATAAAGCAACAAAGGAAACAAAAAAAATAGTTTTCAGATTCGAAAACTAATGGCACTAACAGAAAGTTTATAATTTTTCTAAAACTAAAAGCAAAAAGAATTAAAAAATAAAGAAAAAAACAACAAAAACTAAATAATGCAGAAAATAGAACAAAAAATTGAAAAAAAATAAAAATAGCAACAATAAGTATTTTGTTGTAAGTAGAAACAAAATAAAATAAATAAAGCAACAAAGAAAACAAAAAAAGAGTTTTCAGATTTGAAAACTAATGGCACTAACAGAAAGTTTAAAATTTTTCTAAAACTAAAAGCAAAAAGAATTAAAAAATAAAGCAAAAAACCAAAAGAAAAATAAACCAAAACCAAAATAAACTAAATAAAGAAACAAATAAAACAAAAAAATAAAAAAAAATGCCACCTACTGGGCCCCACGGCCTGAATACGACTAGAAACCCTATGGGCCAGGATTCAGGCCCGTGGAAGGCCCAGTAGGCCCACAGGCACAGATGGCAGAGTTAGGCCCGAAAGCCTGCTTTAGAGAGGAGCTCGAGAGGGGAGCCACACCGCACCTTATAAACTGGTGCGGCTCCCTCTCAACTAGCGAGGTGGGACTAAACATTTGGCGCGGGGCAGCACAAGGCCTTTGGTCCCGGTTGGTGGCACCAACCGGGACTAAAGGGGGGCATTAGTCCCGGTTGGTGCCACCAACCGGGACTAATGCCCTTGCTATATAACCAGGACTTGTGAAAATTTCACATCTCCCTCGCCTCCCTAGCCAGTTGCCCCCGCCGCCAGGCTTCCCAAATCGCTCGCGCGCTCCTCGTCGCCGTCGCCGCCGCCGGCCGCCATCCCCGTCTCCCCGTGCCCCTGCCCCGCGTCCGAGCCCATGCCGGCCGCCGCCCCGTGCCCCTGCCCCGTCCCCGAGCACGCACGG
>NC_041391.1:13204123-13222891 GCF_002162155.2 Triticum dicoccoides | reverse complement strand
CCATTGTCGACGTCGTCGTCGGCGCCTGCCCCCACTGCCGCCCCTGCCTCGACGCCGCCCCTCCTCCCCGTTCTGTCCGGCTCCGGCGACCCCCTTTCCTCCCTGTCCCCTCGTTCCTCTTCATATAATTTTTTTTCATATAATTTTTTTTCATATGCATATGTTGATTATATGAATGGATGGATAATGTATATGTTCATTATATGGATGGATGGATGATGTATGCTTTTTTCATATAATTTTTTTAGGCAGATTTTTAGATTTTTTTAGGCAGATTTTTCGAATTTTTTGTGTATGTATGTTATGTTTATATGTATGTATGTATGTTCATATGTATGTATGTTTATATGCAAAGCATATGCAAAGAAAATGTATGAATGGTCATATGCAAAGAAAAATGTATGTATGGTCATATGCAAAGAAAATGTATGTATGTATGTTCATATGAAAGAAAAATGGATGTATGTATATCTATTTATATGTCTTTTTTTAAATTTTTTTGTTTTTTGCATTTTTATAAAAATGTATATATGTTCTCTGTGTGTATATATGTTTTATGTTCATAGATTTTTATTTGAACATTATTTAAAAAAACAAGCAATACAAGTTAGAAGTAGCATCTTTGTGAGAGATTCGTTGCTACTTCTAAAGTTAAATTGTGATTAGTTAGATAGAATAGGTGGATTAAGAAGTAATCGAGGCAACAAGCAAGAACCAGATACAAAACTAACATGGACGACCAATTGGAACGATGTCGGGGTGAAAGATCACAGTGAAGATGAGACCAGGTTCTGCTATTTCCATCAACATTCGTGCACCAACTTTCAGTCCGTAACACTTGAGAAAGTTTATCCAAGTTCAGCCATAAAAAATCAGCGATCTTCTTGGTTCATGAACCCAACTCGGAACTTATATCCATGGCTTGTCTTCACTGTGACCATTAAACGGTGTATTCAGTTATGGAAAGGCCGAGCATCTTGAGTACATGTGTTCTGGCAGAGCAAATAATGCACTACAGGAAAAATAATATGAGAACACAATGTATTCCCTATCCAAATCAAGAAATAACTTCCTCCTTCACGTCAGTGTTGACCATCGTACAATTAGTACCTTTTATCCAAATATAGCAATCCAAATTTCCAAATTAATCGACATCATCACTACTAGAAAAAAGGCTGTTAATGACGCACCTGTTTTTGCTATTAATGGCGCACTATAGGTGCGCCACTATTAACACACAACTAGTAACAAAAAGTAATGGCGCTACAAATATGAATTTCGAATTTATTTGCAAAATCTCTCTGGAATTTAGTAAAATGGGCATAACTTTTGCATACGAACTCAGATTAAAAAAATTATATGAAAAATCATCTACTCGAAAAGTTACATCCGAATTCAATTGGGGAAACTCTGTTGAAGATTTTTAGAATCCCCAAAAACCTAACAGAATAAAAGATACGGGGCTTTTAAGATCTAGAGGCGGAAAAATGGAAAAAAATTAAACTTAGTAATGGAGCACCATTTGCTAGGTGCGACACTAGTAACAGAAAAAAAATATTTGGTGCGTCATTACTATGCCTAGAAGTGCGCCATTACTATCTAACTTAGTAATGACGCACCACATAGAAGTGCGCCATTACTAACAAATTACTCACTTAACATGCACTTGTTGATATATCTATCATATCAATCCTATTAAACCTTGTTGATGTCTAGGACTTTGTTCATGTTCATGAGTGTGATGGAATTTTGAAAAAATATTTCAAACTTCCCGGTCATATTACGTATCATATTTTGAACATTTTATCTAAAAAAATTTCTAAACAATTTTTTTTTCTGTTACTAGTGTCGCACCTAGCAAATGGTGCTCCATTACTAAGTTTAATTTTTTTCCATTTTTCCGCCTCTAGATCTTAAAAGCCCCGTATCTTTTATTCTGTTAGGTTTTTGGGGATTCTAAAAATCTTCAACAAAGGTTTCCCCAATTGAATTCGGATGTAACTTTTCGAGTAGATGATTTTTCATATAATTTTTTTAATCTGAGTTCGTATGCAAAAGTTATGCCCATTTTACTAAATTCCAGAGAGATTTTGCAAATAAATTCGAAATTCATATTTGTAAATTTACCCAACAACTAGACCACATATCACATGGGAAACTTATTTTCTTTTAATTTTTTTTAACATTTACATCATTTTCTTTATTTTTTTTAAAACTGAAAAGGCGGTCCAGGGGTGCATTTGGTGAAATTTTCAGCCACCTAGAAAGTTAGTAATGGCGCACCTTCACAAAGTGCGCCATTACTATGTGTACGTGTTGGTCAAACCTAGGTCAAAGTTAGTAATGGCGCACTTTGTATAGGTGCGCCATTACTAAGTTTGACATAGTAATGGTGCACCGATCAAGGTGCGTCATTACTAAGTTTGACCAAGGTTTGACCCAGTCATATATATAGTAATGGCGCACTTTGTAAAGGTGCGCCATTACTATGTCAATTAAGTAATGGCACACCTATACGAAGTGCATCATTACTATGTGTATGACTGGGTCAAACCTTGGTCAAACTTAGTAATGGCGCACTTTTCACCTGGTGCACCATTACTGTTTTGGTTACTAATCGCGCACCTACACATGGTGCACCATTACTATTTAGTAATGATGCACCACATGTATAGTGCGTCATTAGTGTCCATATTAGCTATAGCCATTTTTCTAGTAGTGCATGTTCAAAAAAACCACCCTCCTGGAAAGAAAAGAGGATTCTAGGAACATACTGTGCGCGTTTTAAAATCCTGTGTTAGGATGAGAAGGAACAAGTGTGGCATCTTGCCGAGGGCGGAGAAACCTGTAGGGTCCATGCACTTTGGGCACTGCGAATGAAACACACTAGATTCAGTGGGAAGAAAAATGCATGAACGGTGGCGGCTGCCATCCTAGGATTACCCGCGACCAAGGGACTAGGATTTATCGGGGATGGATGAAGAATTCGTATCTGGTTCTCCACGGGAAAACGCTATGCAATCGCCGAGAGGGGGTTTTCTTTGAACAAGCAGACGAGGGAGTAGGAGATTCAGTCATTCAGGCCCAATGAAATATTGTCGCTTCGTCCGTCCAGCTTACTGCTAAAGCTGGAAAGGGGGGGGGGTTGTGATTTGACGGCTCATTGGGCATTACTGTGGTGCTACGACCGGGGTGTGTCTACCGTGCAGTTTTGCACTCTAATTTGTGCATATGGCACGTGGATCCCCTTGTCGGATGCCCCACATATCAGCGAAAGGAAGTAGAAACACAGGAGTAACTAGTTACACATGAATATATTTTTGACAGAGAGATACTCCCTCTGTAAAGAAATATACAAATCTTCTATATCACAACTTTATACATAAGAAAAATCAAGGGGAATATATATAACATATATAATTATAAAAAACAGGGTTATTTTTAACACTGCATAGACGAGCTGGTGATGATGTATAGGCCGTCCGATTTGTATCTGACGGATAGGAAGAAAACTATGGCAATTTTGCAAAAAGGTACCCACACACCTCTCCCCATTTGCAAATAAGGACTTCCCTCATTCATCTTTTTCTCTGACAAGATAAAATACTCATACAAATGCATCTTGATGTTACGTGCAACGCACGGGCATTGTGTGGGTTTAGCTGAGAATATAATACTCAGACAAGCTCACGGTTCTGGTCTTTGGGCCGCAGGCCCACCCTGCATGTTTTGAGGCCCATGTGTTCTACCTCAGCGCTTTTCATATTGCAAGCGATCGATACGGTGCTGGTTTTAGATGCTGTCGCAAGGCGAATATACAAAATTGAATAAAGCACGTCAACTGTTGGAATGAAATCGAACGATAGTTCCTAACCAGCAATGAGAGTTGCAATTCTATCAACGATATACCATGTGATAAATAATGCTGTCATACAACTTATACGCACAGGACTCTTGTTTCACCATGCCAGATTATTACAACAAAATCTCTCGGAGGATAGATCAGTTTGGCAGTTGCGTGCTGCTACTGAAGAATTTCAAAGTTGATTTGGACCAGCTCTCCTTGCCGAGAAAGTTCGATTTTGACATCATCCCCTACCGCAAGACATGATTTAGATTTGAACCTTGACCATCCTTTACCATCAATCATCATGCAACCATCCTATGTACTTACGGTATATTGGGCAGGCTCATTCACACCAAGGCTGCGCATGGTAAGAGAAACTTGGATGCGGTCGCCCGGATTGTTGAACGACTCCCTCATTGCTCTAGGAATTCTCTGTTTGCAAACAAGAAGACATACCCAAACAGTTAGATCAACACAGTGAATCATGTGAAACAACATGGAAAGAAGAACAACGAAGCACTTGGGCGACCAATGCTTACCAAGAAGGTGGACATGTCGGTTTTTGTAAGGACTTTGGTATATGAAGTGCAAACTGCAGCCCAGTCTGTTGGCAGCGCAACTGCTCGTTCGGTTGCCGCTACACGGGCCGGAGCTGATGCAAGTGCAAGTGTTGGTGCAGGTAAGGAAGCCGCTGCTTCTGCCGGAGATGGTGCTCCTTGTAGAGCTGGTGCCAGTGTCGGAGCAGGTGCCGGTGTTGATGCCCGATACTCCGATAGATCAGCCGAATCCGCTTACGTGTTCGGTGCCCAATCCTCAGCTGGATCAAACTGAGTTGCTGCCACTGTCAATGCTAAAGCAACTGCCGATGTTCGATCCATTGCTGAAGGGGTACCGATTTGCGAGACAGCGGTGATCGTGTCTGGTCTGTTATGATCAGTTTTCTAACTTGACTAGGATCCGTGACCGTGATCCAGTTTTTTTCTTCATTTCTTTTAAACGTGAGAAGGACTAATTGTGGCGTTTTTGTTACACCAAACTGCAGTTCATCATACGGATTCAGCTTGTACTCAGACAATAGACTGACCCAATTGTTTACAATAATATAAGTGATGGACAGTGCCTTCGTTACTGACACGACATAAGAAGTGAAACCTGCAAAAATAGCCATCGTAGAGCAAACCAAATGGTTTATTCTGTGATGAATGTCACATGGCAAAACCTGTATCATAGAATTGCAGGAAAAGAAAGAAAACATGACATTAAATCAATAAGATTTAGACAGTAAATCAATAAGATTTACTTCATGTGACACGAGTGAATCCTTACCAGGAAATCACTATCTTCAAGTACTAAACATAAGATTGATCGTCCAACTACGGGTGGCATGCAGGGGCCCCGCCTACTCCCACAAGCAGGACAGTCCAAAGGTTATGACAAAGCGTATGGACCAAACATCCATGGCACGGGAAATCCTAGTGGGTGCGATAAACCCTGCAATGCATACAGATATTGGAGTGTAACCATAAATGATAAACCGTCCTCCCAAAAAAGATGATTTGGATAGTTCAAAATATACAGACTGAATTGAGTGGACAGACATTAACATAGACCATTCTCAAGACTGACCACACACCAAAAGCGGCAGTACTAATATACAATACGGGGTTCACAAACACAAATCAAGTACTGAACAATTGTACTTACTACAGACAAGCAAAGTTGCACTAATTAAACTCTGCAGACTATTTCTTGCCACCGACCTACGGAAGGAACCCCGCATAACTGACTAGGCCATGGACTTCGTGAGAGATATCTACATGCACCATCACCATCTCGTCAACCTTGGAGAACCTAACAGAGTGGTCTTTCCACTCATAAATATGATGATGAAGACATGCCACATCAGATTTGTTGGGAAGCTTTACAAGAACCACACCATTCGTAATCGAAGGCACAACCAGGAAATTGTTGTGGTCAAGTACAGCCTCGAGAACAAGACTGACAACAATGCTACAGGAAAACACTAGTTCAGGACACATGGCGACAAGGACACAACAGCTGGATAGTTTAGCAGTAGATGTCATCCTCAGGTCTTCCAGTTCACACGACATGACTTTGAGAACTTCATCTCCACCGCGGACCTGGTTCTAATTCAAATTGAAACCATATTTTATTACTACCTCTGTTCAGAAATATAAGATGATTTTCGAAATTATACTCCATCTAGGACTACATATACACACAAAAATGAGTGAACAAAGACACTAGAACATGTCTTCAAAGGCATGAGAGCAGAGGGATTACTTGCAATATCCATAACAAAAGTTATAGAGGAAAGTATACCCTCTTCAAAGGTAGCATTGATGTTCATAAAGTACTCCCTCCGTCCCAAAATTCTTGTCTTAGATTTGTCTAGATATGGATGTATCAAGTCACATTTTTGCATTAGATACATCTGTATCTAGACAAATTTAAGACAAGATATTTGGGACAGAGGGAGTTGTTGAAAGTAATCTATAAGAAATCAGTGTCAACCTCTCGCATGTTTTGGTCAAAAGAGGAATTTAGAACCATCATTTGGCACACAAAAATCACAGGCAAGATCACCCAGAAAGTTGTACTACTAGTACTAGTAATGAGTGTTAGATGAAAAAACACGATCAAGATCGAGAAAAAGATCGTCAAGAAGAGATATTACCTGGACTTTCTTAGTGATGGATCCTAGAGAGGGGGGCTTGGACAGGGCAATGGCTTGAGCTTGTCTGCGGTAGTTTCGGCAGGGTGCTTGCGCTTCTTCGTACCATGAGCCTGGACGGTTTTGGCGAGAGCCATAGACATCATGTCGGCCGGTGCTCTCGCATCCATCCAAGAGAGGAAGCTGAGAGAGAAGAGTGAAATGAGGAACGAGATGAGGGAGAAGCGAAATGAGTTGGGTTTTTCTTCAAAAGATGAGGCTGAGAGAGAAGAGTGAAATGATGGTTGCTTCGTCCGTCCAACTTACTGCTGGAAGGGAGGGGGTTTTGTGATTTGACGGCTCATTGGGCATTACTGTGGCGCTTCGATCGGGGTAGTCTACCGTCACTCTACTACAAAGTAATTTAGTGCATGGCTGGTGGACCCCGATGCTGGCTGTCCCACACGTCGGCGAAAGTGAGTAATTTAGTGCATGGCTGGAGGAGGATCCGCACGGTAGAGCGTGTCCACTGTTTTTCTGAAGAAAAAAATGATTACAACAAGCGTTTCCACTCTTACGACGGAGAAGTGCGAAACACGTCAGCCACTTGAACATACACAGTGCTCCTACTACTAGGCATGTGCAGTGGTTCATACATCAGTACTACATAATCTTGTTGCTAGTGTAGTATGATATGACGATAACAAATGATGTTGTGCGCATGTCAACTATATGAACAGTAATGTAGTAACATAATACCGCTTTTTCGACTATCCACTCGAGAATGAACGGTGAGATCAATGTTAACAGAACTAGGTCTATAGCGCACGGAGAGTACGGTGCTACAGTACTCCACGAAACATGAACCACATGAAGCATGAATAGTGTTAGGCAGGGTGTATGAAGGGTGCACGGGATGGGAGCAAAATTTCCCTTCTCGGCCCACTTTTGGGTGTTTGGCAGAGTGCATGAAGGGTGCATGAGTCCACACTAGTAGGTTAACACAAATACACGAAGTGGAAGCAACTATATTGAGATGAGAATGCAACCAAACACACACACACGCTTTGTGCTACAGTGACTGATATGCATCATATGCGTTTGATCCAACGGTCATGTTGCACCGAGACATGGGCATGCCCATGCAGAGGGCGCCTAAACACCACCGAAGTCCCTCTGCTTCTCGAGGCGCACGGCGTTAGTGATGCAGCGTGCAACCGCCTGTAGAGCCCGCTCCCGGTCGATGGGAGCCAACTCGTCAAAGACGGCATCCAATGGCACGAATGGATTCCGGTGACAGAGCCCTGAAAGGATTCTACTGGCAACGATAACGGCAGCCTGCAACCCCTCCTTGTCTAGCTCCGCCTCCACCATCGCGCAGAGACGGCCCAGCTCCTCGGAGATATAGGTGAAGAAGGATACCAGGTCAGGAAGCCACAACTCGTTGAAGTCGAACAGATGGTCGAATGGGTTTAGCCCGACGGCCAGCATGGTCGCGCTGGCACGACGGTAGGCATCGCGCAGCCGCAACACGTGTGTGGCAACTTGGTTCACCAAGTGGCTGAGGCGATCGTGGACCTCATCACGATCGGCCCGCTCGCGCTCCAGCCTTCTCCCCTGACGGCCTATCGTATCTCCCGCTTTCTACAGCAACGCCGCTGATGCCTCAAGCATCTTTGTGGTGGATGCCTGCCGCTTTTGAAGCTCCGTGAACCGCCGCACATAATGGAGAAGCATGGCACTCCTCTCCTCCTTGAGCTCATAGAGCTCCACGTCCTTGGCCCTGAGCTCCGTATCCTTGGCCTGGAGCTCCTGTGTCAGGCGCCTCACCTCGGACTCAGTGATCTGCTGCGCCGCCATGGCACCAGGTAGAAGCAATGGGGAGAGGAAGCAAAGGGGGCGAAACGGCTGAAAGTCAATGCAATCTACGGGAAAGCGGAGGGAGCCAGCCGAGGAGCGGGGGATCTTTTGGTTTTCACCATGGTAAAACATCAGTCGACGACTTCTCACATCAGGGAGCAGTGGGTTTTACATGCGGAGTCATCGTGAGTAATTGCTGCCGCGCCTGCTCCCGTCAATCAAAAAATTATAAATCCTGCCGCGCCTGCTCCCGTCAATCAAAAAATTAAAAATCCTGCCGCACCCAAACACAAGACCAACGCCGAGGTGTATATTTAAATTTACCTGCTGGCAAGTAGATAAAAAAGGGGTGAAAAAACAAATGTGGCGGCTGCCTAGCTAATCGGTCGAACTAGCCCAGCTAGCTAGCCATCGTGCTTCACTGATGTACTTGGCGGGAAAGGTGGTCTTTCGTGATTTGACGACTCATTTACTTGCTTTGGCGCTACGAAGGAGGAGGACCCAGAAAACGCGTGGTAGGGCGTCCCACGTCATGAAGAATATATGCGTGCACCACCCGGGAGGACCCTGAAACCGCACGGTAGGGTGTGCCATGTCTCGGCACGGAGGAAAAATATGCGTGTAAAAATATACTATATCAGACGTAGTACCTATGGTTCGACCTCGGGACCCAGCCAGTCGGTCGAAAACACCCCACTAGCCACACAGCTTCATCATGCTAATGTGGCACGGATGATAGGTGTGGTTAGCTCCGTCTCGACCAGCCACAACGTCTCTTGTTCTAGGCGATTCTTCTATTTTCCAAGGTTTTTTTAGTTGTAATAACACCACGGAAAGCTAGTACCGCTCTTCCTGTGTGCCCGTGCACAGGTTAGACGATGGAGAGAAGAGAGAGATCGCAGACCTGGGACCCACCAGTAAGTGATTCAACGGTCATGCACGTGTTGCCGAGGCACTACCTCTACTCTACTCAACGTAATACTGTATAAAATCAAGTTATGGGATGAAGCCAACAACCATTGTTAATGACAAGTGGGACCCTCGTGTGTTGTTCCGATATTTCAGGGTAGGATGGTTTTTTTGAACAAACTCGTTGCGCGGTTAGACAAGTAATGGCACGAGTTACACGTATTTTGCAAGTTTATGAACAAAAATGACAGCGACATAGAATATCACATCCACCCCGCAGCTTAGATGCTATGGTGATACGAGTTTTTACACCGTTGGAAGTGTGATCCAATGGCTTGGGAGTAGTATTTGTAATTATGAACAATTTCCAAACTCTCCAAAGGTTTTTTTGCAAATAAAATATTCAGGCCTCGTGTGTGCCGCTGCAACTTGGATCCAACGGCTCCCCGTTGCTCATATTAGGTGCTCCTCGTAGCTTAATTACCCGCTACAGTGATATGAGCATCTAGGTCGTATGATCAGTGATCAGATGGCACATGCATAGTACTTGTACTTTCTGCGCAATTCCCAAACTCTCTCAGCCATATATTGCAAAAACATTCAAACCTCCTACTGTCGGCCGTTAGATCTCCATGAACTTGTATAACCATAGAATCTACGGTGCGGGAGCACCTCATATTCTCCCGTGCGAGAAAACATAAGGTGCTCTCGCAGCTTGGATGCTACGGTGATACGAGCTTCGAGGTCGTTCGATCTGAGATCCAATGGCATCTGAGCAGTCTTTGTGCTTGTAAGCAGTGGCCGAACTCTTTGGGGGCTTTACTGCAAAAAACCATACGAACCACCAAGGAGGTGTTGGGTCACAAATCCAACGGCTCCAAAGAGCTTGTATCACCAAAGCATCTAAGGTGTGGTACCACATGATATTCTTACATACAGGAGAATATGATGTCCTCCTTCATCTTAGATGCTACGGTGATACGAGCTTCGAGGTTGTTGGATATGGGATCCAAGGGCATCTGAGTAGTTTTTGTACAAATTGTGTGCAATTCTCAAACTCATCAAGGTTTCCTGTAAAAATATTAAGACATCATGTGAGCTGCTATATCTCAGATCTACAAGCTCCAAGCAACTCGTATCGGCATATAGCATCTAAGGTATGGGGGCACATGATATTCTCCCGGGGAGGAGGGGTGGGGGTGAGGGAGTCCTGGATTGGGGGGTATCCAGACAGCCGGACTATATACATCGTCCGGACTATTGGAGCGTGAAGATAAAAGACTCAAGACTCCGTCCCGCGTCCGGATGGGACTCTCCTTTGCGTGGAAGACAAGCTTGGTGATCCGGATATTGTGTTTCCTTCCTTGTAACCGACTCCATGTAAACCCTAGCCCTGTCCGGTGTCTATATAAACCGGAGAGGCTGGTCCTTAGGAGGCCAATCGCAATTACAATCATAATCATCATAGGCTAGCTCCTAGGGTTTAGCCTCTACGATCTCGTGGTAGATCTACTCTTGTACTACTCATATCGTCAATATTAATCAAGAAGGAAGTAGGGTTTTACCTCCATTGAGAGGGCCCGAACCTGGGTAAACATTGTGTCCCTTGCTTCCTGTTACCATCAGCCAAAGACGCACAGATCGGGGGCCCCTACCTGAGATCCGCCCGTTTTGACACCGACATTGGTGCTTTCATTGAGAGATCATCTGTGTCGTTGCTGCAAGGCTCGATTGCTCGTCTCGTTGTCAGGGACAACATTACCTCTGGGGGAGCACTGGATGTAGGGCAAACTCTCTGACTTGGCGCCTTCATCATGGCCGCCCCATCGGCTGTCGCCCCGACGATGGCCTCTCGGGTCATCGCGCATAACCTTTGCATCAATTCGGAACTTGCCGAACAGATGGATTCGACGGAGCTCTCCTCCCTTAATGAGCTCTTGGATCACATCACCGCTTTGGGAGTCGCTACGTACTATGACCGAATCGGGCTTAAACCCGACCAAATGGACATTAAATCCCCGCCGGCCACCCATGAGATAGCGGTAGTGGAGGAACCGCACACGGACTACCCCTCAGTTTTGAGGATGAAATATGTCCGGATCACCGATCTCCCTGAGCCGGACACTCGCCCAAGGGAAGACATGACACGGACCCCGGACTTAGAATCGGGCATTGGGCCAGAGAAATTGGGCAGCACCTCGGATCCCGAGCCGTCAGGATCGGAAGCTCCCATGCCCCTGGGTACTGGATCGGATCAGAATCCGGATTCAGCTATTTCCACCCACATGGACTTAAACCGTCTCTCCCATAGCAGGCAAGAGCCCCAGGAGACAGTACATCGTTACTGGGCCAGATTCCTCCTTGTGCTAAACAAGGTCAAAGACTGCCGCGAGGAGTACGTAGTCTTACTTTTCTGCAAATATTGCACGAACAAAGGAATCCTTAATGCCATAAGTCGCCGTGACATAGTACACTTTGCGAACTTGGCAACCATAGTACAGAAGTACTGTGCGATGGAAAGCACCTGGAAAACCCAAACATAATTTTGGGATAGTCCGGCTCTCACGAAAACCTCTGTCCGAACTAAACGGGCGAACTCTCGTAAGTCGGCTGATCCAATCCCCAAGAAACCAAAGCCCACCCCAGGACAAGGAACCATATTGGAAGAATGGCTCAATGGTCCATGTAAGCTCCATAGTACTCCGGACACAACACCAACTCATAGCCTTAGGGCATGTTGGATACTCCGGCAGGTTGCCAAAAGCAGCGAGGATCTTCTTGCAAGCCATAAAGCAGAATAACATCCTGCCAACTAACACAATATGGTACTAACAGTCTTCGAGACTTTTGCCTCAAACAATAGGCGCAAGCGAGCTCATTGAAGCTCCGCCAAAATTTGCCATGTCGCAAAAATAAACCCCTGGAACAACACTGCTATAACTTTCAATGCTAGTGATGAACCTCGATTCCTGACTGTCCGGGCACCAGCCGCCCGGGTCCTTAGCCCGATCGTGGATGGTTTTTGGCTCACTAAAGTACTCATGGACGGCAGAAGCGGATTAAATTTGATCTATGAAGAAACACTCGACAAGATGGAAATTGATAAAAGCCGCATTGAACAAAGCGGAACAACTGTCAGGGGAATTATTCCTAGTCCGGAAGCGCGGTGTGCGGGAAAAATCACACTCGATGTGGTATTCGGCACCCCGGAGAATTATAGCTCTGAAGAAATCACATTCCAAGTGGCTCCTTTTAGCAGAGGATACCACGCCCTTCTAGGGTGGTACGCCTTTACAAGCTTTCAAGCTATACCCCATTACGGGTACATGAAGCTTAAAATGCCTGGACCCAATGGAATCATCACTCTAGCCAGTGATCCGGACGTCGCACTTCGCGCCGAAAACAAAACCGCAGCACTAGCCCTGGAAGCATTATCCGAAGCCCTAGCAGCCGAATAATTAACAACACTTCGGGCCACCATGGACAGGGACGACGTGATACTCGGCAAATGACCCAAGTCCACCTTATTTAAACCCGCAGACGAGATAGTCAAATTCCAAGTCCATCCAATGGACCCAACGAAGACAGCTTCCATAGGAACACAGTTGAGCCCCGCAATGGACGCCGCACTGCGAGACTTCTTACACGAGAATTGGGACATTTTCGCCTGGCACCCATCGGACATGCCGGGCATCCCACGCAGATTGGCCGAACACAGCCTCAATATACTAAAAGGATACAAACCTGTCAAGCAGACACTAAGGCGGTTTTCAGAGCCCAAACGGCAAGCCATGGGGGAAGAGCTAGCCAAGCTACTCGAGGCCAGATTCATTAGAGATATCAAGCATCCAGATTGCCTGGCAAATCTGGTGATGCTACCAAAGAAAGACAAATCCTGGCGCCTGTGCGTCGACTTCAAAGACCTCAACAAGGCTTGCCCCAAGGATCCCTTTCCCCTCCCTCGCATCGATCAAATCATCGACGCCACAGCAGGACACGACTCGCTGTGTTTCCTCGACGCATACTCAGGATACCATCATATAAATATGGGAGAGTCCGACCAAGCTGCAACAGCTTTCATAACGCCATACGGCCCTTTTTTCTTCAACACTATGCCCTTTGGGCTTAAGAATGCCAGCGCAACCTACCAACGCATGATTCAAACATGCCTGGAAAAGAAAATCAGCAAAACAGTGGAGGCATATGTGGACGACGTGGTCATAAAAACAAGACATGTCAAAACCCTAATAGATGACTTCATGTTTACATTCGATAACCCGCAGACATACGACATCAATTTGAATCCGAAAAAATGCATTTTCGACGTCCCCTCGGGGAAACTGCTGGGCTTCATTGTTTCCAATAGAGGAATTGAAGCGAATCCGGCAAAAATCTGAGCTCTGTCACAGTTGGATATACCAACGAACCTCAAGCACATCCAGAAACTAGCTGGATGCGTGGCCGCTTTGAGCCGCTTTATCTCTAGGTTAGGAGAAAAGGCATTACCTCTTTACCGCTCCCTTCAGCGCACCGAACACTTCGTGTGGACGGATGCATCCGCGACCGGACTCGATGAAACAAAAACCTTACTGGCCAGTAATCCAGTCCTAACAGCGCCAAATATCGACGAGCCTATGCTACTGCACATAGCTGCAGCACATCAAGTTGTAAGCACAGTGCTTGTCGTCGAAGGAGAGGTTGACGGATACAAATTCCCGCTCCAAAAGCTGGTTTATTACGTATCCACGGTCCTCACCCCATGCAAATACCGATACCCACACTATCAAAGAATAGCATACTCGGTCTTCATGGCATCCCGGAAGTTGCGACACTACTTTCAAGAGTGTTCGATTATGGTGGCCTCCGAAGTACCACTCAATGACATAATGAATAACCGCGACGCTCCGGGCCGGATTGCTAAATGGGCTGTCGAGCTCCTTTCGTTCGACATAATATACAAACCACGGCGGGCCATCAAGTCGCAAGTACTGGCTGACTTTGTCGCCAAATGGACAGAAGACGAACTCCCTAAAGAGCACGGCGCGTACTCCAACTGGATCATGCACTTCGACGGCTCTAAAATGCTGGCCGGACTGGGAGCAGGTGTAGTCCTGACGTCTCCCGGTACAGTACGTCCTCCAAATATTATACACAGACTTGAACAATGCACCGAATATGAGGCTTTGTTGCATGGTCTTTGGATGGCAGTCTCTATGGGCATCCAACGCCTAGAAGTGCGCGGGGACTCAAACCTCACAATATCATAAATAAACGGAGACTTTGATGCCAAGGATCTGAAAATGGTGGCCTACCATAATGCCGTCCTAAAAATGTCAGCTCGGTTCGAGGGGCTCGAATTCCACCATGTGGCTCGAGAAAACAATCAAGAGGCGGACGTCCTCGCCCGCATCGATGCTAAATGTGACCCTGTCCCACCTAACATATTCCTGGAAAGGTTGTTCAAGCCATCCGTAGTATGGGAAGGGGAGTCCGGCAATACTAGCACGGATCCGAACACACCCCTAGATTCTGAATCATCAGACATAATCATAGGCTCTGCCACCGAAATAACATCTTCGGCCCATGAAATCATGGATGTAATCGCCCCGTTGACCGAGCCTTTCCTGGCCTACCTAAATAGGCAGGAGCTCCCCGAAGACCAAAATGAAGCACGCTGCATCATCCGGCGTTCTAAAGCTTACAAAGTCCAAGAAGGGGAACTCTACAATAAAAGTGCTACCGGAGTGCTCCAAAGATGCATCTCCGAGGAGGAAGGGCGGCAACTCTAGGCTGAAATACATGCCGGACTGGGCGGGCACCACGCCACGACTCGAGCACTAGTAAGCAAGGCCTTCCGTACAGGCTTCTACTGGCCGACGGCCCGAGCAGACGCACAGGACCTTGTCCAACATTGCGTCGGTTGCCAGCTCTTCGCCAATCAGAGTCATAAGCCCCCTACTGCTCTCCAAACAATCCCCATAACTTGGCCCTTCGCGGTCTGTGGGCTGGATATGGTCGGACCTCTTAAAGGGGGAAGCCATAAGAAAAAATACTTATTGGTCATGGTGGACAAGTTCACCAAATGGATAGAAGCCAAACCAGTCAAAACGGCCGATTCCGGACTAGTAATAGACTTCATATCCGGGGTCGTACACCGATACGGTGTCCCCCACAGCATCATCACTAATAATGGCTCAAATTTCACAGCCGATGAAGTGAAAACTTGGTGCGGCAAAATGGGCATTAAGCTTGATTACGCTTCCCTCTACCATCCCCAAACAAACGGCCAGGTCGAACGAGAAAACAATCTCATAATGAGCGGCATCAAACCCAAACTAGTGCGATCCCTGACAGAGTCGGATACGCACTGGGTCAAAGCTCGACTCCGTACTCTGGGGGCTGCAGACCACGCTGAATCACACCACCGGATATACACCATTTTTCATGGTGTACGGCGCGGAAGCAGTACTACCCTGCGGCATAATACATGATTCGCCACACGTACACATGTATGAAGAGAAGGAAGCCAAGTTAGATCGGCAGGATAACTTGGATGCCCTGGAGGAGGAGCGCGACGTCGCAAAGGCCCACTCCGCATTCTATCAGCAACAGGCTCGACGATACCAAAGCAGAGAAGTACGGGCCAAAACTTATAATATTGGCGACCTCGTTCTACGCCTACCGGAGAAGAAGAAGGACAAGCTCAAACCCAAGTGGGAAGGCCCCTTCGTCATTGACAAAGTTTTCACCGGAGGAGCGTACCTCTTACGTAATGCATCCAATAACAGACTCGAGCCAAACCCATGGAACGCGACCAGACTTCGGAGATTCTACGCCTAACACCGAACTCAGTGTTCGTCTCCTTACCCCTCCTTTTTAATTATGCACCACCCCTTTTCCTTTCTCGAACTTTTTCTTCCTCACACAAAGTATTTAATACAGTGTGGACTCTCGGATCACTCCGGCTGCACTATGTGTGTAAGCAATACCTGGGGGCTTCCTATACGGAAGCTAAAAATAATTACTCAAATGGCTTTTTGCCCATCACATATGTGTTTCTTTTTCCATATGTGCCTTTTATTCACCATTATATGCATAGATATGACTTAAGATGTGGCCAACTGGGTTGCTTGGCTCTTGTGTTTATGCCCTACGTTCCCGTTAATTCGGCTAGGGCATAAGGGGAGCACCTCTGCGATTGTTACTGCCGGTTCAGCCGGATGTGTACCTCAGACTGGGTGATGCCGAAAGCTAGCTTTCTTAAGAGAATATTCGGTCGTTGAACAAAAGATGTATTCGTTTATTACAACGTAAATCCCCAGAAGTCTTGTATCCTGCGCCATCGTTCACAGTCCGGACATGTGCATTGTCGCATGCGTACCCAGGGAAAGGAACCCCTAACGGAACTATACTCCCTGGAAGATGTTTCTTACTATCCATGTAATATAACATAACTAGTTGGGTACTTGTCTATTCAAGAACTTATGACCCCTATGCCTGGTTTCCATGCATACCCCGGTTTTGTATAACTGAGTGGGTATTCGGACACACCCCGGACTATAGGATCCGGGGGCTGAAGCGAAAAGGTCAACCATGACAAATAATTTTAATCCGGCTAGGGACTAATTATGTCCATTGAATTACACAGTCACTTGGACTGACTATATTCCTCCTCTATACCATCCAACAGGCTATCTATCTTACAATCCTGTTGAGAATACTTGGCGGCTAACGCTACCTGGTCATGTACCAGACTCACGGGAATTTCTTGCCCATCGGGCCCCACCGGTCCTACTTCGTCCATATGGTTCGGGTCCAGCTTGGTGTAGCGCGTCTTCACCATAGCCCATGCTTCTCTTGCACCTTGCCGGCAAGTTGACATCTTCCACAATCGGCAGCGCCGCCGTGCTCCTTGAAGCATATCCACAAGCTCCCCCATGCCATTCGGTAGTAAGCTTGATGGCCACAAGGCCTGGGCAACACCCTCCATCACTTGCCGAGCTCACTCGCGCAGTTGCGAGAGGTCTTGCAGTAAATCACTTGAAGATGAGGACATCTCCTCCTCAGGGCGACCCGTTAACATTCCTGCAAGCAGAATTCTTTCAATATACTTCCTCGTCGAACTATCATACAGTTCGTATAGGCACTCACCATAAATGCCGCGTCGAAGCCTTTTGTTCTCCTTCACGGAGTCCGCTAGCTGGGCATGGACGTCTTTTAATTCTACGTCCAGCCAGACATTGGCATCTTGAAGATTGTTCTTCTCCTGCCTAACTTGCATAAGAATGCGTTCGCCAACCTTTAGCTGCCTTTTGAGGTGCGAGTCGTCATCTCTTACGCCCTCCGGGTTCACCCCGGGATTGTCTGCCAAATTCTTTGTTAGACATGTTATACCAGCCATTTACTAACTGGTGCATATTCGTACAATTGAGACAAATGCACTAGTAGAAAACAGGGCTTTCGTCCAGGCCAGTTTAGCCCATTAGTCCCGGTTCAATCCAGAACCGGGACCAATGGAGCTATTTGCCCCAGTTCGTGAGTCCAGGGGGCCGGCCGGGCCACGTGGGCCATTGGTCCCGGTTCGTTCGGACCTTTTGGTCCCGGTTGGTGGGACGAACCGGGACCAATGGTCCTGGCTCCTGGCCCACCACTATTGGTCCGGGTTGGTGGCATGAACCGGGACCAAAGGGTTACCTTTAGTCCCGGTTCATGCCACCAACCGGGACTAAAGGGTTGGCCCTCGTTGCACCCAGCTTTTAGTCCCACCTCGCCAACAGAAGGGCGCCCACACCTGTTTATAAGCCCATCCCTCTCTGTGTTGTTGATCTCCTCTTAAAGTGAAAATAGATGCACCTATAGAGGAAATTGGACCTAAATTTATAAAGAGAAATTGATTATGAATTTATGTTTAATTTTCTCTATAAGTGCATCTATGTTCACTAACAGAGAAGTTTTTATTTTTTGTGACCTAAAAGAAAAAAGAAATCACCAAAAAACTGTAAGTATTTATTTCTAAGTAGAACTGAAAAAATAATGCCACTAGTAAAGTTAATCACAAACTTCAAATTCACACAAATTTCAAAGAATTCAATTTAACTATTCACACAAATTTCAAAGAATTAAAAAATAAAGCAAAAAACCAAAAGAAAATAATTAATGCAGAAAACAAAACAAAAAAACTGGAAAAAACTAAAAATAGCAACACTAAGTATTTTATTGTAAGTAGAAACAAAATAAAATGAATAAAGCAACAAAGAAAACAAAAAAAGAGTTTCCAAATTTGAAAACTAATGGCACTAACCGAAAGTGTATAATTTTTCTAAAACTAAAAGCAAAAAGAATTAAAAAATAAAGCAAAAAACAAAAGAAAATAAATAATGCAGAAAACAGAACAAAAAACTGAAAAAAATAAAAATAGCAACAATAAGTATTTTGTTGTAAGTAGAAACAAAATAAAATAAATAAAGCAACAAAGGAA
>NC_041391.1:13203227-13204078 GCF_002162155.2 Triticum dicoccoides | reverse complement strand
CAAAAAGAATTAAAAAATAAAGAAAAAAACAACAAAAACTAAATAATGCAGAAAACAGAACAAAAAACTGAAAAAAATAAAAATAGCAACAATAAGCATTTTGTTGTAAGTAGAAACAAAATAAAATAAATAAAGCAACAAAGAAAACAAAAAAAGAGTTTTCAGATTTGAAAACTAATGGCACTAACAGAAAGTTTATAATTTTTCTAAAACTAAAAGCAAAAAGAATTAAAAAATAAAGCAAAAAACCAAAAGAAAAATAAACCAAAACCAAAATAAACTAAATAAAGCAACAAATAAAACAAAAAAACAAAAAAAATGCCACCTACTGGGCCCCCACGGCCTGAATACGACTAGAAACCCTATGGGCCAAGATTCAGGCCCGTGGAAGGCCCAGTAGGCCCACAGGCACAGATGGCAGAGTTAGGCCCGAAAGCCTGCTTTAGAGAGGAGCTCGAGAGGGGAGTCGCACCGCACCTTATAAACTGGTGCGGCTCCCTCTCAACTAGCAAGGTGGGACTAAACATTTGGCACGGGGCAGCACAAGGCCTTTGGTCCCGGTTGGTGGCACCAACCGGGACTAAAGGGGGGCATTAGTCCCGGTTGGTGCCACCAACCGGGACTAATGCCCTTGCTATATAACCAGGACTTGTGAAAATTTCACATCTCCCTCGCCTCCCTAGCCAGTTGCCCCCGCCGCCAGGCTGCCCAAATCGCTCGCGCGCTCCTCGTCGCCGTCGCCGCCGCCAGCCGCCATCCCCGTCTCCCCGTGCCCCTGCCCCGCGCCCGAGCCCACGCCGGCCGCTGCCCCGTGCCCCTGCCCCGTCCCCAAGCACGCACGGCCGCGCCCC
>NC_041391.1:13130614-13203180 GCF_002162155.2 Triticum dicoccoides | reverse complement strand
GACGTCGTCGCCGGCGCCCGCCCCCACTGCCGCCCCTCCTCCCCGTTCGGTCCGGCTCCGGCGACCCCCTTTCCTCCCTGTCCCCTCGATCCTCTTCATATAATTTTTTTTCATATAATTTTTTTTCATATGCATATGTTGATTATATGTATGGATGGATGATGTATATGTTCATTATATGGATGGATGGATGATGTATGCTTTTTTTCATATAATTTTTAGGCAGATTTTTAGATTTTTTTAGGCAGATTTTTAGAATTTTTTGTGTATGTATGTTATGTTTATATGTATGTATGTATGTTCATATGTATGTATGTTTATATGCAAAGCATATGCAAAGAAAATGTATGAATGGTCATATGCAAAGAAAAATGTATGTATGGTCATATGCAAAGAAAATGTATGTATGTATGTTCATATGAAAGAAAAATGTATGTATGTATATCTGTTTATATGTCTTTTTTTTAAAAATTTTGTTTTTTGCATTTTTATAAAAATGTATATATGTTCTCGGTGTGTATATATGTTTTATGTTCATAGATTTTTATTTGAACATTATTTAAAAAAACAAGCAATAGAAGAAGAAGAAAAAGAATGAGAGGAAAAAGGAAAAAAGAAGAGGAAGAAAGGAGAAGAAGAGGGGATAGGAAGAAGAGGAGAAATAAATAAGAAGAAGAAAAAGAAGAAAAAGAAGAAGAGAAGAAGAAAAGAATAGAGGAGAAGAAGAAAAAATAGAATTTTTTTTCTATTTTTTCTTCTTCTCCTCTATTCTTTTCTTCTTCTCCTCTTTTTTTTCTTCTTTTTTTTCTTCTTCTTCTTCCTTCTTCCTTCTTCCTCTTTTCTTCCTTTTCCTTATTTTCCTTTCTCGAGGGATAAGAAGAAAAGAAGAGGAGAAGAAGAAAGAAAGGAATAGAGGAGAAAGAAGAAACTTTGACACGAGGGGGGGGGGTACCGATACCCCCTCCCCGATAACATTATTTTCCCATGTATATGTATGTTGTGTCGTTGTCGATATAACGAGGGTGTCGAGGATCGCCGAGGGGTCGAGGGTCGGGAACTAGGGTAGAGGGTCGAGGGTCGTTAAGGGGTCAAGGGTCGAAGGTTTCAGGGTCGAGGGTTCCTATAGTGTCAAAGTATTGAAGAAATCCAATAGCTTGTGGGCGTCGATGCCCACATCGATGCCCACGTCACTTGTGGGACATAGATGTACTGTTCAATGCCGACCCCCTCCCGATAGCTTCAACACGTGGGGGGGTCGATATTACCCCCTCCTAGCTTGAAGCGTTCTCGAGGCCACCCCCTAACCCTTGAAGCGTTGTCGAGGCCACCCCAAACCCTAGATGAATCCTTATTGTGATTAGCTAGCTAGTTCTACGTTTGCCACTAATATATCCATATCTGTCATGTTTGAATAATAATTGCCATGTTGTAAATATTTGTAGAAACTATGGACACCCCCCGAGACGAAGCACAAGAAGCGTTGTTGAGGGACATAATCGCAGAAGGAAGTGATGCCCTCTCGATGTTTCTCAACGACAACGATGGTCTGGAAGGAGAGGGTGAAGAAGCAGTTGGCCCTCTCCTCATTGATTTACATGGCTCCGATGACCCAATGCCGGTGCAAGAAGGAGAGGGTGAAGAAGTAGACCGTGAGGACGGCTCCGGTGATCACCAAACCGAGTCCGGCCAGGTATATATATTAGTTAAGCCTGTGCTGACTAGCTAATTGATGCATTCATTGTTTTGGTATGTACACATATTAATTAACTCTCATCTTTGTTCTTTTTTCTAGCCCTCCGGATCGAGCACAACTTCGGTAAAGAGACGAGGCCCGAAGAAAAAGTTGAGCTCGGATGAAAAGTTTGAGATCATACAAATCGCGCGCGACGGCCAACCGATTGAACCCTACCGGACAAAGAAGGCATTTGTTGCTCAGTGTGGGGTTCTGGTTAGGGACAAGATCCCGATCAGCATCCAGCAATGGTATAAGCCTAAGAACGAAGACCCTGAGGTGTCTTATGTCAATGAGATGCAGAAAGAGAATCTTTGGACTGAGCTCAAGTCAAATTTCACCCTACCGCCGGAGGATGATCCGGAGAAGCCAGTTATAGAGCCATTAATCAAGTTTTTTGATCTGAGGAAGATGGCAGACCTATTCAGGAATTGGAAGAAAGACCTCAATAGGTATGTCAAAAAAAATGAGACACCAGAATTCATTGGCAAATATGAGAAGATCAGAGATGACTGGCCCGCATTTGTGGCCCACAAGACATCGGAAAAGAGTAAAAAAATGTCGGCGACAAACAAGAGAAATGCTGAGAAGAAGAAGCTTCACCATCGCACGGGGTCAGGTGGCTACCTCGTAGCCCAGCCTAAGTGGGCCAAGGCTGAGAATGATCTGCTTGATAAAGGGATCGAACCAGAGACAATGAACTGGCCAGAACGTTGCCGGACTTGGTTCTTTGGGGTCGGCGGATCCTTGGACCCTATAACAGGGAAGTGCATTTGGACGGAGGAACAATTGGACATACCAGTCAAGAAGCTTCAGCAAGATATCGAAGCAGCGCAGCAAGGGACGTTCGTTCCAGACAGGGAGAAGGACGAGCTCACAATGGCCCTCGGCAATCCTGAGCACCCTGGACGGACACGAGGCACGCTAGGCTCCGTTTCGTGGAAGGCTGGATTTCCGGACGCAGGGGGTTACAAAACCCACGAGAGGAGGAAGAAACTAGAGCAGAGCCAACTGCAGTCGCTGCACGAAAGGGTAATGGGGCTAGAGGAACGAGAAGCAGATCGCAGCAAACGACCTGCCGAAGCTTCCCCCGAAGCTACCCCGCCATCTCAGCGGAAAAGCAGCGTGGCTTCCACCGAGCTGCTTCAGCCAGAGCATGCCTTCACGGCTCCTACCAGCTATCCTGTGGATGCTATCACGGATGCTGAAAATTGCCACCTTATGGCGCAATGGAGCAATTTGAAGGTCAAGGCGGCTGTTGGCTCTGTTTATCCTACTAAACCCGACTCAACTTTTCACTGCCGGCCGATTCCAGAAGGATATGCTAAGGTGATGGTCGATGAAATAATGGAGGGATTTGAGGACCTCCGGCTTGACCACCTACCGGTGAAGGGGAGTATCGGCTGGGTTCTGCTCTGAAGACTCCATGCCTATGGCGGAAGGATCTCATCAACCTTCCGAACTGGACGCCTCCGCCTCCTCCTCCTCCTCCGGCGAGTCAGGGCACTCCGCCTCCTCCACCGGCGAGTGACGATCAGGGCACTCGGCCCGCTCCTTCTCCGGCGCGTGGCGGCACTCCGCCTCCTTCTTCGCCTGCGCCGGCGCGCCCGAGCAGCCAGCCTCCTCCCTCTCCGCCTCGTCAGCAAGGGCGGAAGAGACCCGCCACCGCTCCGGCTTCTATGGCGCGTCGCAGTCCTTCTCCTCCACCTCGTAAGCAAGGAAAGAAGACATCCGCTCCGTCTACTCTGCCGGCGTCTAGCAGTACAGCCAAAGGCGGGAGGAGATACAGATTCGGTCCTTCTCTGAAGACTCCAGAGAAGTTACCGTACGAGAGGAGCGAGGAGGAAAACACAAAGATCACGCAGACCGAAGTGGATGACTGGTTTCAAGGGTTGAAAGCAAAGAGACATCCACCTCCGGAGGAGAAGGTAGATCCGGTGAAAGGGAAGCGCACTCTGGCTGCCCTGACAAAACCATCCAAGTCTCCACCGAAAGGCAACTATGAGCGCATTATTGGAAAGGCATTTGCCGAAGCGGAGAGGTCGGGAAGTACTAAAAGTGATCAAAGGATGAAAGAACGACGAGCTGGGAAACAAATTGCCTAGCTCGGCGAACAAGCGAAGCAATCGTGCCCCCCGCTCAAGGTGCCTGCTAGCGACATCGTCGATCCGAGGATGGTGCCCGGTTATGGCAATCCTGCAAATTACCTGCCCGACGATGTACATTATGATATCTTGGAGGTGCAGATACAAAGATACGAGTACGAGAAGCCTCTCGTCAAAGATGAAAGTTCTCTATCAACGATGATGCGAAGATTGCATGATTGGTACATGAAAACCTGCAAAGAGTCTGAGGGGAGGAATACTTTGTATATGAGAGTTAAAAAGGAGCATGACCTCCTTGGAATTGAACTGTTGCCTATTCCATTTGAGGAGTTCTATCAGTTTTTCAATCAATTGGCCATCGATAAAGCAACGGTCACCTCCTACTGTCTGTAAGTAGTACTACTTCCGTCATTAAGTCTCTCTATATAACTCAGCCCTTTCATTTGCATGTATTTATAATTATCCTCACTATATTATGCAGATTGAAGATCGCCGAATTGAAGAAAAGACAAGTGGGAGATATTGGGTTCATTAACACGTATCTCATAGATGCAACTGAGGTTCAATATCGTGCCCAAGAAACCGAGGCCAACTTGCTACGATCGTTGGAAATAAATGAACACAAAGATATAATAGTCTTTCCTCTCAACTTCAAGTGAGTGTTACTATCTTGTGGCATATTCAGTTTCCTTATTAGTCCAGGTTATAGTAATGTAATATTGATGAGTTATGCATGTGTGCGCAGCTACCACTATATTCTCCTAGAGATTAAGCTTGAGAAGGGAGTAGTAACTGTCTTAGACTCCAAGCGAAAAGATCCCAAGGAGTATGCGGACATGACTGAAATGCTCGAGAAGTAAGTTAAATCGATCATTATCCACCATATCAGCAACTTAATTTGTTCATTTCTGATATCAAGTAATTTTTTTCTTTGTATGGCAGGGCTTGGAGAAAATTCACCAAAAAAGCTCCGGGACTACCGAAGAAGCTGCAATTTAGGCACCCGAAAGTAAGTACTATATAGTAGCATATTCCAGGCATCTCCTAGTGATTCAAGCGCTAGTTTCATCAATACCATTTTGCATGCTTGCTAATTATCAGTTTGATTGACCTCTATTTCTTGTAAAGTGGTTGTGGCAGGAACAAGGGAATGATTTCTGTGGATACTACATTTGCGAGTCCATCCGCCACACGACCTGTGAGCGGGGCTACTCCGACAAACAATATGAAGTGCGTAAATAACAGTATTCACAATTTTATTTTATTACCATCATTTGTGTTGAGTTTCATTCATTCATATATATATATGTATTGACCCCCTTCTTAAAATTAGATGTTTCGGATGCGGGATGAACTCCTAGCACCAGATCGCATGCGAGCAATTCAAGAGGAATTGGCGGCATTCTTTCTTGACCACGTGACCGCTGAAGACGGAGAATACTATGTGGACCACGCGTCCGTATTTTAGGAGATTATATATTTGTAAAAGATAATTATTGTATATATGTAGCCGGTAGTGTCGGATAGATATACGAGAACTTGTTTGTTCGACTAATCTCTCGGAGAAGGAGAGGTGGTCGATATCACTTCTCTCTGTATGCATATATGTTCATGACGATCTTCTGTTTGCTTACTAGCTAGCTAGCGTGTCTAGCTAGTCCTCTCTATACGTATGTATGTATGGTACGTAGCGTCGACCAAGAACGGACAAAAGAGAGGACACTTCTCTCTATTAATTAGCTAGCTATAGCACAATATATGAAACACCTAAATTAACCCCCCAAAACCCCCAACCCCCCCCCTTTCAAAAAAAACAAAAACCACAGCCACATAAACGCTGACGCGTGGATGCCTATTGGTCCCGGTTGGTGCCACCAACCGGGACCAAAGGCCCTCCTGCCTGGGCTCAGGGGACAGGCCACGTGGAGGCCCTTCTGTCCCGGTTTTGGATTGAACCGGGACTAAAGGGGGGAGGCATTAGTACCGACCCTTTAGTCCCGGTTCACCAACCGGGACTAAAGGCCCTTACCAACCGGGACAATAGGCCCTTTTTCTACTAGTGATGTTACCAGATGAGGCCTTCTGAGATTCCTCTAACTTGGCAACCGTGTCCCTCAGCTGGGCCTTGCATTCCTCCAGCTCCTGAGCCAATTGTTCATTCTTATCTACAAGGACCTATGCATAAATTGATCCTTAAAACAATTGTTCCAACCATTTCACGTCTCAGGGGCTACTGCTATATGTGCTTATCATAATTTCTTACCCGTATATCTTTGGTATACTGGTCCGTTGCTCGGGTAAGCCCGCCTTGAGCAGCTCGGATGTATGCGTCTCCCGAATTGAAGGCATTAAATGCCTCTTCAGAAAAGATGTTGTTCTGAAGCACGGCCCATCGGCACCGGTGATTCATGGCGCTCTCTACTTCGGAGTTCGTGGCCGAGAGCATATACGCGTCCTCTGTCGGAGAACTATGCGGCATCGGCCCCGTGTCCGCCTCCGCTCTTGAAGCCGGTTCTGGAATCCGGCTGGTGGAGGCGTGATTGGCGGGATCCCCGAATATAGTCCGGCTACTCCTCTTCATGCCAGGACACAAAGGGCGCTATTATACTTCAAACGCCATAATCGCAGGACAGGTTTTTGCCTTACCTCTGTAGCGGCGTGTCGACCCTTACCGCCTTCCTCTTGAGCCTGCCTGATCCGGACGCCCGTGGTCGACGAACCCTAGGGGCTCGGCCCCGTGCTCCGACCGTCGTCTCTGCAAAAAACACGACACTTCAAGGGTAAGGCATGACATCTGAAGGGAGTCTTCTTTGGAGGATAGGGTTTTTCGGTTTGGCTTACACGCGACATAGGAAGCAGTCCGGGATAGTCGGCAATAATGGCCACTGAGGCGCCATCACAGCTCGCTTGATAAAATATCCCGTTGACAAGCTCCACGGTAATATCCGGATCTTCTTCAAGTCCTGGATCTAGGGCCCTTCTGGGGTCCTCTGGCTGCGGGGAGGGGCTTGAGATTCATTCTACGGCCCTCCTTAGTTCCTGCTCGGAAATATCGAAGCAAATAATCTTAGTGAAGAACGCCGCGATAAGTGAAGTAGGGAAAGGAATAATGACTTACCCAGTTTGGAGGGTTGTACATGGAGAATCCATCCCGTGGTTTAATGTGAAGGAATTCTTCCTCTTCTCCTTTGTATAAATCGGACAATATCCTTGCCAAAGCAGTGGCAGAGTCCGGACCCTTACGGCCACAACGGGTGGCATCATCTTCCCCGTTGAAGTGCCACATGGGCTTCCCCCGATATTGAAGTGGTTGCACCCCCCGTATTATGAAAATGGCCATAACCTCGACTATCGTCAGTCCGGACTTGGCCAATAACTTTATCCTGCTCATCAGGAAGTGTATTTCCCTTGTATCCTCCTCTCGGGGGCCTCGGGGGCGCCAGCTTAGATGTGCCCTCGGTGGGGCGTCACTGAATTTGGGGAGACCTGTCCGGACTGGATCCAGAAGGGGAACGTCATCAATGTAAAACCACTCTGAAGGCCAGTTCTCTGTTGCCTTCTTAGGAGTGCCGGATAGGTATCCGGTCTCGGCAATGCGCCATACTTCGGCCCCGCCCACTTGACATAGGGATTCTCCCTGGTTGCAGGGGACAAGGCATAACAACTTCTTCCATAATCCAAAGTGAGGCTGGCAGCCTAAGAATAGCTCGCAAAGGGCAACGTACCCTGCTATGTGTAGTACGGGGGCAGGGGTAAGGTTGTACAACTAGAGGCCGTAGAACTCTAGGAGCCCGTGAAGGAACAGGTGGATGGGAAACCCGACGCCCCTTCGCAGATGCGGGATGAGACATATTCGCTCCTCTAGAGATGGATTAGGAGACGCCTCCGCTTGTTCCCCTCCGTTATAAGTGGCTATTCCGTCTCGGACGGGGACCATGAACGCCGGTGGGAGAAACCATTGGGTTTGTAACTCTATCAAACGGCTATGAGGAACTGAACACTCTTCCCAATCCCCCGGCTTAGAGCGAGCAGAGCGAGCAGAAGAGCTGCAACGACCGGCCATGTTGGAATGGTTTTTTCCGGAGCGCTCTGTTAGATGCTTTCTCGAGGGGGGAGAGTGAGGTTTGGATCTGAGAATCCCCGTCTCTTCAAATAGGCAGTCGGCCCGAAGGATTGAGGGTGGCAAATGCAAAAATGCCTCGGCTCCTTGCATTCGCTCGACACATGGAGATGGTCATTATTGAGGCACTGAAGCCGAGGAGTACAACATTGATGGGGAGCCGGACACTATTTGTCGTAACAGGTACTTTGGAGTATTCGGATATGGAACCCGCATTGCAATGCTGAACACAAGACTGTGTGCCGGACTCGTCTTCATTGAAGCCTGGTTCAGGGGCTACAGAGGGAGTCCTGGATTGGGGGGTATTCGGACAGCCAGAGTATATACGTCATCCGGACTATTGGAGCGTGAAGATACAAGACTCAAGACTCCGTCCCGTGTCCGGATGGGACTCTCCTTTGTGTGGAAGACAAGCTTGGCGATCCGGATATTGTGTTTCCTTCCTTGTAACCGACTCCATGTAAACCCTAGTCCTCTCCGGTGTCTATATAAACCGGAGAGGTTGGTCCTTAGGAGGGCGATCGCAATTACACTCATAATCATCATAAGCTAGCTCCTAGGGTTTAGCCTCTACGATCTCGTGGTAGATCTACTCTTGCACTACTCATATTGTCAATATTAATCAAGCTGGAAGTAGGGTTTTACTTCCATTGAGAGGGCCCGAACCTGGGTAAACATTGTGTCCCTTGCTTCCTGTTACCATCAGCCTAAGACACACAGATCGGGACCCCCTAGCCGAGACCCGCCGGTTTTGACACCGACAGGGGGTGCACAACCAATCGGTGGTTGGGAGGGTGGGGACAAATATAATCTAAACAACCCTAAACAGAGCTTCACAATTTTATCTAAGGTCGAGGGGTTGACCCCGGACAATCATAGCTCCGCCTAAACACAACATTTGCATGTACTGTAGTACTAGACTTAATATTCATGTTTCAGTTTCATGTTCATTTTAAATATTAAATCGAGGACCATGCATGTCTTACATTTTACTCCCTTCGTTCCTAAATATTAGTCTTTTTAGAGATTTCAAATGGACTGGCACATACGGATGTATATAGACATATTTTACAGTATAGATTCACTCATTTTGCTCTGTATGTAGTCACTTGTTGAAATCTCTAAAAGACTAATATTTAGGAACAGAAGGAGTATTTTTGAATTCGGGTCATACATGCATCGTTTGGAAAAACAGACGCACTATATTTATTGGAATGTTGTTGTGTTCGTCTCTCTCTCTCTCTCTCTCTGTGTGTGTGTGTAGTCATATGCTTGATACATACTCCCTCCGTCCGGAAATACTTGTCAAGAAAATGGATAAAAGAGGATGTATCTAGATGTATTTTAGTTCTAGATACATCTATTTTTATCCATTTTGATGACAAGTATTTACGGACAGAGGGAGTACGAAGTTTTCTAACCTCCATATTGTTCATCTTTTAAATTTGAATTTGCATTGAAAAACTTACTAGGAATACCATGAAATGTTCAATCCATGTTGATATCACTATATCACAAACTCACTCTAATTCAACAACTCGTCATAAATCAATTACCACGTTGAGATTAGTATTTGCAAGGAAAATACGGGCATTGTAATACACATAAATTCGTTCGGCAATTTAAAAGGTTCCTTTCGTATTCTGAAATGGTAGGACCCAATGGCGTACCAGCCAGACCTTGGCTTGTGTTGGTCCTAAAAAATGGGCTCATGTCCTCCTGGTGGCGTGTGTGCTACACACATTAGGCAACCCCAACCAGTCAAGCGTCCGCGTGTCGAGTCGAAATATCTGGCGGTCCGAATTCCAGCCCTAGGAAATTCCCCTCATGTCCCCGGTCCATAATGACTAGCGATGAACAATGGAGGGATGCTTTAGTAACTAGACAAAATTACCTACCATGCCGAGCACTGTTCGATTCCCTCGGTCGCCGCTCGCCAAGGTCACCCATCAACTGCATTGCCTAGTACTACTACTACTACACCAGGATGAGCACAGAATTGAGCCCGTTTATTCGTGCCTAGTACTTGAGTTAATATATCAGGCAATGCACTGGTGTAGAGGGATTATCTTTTTACTCTGCATATATAACTTGTCTGAAGTCTAACTAAGCAAAATGTTTGACCAAATCCTTTCTTAAGAAATACAACAGGACAGATGTATGGCTTGAAAATTTATTGCATCATGCAGGTTATGATTTTTTTGAGCAAACACAGTGGGGAAAGGCTCCCCACTGTAACTCTATTTTCTATTAATAATGGGTGGTGTTACATGGGTCTGTACAGAAAAAGGTACAGGATACAGAAGAATTTACAGATTACAATGTATCCAGCCAGGATTGCATCCCATCCTTTAAACTAGTTCTTGCTTTATTGATAATGGTGCTAAAATGCTCTCTGAAACTTGATAAGCAGTGAATCAAACTTCTATCATTGTTGTCAAAGATAATGCCATTCATGTGCTTCCATATGCTCCAACACCCTGCTATCATCTTCTCCTTAAAAACCTGGCTTTTATCTCTATTTTTGCCTTCCATCGGCATTTCTATAGTATTAAGATCTGTATTCCATTCCATTCCTATTGCAGCCCAGAAATTTCTGCTGAAGTCACATTCAAAGAAGGTGTTGTAGGTATTCATTGTGTTCATCATCACATAGGATACACCTCCTGTTTTCTATTTGAAAATTCTTCCTGACTAGTAGATCTCTGGTATTTAATTTATCAAGCAGAAGCAACCAGAAAAAGAATTTTTGTTTGGGCAAGTTGCATGATTTCCAAATCCACTGAAATGGTGGTGCTGCGTTTGGAGGGTTTCCAATAAGTTGCAGATAAATCTTTCTATTGGAGTATTTGTTTCCTTTCCAGAGAAATTGCCAGCAATCTTTATTGTCATTGTCTTGGTGGATGTTGCTTATGATTTCCAACATCTCATTGCTTTGTTGAACAGCCATAGATGACATGGGTAAATGAAACATCTCATACAAGTTGCTCGTTGAGGAAACGATAGCCGAGGCAATTGTACACTCGGTATCTTTAGCAAATGAGTATGAATGAGGAAATCTGTTATGTAGAGTGTCTTCATTCCACTTATCATGTCATAGTGAGATGGTGCTGCTAGTAGAGGGGATACATGTAGTCATGCTTTTAAAAGCCTGCAAGATAGAACGGCAATTTCTCCACCAAAATGATCCCATCCTTGTAGGATATGAGGGTATAGATCCATCAGGATAATAGTTATTCCATATTAGTTCCACCCAAGGAATATCATGTTTATTAAAAATTTGAAGAGAAATTTGATTAGAAGAGCTCTGTTTTGAGTTCTCAGATCAAGGACTCCCAGTCCTCCTGCTTTTTTGGGGAGGCAGACAGTATCCCATTTGACCAGACAATTACCCTGTTTGTTGATCTTGTTTCCATACCAAAGAAAACTTCTGCAAGATTTTCCGAAGTGATCTAGGATAGTGAAAGGCACTCTGATGCAATACATTGCATAAATTGGTAGAGCATAAACCACTGCTTTCCAATGTGTTAATCTACCAAAATATGTCATCAGATTCGTAATACCAGATAATCTTTTATCTAGCCTTGATACCATAGGCATGAGGTCATCAACTTTAGGTCTGGTGGATCCCATAGGGAGGCCTAGGTATGTGAAAGGCATGCCTTCTTTGTTACAGCCTAGAATGTTGGCTAATTCAATTGATTGGTACTAGGGAGGATTTACTGTAATTTACCTTTAGACCAGTAAATTCAGTGAATATAGAAAGAATGTTCATGATCTTTCTCAATTGGGTAGTTTCAGCAGGCAAGATGACCAGAGTATCATCAGCATATTGGATAATAGGGTATCTTCTGTTATTGTTACTTTGTATTGGCAGAGATAATTCACCTTGGGACCATGCTTCATTTACTAAATGTTGTAACAATTCTGCTACAATAACATATAGGAGTGGTGAGAAAGGATCTCCTTATCTCACTCCTATTTTGCATTTGATCTTCTTCCCAGGTACACCATTCATTATAACAGATGCAGATGCAATAGTTAGGATCATTTTCACCCATCTAATCCATTTGGCTGAGAACCCCAAGTGATCCATCATGTAATATATAGCATTGTAGTCTACCTTATCGAAAGCCTTTTCAAAATCAACTTTGAAGATCGCAATTGGTTTTTTGGACTTGTGACACATATGAATGTACTCAAAGCTCCAAGCTAAGCAGTCGTGAATGTTCCTGGATTTTATAAAACCATATTGGTTTTTGCTAATCCTTTTCACTACTTCTTGTTGTGCTCTATTGGCCAGTAGCTTGGTAGTAATATTTATAGGTATGCTGACAAGTGAAATGGGCCTGAAATCATTGGGGTTATCAGGGTTTTCCTTTTTGGGAATGAGAGCTATGAAAGCAGAGTTCACAGGTTCCAGGGAAATTTTCTCATTGTAGAAATCATCAACAAACTTGTATATATATTCTTTGATAATGTGCCAACACTTTTTCATGAAGATACCATTAAAACCATCAGGCCCAGGAGCTTTGTCATTAGGCATATATTTAATGATGTTATCAATTTCCTCCTTAGTGAAGATGTTGTCCATAGATTCATCAATCTGTTTTAAAGCAAGATGATCAATATTGAAGAGTTTATTTGTGTTCTCAGTTATACCAATCCTCTCCTTAAAATATTGCCAAATAATAGCTGCCTTTTGATCATGATCATATACTTCAATGTTGTCAGCGTTTTTGAGGAAAGTGATGTAATGGTGTCTAAAAACCTGAGTAGCAATAGCATGGAAGAATTTGGTGTTTTCATCTGCAAGATTTGCCCATCTTATGTTTGCTCTGATCCTTCAACATTTCCGTTTTTGCCTCCAACAAATTGTTTGTGTGAGTGATAAGTGCTTTCTTGAAATTCCTCTCAGTTCTTGAAAGTTGTCTCTGGTCCTCAATCCCATCAATCAGCTTAACATAGAAGGAGCAATTTTCAATAGTTTTCTTTTCTAACAGCTTTAAATTTTGCCACTAGGTTTTTAACAGAATCAGCATAGTGCATGCTATTGTGCCAGTACTTCTCCACAGTATCAATAAAACCCTCAACATCTGCCCAAAATTCTTCAAACCTGAAGATATTGCTTTTAGGGGTGTTGCTGTCAATTTGTACTTTGATGGGAACATGATCTGAGGAGATTTTTGCCATAGGGAAGGCCAAAGTGTTTGGATGATCATTTATCCAATCAGAACTGGTGAATATCCAATCCAATTTCTCAAGTAGGGGACATTCTTGCATATTGCTCCATGTAAATGATCTGCCCTTGAGTGGGATTTCCATTAGGTCCAGATTAATGATAATAGAGTTAAAAGTCATCATGCTGTTATGATCACCTCCCACTTTGTTCCTATTTTCAGGAGCCCTAATGAAATTAAAGTCACCAAGGAGCATCCAATATTTACATGCTGATATATTCAAACCTGTCATCCATGTGGTGAATTCCAGTTTCCCCTCTTCTGAATTTGGGCCATCTACATTTGTGAAGTACCACTTGGCATTGTCCATAGTTGATATAAATTCAATGGTGATATGAAAGTAATTCATAGAGATAACTCTACCTAAGAAATGGTTGTTGTTCCAGATAGTAATAATGCCACCAGATGATCCAACTGATGGATAGTATGCATATTGATTGAATCTTTTTGGGCAGAAATTTTTTAAGTAAGCCATGTCAAAATGTTCACGTTTGGTCTCCTGAAGAGCTATAATGCTGCAGGTACTTTCCTCAATCTTCATTCTAATGTCATCCCATCTTTTCTGAGAGTTAATTCCTCTAACATTCCAACATAGTATATTCCAGTTTCTATTCATTGAAAACTATTGTTGATGAACTAGAGTTCATACCAGGATTAGCTTGGTATGATGAGGAAATTCTCTTTGGCAGCATTGTGATTGTGTTGCAATCTTGATCATTATAATACCAGAACATGTGTGCAACATTTGATGACATAATGATCATATGATAAACAAAACAAATCCTGCAGCAATAACTGAAAGCAAAATACCAACAGTGCCATAGTAGCTCATTATTACAACCTAGCTCAAGCATAGATGCTCGCATGCATCTCAAATACAGGTAAATGATAGCAAGAAAATGATGAAAAGGGTCTAAAATGCATAAGCCAGAAGTTTTCCAGAGCCATTTCTTGATGGGATATTTATTCATCAGAGCTATCGTGTGTGAGAACCTTGGAGTTCACATCCTTGTGAGACATCTTGCATGGTCCAGTGTCAATCGCCTGGAGAAGCCTGATTGGAAATTCAGGAGGGGGTGGGGCCTGTTTGTCAATGAGGATGGCATCAAATTTGGGCCCTAGGTTGACAGAAACTTCAGACTTCTTCTTGCTATTGGCTTGTTTGCTGCATTCTGGTTTCTCAGCTAGGTTTGCAGCAGCTGCTTCCTTGGTTTTGAAACCCATAGTGAGTTTGGCAATCCTGTTGCTCCTTCTGCAAAAAGCTTCAACAACAATGACATTCTTCTTTCTCTTGTTGGTAACTTTGGCTGGCTTACTGGTGGCTGCATAGGTGTCTGCTGTGATCTCAACAATACATGCAGAACTAGACTGTTGTTTTATCTTGGTAGGGATTGAGGTCTGAAACTGCATAATGCACTTCTGTCTGGCCCCATTGGAGCCCTCAATGTCCATGATCTGACAAGCTGCATTGACAATGCTGGCCTCGCCCATTTTTGGGATGATCTTATCATTGTAGGCAGCAAGATTACCAATCAATTGCTGCAGAGCAGAGATGTGTTCAGTATTGCCTTCAACAGTGATATTGTTCTGCATTTGAGATTCCTCACTGGCTGTTGCATTGTCATTATAGTTCATGCTGGCGTTTTGAGGAGAGAAAATAGGGATGTATGCCACAGGAATAGGGATGAAATCCTCTTCAATTGAAGGAATGTTTATATCACTTCTATAGTGGCAGCATCAACTTGAACATCTGCATCAACACTCACATTGAGATTCAGATCCTTAATCACAGGAGTAGGAGCATCTTCAGCAGCATTATGGGGAGCCTCATTGACAGCAGCAAAAGCATTATCAGGTAAATTTTCATTAATAGCAACCTGAAATTGTTCCTGGATTTCTGCCACATTGAAATAGCCCTCAGCAGCATGAACATCCTCATATAGGGCACCCAAGTTCTCATTGTGGGGGTTAACAACTACTTGTTCCATTGGAATGTTGCCAAGTACCTCATCATGCCAAAAACCACCATGTACATGGGGCAGAGGGTGGGGCTTTCCTCCATCAGGATGTAGAGGATCTTCATCCCCTCCCCACTACCCAATGACGTTTCTTGATAGAATGTAAGTTGGGCATGTCCACGAATCTCCAAAGCCAATATCGTCTAGATTACGCAGCACCACAATGCTCAGAGGTAAGGTATCAGGATTAATGACTCTAACTTTCACAATGATTCTGGTTTTATCTCTGGGATCTTTGTTCCAAATCAGAAATCTACCATAGGGCACACCAGTACGGCTAATCACATTCACATCCCAGCACTCAAGCGGGTAGTTCATCAATAGCAACCAGACATCATGGGTAAAAGTAATGCTATGATAGTTCAGTCCTCGATCCTGCCTAGTAATCCTTAGAACAGAGTCCCCAATCTGATATGGGCTGTTTGCAATAGCAGAGTCGCGAGACCATGCAGTAGTAAACTAGATAAGTGCAGATCCCATACCACAGCGCGAAGAGTAGTTTATTCTCCATCCCCTGTTCTCCAAGAAGTTTGTGATGAGCATGCAGGTTATGATATTGTTTCGAATCCTGGATCTTAAATTTCAGAAAATCCAAAAGTGACCATAAGTTCTTGAAACTGAGCACGGTCGCGTGATGTGGCACAAATATTACTTCGTAATTTTTTACTTCAATTTGAGACAAGCTACACAAATGAAGAGCCAAGGTATTTTGGAACAAAGACCTGTCATGTTAAGGCGAACGCTTTCACTATTGAAACCGTGGGCGTTTACGTGCCGCCACGAGTCCCGCTTCCATCGGCAGGTGCCGTCCGAGCAAGCGTGTGAGTCGATGGGAGGCGTGCGAGCAGACGGCTGCGCCGGCTGACAGGGAGGCGTGCTACCAGACCGCAGTCCAGGTCACCGGGAGGCGAGCCTTTTGACCAGGCTCCGCCGCCCACCTTCGTCCCAACAGCTCCCACTTTTAATGTCGCCGGTGCCGCAATTTAAAATCAACCATGCACTCCCCGATATCGCTACAATCTTCTCTCTTTCTCTCCGATTCTCCTGTCATCTACCTCCAACCAGCCTGACCTAAACGTACACCATTCTACTGCATCACGATGGTTTGCCCTTAGTATTCCAGTTTCCTGAGGAAGACACCCAGCCAGAGTCTCAAGAACATAAGGCGCTTTCGGACGAGCTTGAGCTGGCCTTGCGGGAAGATGCCGCGCCTGTCCCCGCTCCCGTTCCGGCTCCCGTCGCCCCAACTGCGCCAGCGCCCATTCCCGTGGCATTGATGGGCTGGGAGCCGCACATTATCGCCGAGCTTGATGTCACGGGGTTCCACAAGGCCCCCACCGACTTTCACACGACCGTGCACCTGCCAGTGCATGCACTGACGCGCACGCCCGTGCCGGTGCCCGTGCACCTGCCAGCGCATGCGCCTGCGCGTGCACTGACGTGCGCGCCCGTGCCGGTGCCCGTGCATACGAATGTTTCCGCCGTGCCGTTGACAGCGCCTGTCCCCGCGCGGGTGCTAGTGCCCCCCTCAGCAGCATGGATGGCCGCCGTCGACCGCTTCCTTCCACCAACGCCAGTCGTCTACTCCCGCTAGTTGAGTCGCTCCAAAGTCTAGAACATTTTGGCCTTCCTTGAAGCTAGGCCAACGTCCAGGAGTATGCCAACAACAGCACAAGACGCCGCCGTCGCCGTCGGTCAGTGGCCCGACGATACACAGAGCACGGTAGAGGAGCCGCTTCCCACCACAAGACGCCCCCGCCGCCGCCGCGTAATCTAAATTTGCCATGAAAAACGTTCGGATTGCCATGATTAAAATCCAAACGTTTATCATTTCCATTTATTTTAGATTGATCGTCGTTTAATTTAAAGTCGGAGTCAGACTGAACGAAATCTATGGTTTGATCGATTGAATGTTCTGCTAGAGCCGTATCAAATTAAATATAAAACGTCATCAAGCCACATGTATTTCTTGTCATCCAACGACCTAGACTGTTTCAATGTCGAGCGCTCTACACGTTTAGCGTGCAGTTAATTTCATGCCAAAAATAGTGCTAATCACATAATAACACGCAAATAATATCCGACTTAATATCCGCATGCACTTAATATACTTCCAAATTAACGTGCATTGCACGTACACACTGACTAGTGCTGCTAGTACGTGAAACTGGTGTCGTACCTTGTGAACGCGTCTGTTGACACACGAACACGTCATGTGTACCCTCGACACCGGGGGTGATGCACCGCAGCTCACGTAGAAGGAGACCCGACCAACAGCGCGATACGCAAGACAGTCGGAGGGTGCTTTTGCAGACCCGAAACCCCACGCCATCGGGAGGGACCCCGTCTGGATGCGCGACGGCTATGGACTGCCCTAGGTCGACCTGATCGCCCCTAGGGCCTCGAGGTTCGCCACCCTGCAATGAAGAAGCACGAATGAAGAACGAGGAAGAAGAAGAATTAGGGTTAAGGAGAAAAGATAAAAGATAAAAAGTGGTAGATGATTTGATCGATTGTGTGTTGTTCAATCGGCCTTCACCCCTTAGGTATATAAGAGGTGGCTGGACTTCCCATGCAAGGAAAAGGTTTGGATTCACGTCCAAAACCCTAGTCAAATTCGGATTGGTTTTATCCGAACTTTCCAAAACTGTTCGGTCTAAAACTGGCTGCACCTTGCGGGTCTTTTTTGTGGTGGTAAACGACCTCGGATGGAAACATGTCCAAAAGCAATCTTGACCGTTTCAACGATACGAACAATTTTCATGTTGAACAGAGGTCATCTCAAGGGTCAAATCAGTCGCGCAAAACAGCTAATTATTCACGCAGCTCATCAGACATACCCACATATGTGTCTGGTTTCGGGCGTCATATTTTGCTCACTGAAGGGTCGCGCTGTGCGGGCTCTAACTTTTGCATACGACCTCGGATTGGGATGATTTGTATATCAAAATCGATCGCTTCGACGAGGAGCACAACTTTCATGTTAAAACTTTCTCCATCTGAAGCCATATTCATTGGGTTTCCAGCCATTCTTTAATCTGGTGTCGACATGAGCATCTCTGAACTTGTCATAACTTTTACATCCGAGCTCCGTTTTAGACCATCTTTATATTTATCTTCACCTTCGCGGAGAGAGCCATCTCATGGTGAATTTTAATAGTAAGTTTGAATTAATCCTGACATAGCTTCAAGCCACTCTTTATAAACGTGCCACATTTGAGCGTCAACACATGCCCCCCTATTTTTCGGCAAACCTAGCGTGCCGAAAAATAACTTGTACCAAGTTTGTTCTAAGGACGATGTCAACACTCCATCGACCATTTATATGTTCTTAGGACGATATGTATATATCAGCCATGTCTTGTGTGAACTTTCTGATGCAAACTTTGGTGAAACCTTCTCCGCTTCATTAATAGTCCGGTGATAAAGTTCCATAGATATGTATCTCAAGGTCATCCTCCAAACCATATTGCTCACCCTTTTGCTAGGATTTTGTAGATAATCAACAATAAACTTTCTCCAATTCTTACTTTCGCTTGCATAAAAATTTCATTAGTGGCCGAAGCAGCGGATTTCGGTTCAGCCTTACCTATGTTGACGAGACTAAGCATCGGCTATTGAGAGAAATGCAATACAACATGATGGACATGGTAGCCGGATGCTTGCTATGCCAACTCTCTCCAATTGTTATGTCCAAATATATGAACAATTTTAATGCAAACCAAAGTAAATTCTGCATTTAGACATACCCCAAGATAAGCTATATGTGATTCGTCAAAACATTGATAACCATTGGATATTTGTTGCACTACTCATAACGAATCACCAAAAGCCTCAATATGTATAGCACCTATAGCAAGTAAAAGAGTCAATCCGAATAACAATGCATATTTGGCCTTGATTAATCGTGCATAAAAATATTCTAAGCGGCACGAGGCTTCAAATATAGTGCCATAAAGAAATATATAAACAACACCAACACTTTGTCCACTGCTATGAATTGAACCATCAAAACATAATCTCCATAGTACTAGAGAGACAAGGCTAATATTAATATTATGCATGACATTAATCCGATGTTCAGTAGTAAAATCAACTATGATTAGGCCTCTTATAGATCTCAAAGATGCATAAGCCAAATCATATCCAAACAAAGTATAAGCCCACTAACCAATTCTGTAGCTATGAATTAGTCTATGCAGCATATATTCAATGACATCGGTCATGTCCCAACTCCACTCAATCATAATATAGGCATACATATAAATTTCTATGAGCACGTACCTTGTCTCGCTCTCCAATCAAACTAAGGACGATGTTAGAATACTACACCGGCCATGCATTGATATACTCTTAGGATGATAGATAAATATCGGCCATTACCATGTAAACTTCATTCAAAGCACATATGCCGAAATAAAGAAATGAAATGTCAAATCAAGTATTTCCGCGCTTTGGATCAGCAACAAACTTGTAGCTAATCAAATGTATAGTGACTTGGTAATACCCTTTCATGACGCAAGAAATTATATTGCATCCACGGATTAAAGTAAGCCCATTGAGGGTTACCAATCATACCTGATGACGAATTCCATGGCATAGGCTTTAATGGCATAGTTGAATAATATGGATAATGTGTAGACCAAATATGTTGAAACCTTCGGCTTGGTCCTTCATAGTTTTTACTCTTTCCCTTCTTCACCTTTGTCGCACTTCTTGTAATGGAAGCTTGCACATAATTCTTATTTTGAACACTTCCTTTGGGAGCCCATGACATGTTCCTTTCTTCATGTTCTTGTGCACTAAGTTTTTGTAATTTCTTCTTTTGCCAATACAATAGGCCGAGCAGGTATCTCGGCTGTGATTCTCTTTTGACCAATGGAAATTCCTTTTTGGCCTTGTGCACTCTCAACTTCTTCTCTTTAGATTTGGCACTTCGACTCTCAATAATTGGTTGCTTTGTCTCATTATCTTTAGTAGCCAATGTCAACACATTGATTGGCTCTTTTTCATTTCAGATCAAATCTGAAGTTGCACTCTTACGACCATCTCTTTTAACACGGTAAACTTGCTTGACCTCCTCTTTCTTCTTCCTTGAGCTCTGGACCGATTCCTTATGATTGAAATGGTCTTTGACACGCGATCCTTCAAATGTTGATCTTCTTGGAGCTGCATAGTATTGGTGAGATGGTCTAAAATAAGATGGAGAATGTGCCCTTGTATCATACCTGTCCCATGATGAATATGGATCTATATGAGCATATGAAGGCATCCACGGCATTGGCATTGGTGGCCCAAAATAAGGATATGAATATGTTGCATTAAAATTCCCACTTTGCCAATACGAATCCTCATATTTGTGCCTTGGGGTGATCTTGCTTTCTTTGCATGATTGGGCCGATAAGAATTCTTCTCTTCACTCTTCTTTTGATATTTATCCAATAGTTTAGCGAAGGTGATTTTTGATCTCTTACACTTGCGCTTATTTCGGCCTTTGTTTTCTTTTGGTTTATTTTCATCGATCATTGGATTTGCTTGTTGCCCCCCCCCAGTCCTTGGAGTCTCCATTGTAGCTTCGATGGAACTCTCGCCCTCAAGATTATGTTCATTATGCTCTTCAACAACTTCTTTATTTGAAAGCTTAATCCCATCACCTGCATTTTTTACCTTCTCTTTAAATGGATCGGCTTGAAGCAGCCGATGCAAAAACTGTCTGCCATCGGGACCAACTGGAATAGACTAGTCATCTCTTAGTGTCTTAACAAATTTCAATTGTCCTTTATCAATGGCCGATTTAACTATTTGACAAAACATGTTGCAATCCTCAAAATTATGCTTGAACGAATCATGCAACTTACAATACATTCGTCCTTGGATAGATGGCTCAGCATGGTGATCAAGAATTCTTATGTAACTATTTTTCAGCAATAACTCAATTATTTGGTCACACATGCTTGAATTGAAGGTAAACTTCTTGTCTTCTAGCCGTTCTTGCTGTGTGAACGGCTTTGGAGGTTCAAATTTGGAATCTGCCCATTCGGCTAGGCATTGTGTTTTCCACTCTATCTCTGATGTCTATGGATAAGATATTATATTAGCATCAGTTTTCTCAATAGAATTTAACCTTGGTTTTAAATTTCTGAAACGAAGATATTTAAAACATACATGTCTCAGTTGAGACCAAGTGCAAGCCAAGTACGAAATAAGCAAAGCTATGCAACTAGATATGAACTTTAGATAAAGCAATGGGGAAAGCTTTGGCTGTAACAATAAGTCATTATAGGTCTTTATAAATGGCATAATGGGTTGACCGATATGTTCCATAACAATTTTATTGCTAACAAGTAAATTACCCTTCTTTATTGGTCTTTCAAAATTACTTATGAGAATATTTCTTATAGATGCATCAATAATGAAGTTGCGACCAAATCTGAAAATAGGTAAATTACTCGCTATGCATACCTCTTCAAATACGTTGGGAGAGCATGATGGTGGTGTGACTTGAACAATATCTAGCTTCGTCTTTGGATGACTCTCCAACGCCTTTTCATCATCTTTTTCTTTATTCCGTGCATCATTACCTTGAAGATCCTTATCAGCCGAACTTTGTTTGGCTACTTGCTCTTGTCCTTGAGGCTTGTCAATTTCTACGGCACGGAACTCATAGGGCAGGAAGTAGGTTCCAGTAACTTCAGAAAATCAAGCACGGTTGTTTTGCTATGCTTGCCATGCCCTTTCTCAATAATGCTTGCCTCTTTGGATTTGATGGAGCCACACACACTGCTGATGGTTGATAAATCAACTGCTATACCTGTCGGTATTTGTGAGGATGTGCCTGTTGTGGTTGCAAATGTCACTATCTTAACGGACTTTGTTATTCTTGATATTCCTGAGGACGATAGTATGTCTATTATTCTTGGTAGACCTTGTCTTAATACTGCAGGGGCTGTTATTGATTGCAACAAAGGTAATGTCACTTTTCATGTTAATGGTAATGAGCATACGGTACACTTTCCGAGGAAACAATCTCAAGTTCATAGCATCAATTCTATTGAAAAAGTTCCAACTATTATTTTTGGAGGTTTTCAATTTCCTCTCCTTACTGTCAAGAAAAAGTATGATATTCTTATAGTTGGGGATTTTCATATCCCCATTGAGGTAACTTAGTGTTATTCGAAATTTCCCCGGTTCCGTGTTATTCGGAATGACTTTGTTAACAAGACTTGATCAACCTTGTTAGTGGGTTCGTCTTGATGATCACGAGATGGATGAAACTAGAAGGCACAACCTTCTATACCCTCCTTTTACTTTATGTTATTTAGAATAAATAAAGCAAAAATAGTATTATCTGTCTGTTTTCTGAATTATCCGTGCATTAAAAAATAGTCCGAAAATAAAAGTGCTCCAAATGCCCTGCAAATTTAGTATGATTTTTTCTGGAATACTTGAGGATTTCAGGCACTGAAAACACTGCAAAAGGGGCAAGCACCAGGCCACGAGAGAGGAGGGCGCCCCTCCCCCCTGTAGGGCGCGCCCCCTGTCTCGTGGGCCCGTGGTGGCTCCCCTCCACTTATGCCAGCACCCACACACTTCATCTTCTACCCAAAAAAATCCCCATCCAGCTCAAGCCCGAGTTCTAGCTCGTTTTGCTGCGATTTTCGATCTCTTAGCTCAAAGCTCCATTCACAAAACTACTTTGGGACATTGTTGCTTGGTATGTGACTCCTCCATTGGTCCAAATAGTTTTTGTTCTAGTGCTTTATTCATTGCAAACTTTTGCTGCATAGGTGACCATGTTCTTGAGCTTGCATGTTAAATTTTTGAGGTCCCAAGCAATTCCAATGCATGATATAGGCTCTAGGCACTTGTAGGAGTAGTTGCTATCAATCTTGTTTAGTTTTATTCACTTCTATTTTGAAGTTACTAAAATTTCAGAAATTTTCAGAAAATGTTAAGGAGGTTCTTTAAAGGCTCTTCTAACCAAAGCTCTAAGGAAAAACAAGACAAAGAGAAGGAAAACCCCAAGTATAATCTTCCTCGCTTAGCGGAAGTACGGTCATGTGAATGGCTGTGTGACGATTTCTTGAAAGAAGCCGGAATTCATGAAGACTTTTATGCTTTAATCGGGACTGCAGGCCTCACCGGTTTCATGAACGACCAAATTGATCAGTATATCTTACTTACCAATACTTTCGTGCAAAACTTTTATTATTATCCTAAGAAGTCACCGCCTGCAGTATCATTTCATTTATATGATGAATTCAGAGAAATGTCTTTACATGATTTTTGCGCGGTATGTAGGATACCTTATGAGGGAGAATTAGAGGAACCCCATCGTGAAGATGTGGATGGCTTCGTTAAAACTATTGTTGTAGAAGAGCCTAAGAAGGGCTCTGAGGCAAAAGTCTCTAGCATACACTTTTCTGTTTTACGCTACTTTGCTATATTTGCTAGTAGATGCTTGATTGGTCGTGGGAATAGTGGAAACTTGAGCGTCCCAGATATTATTATTCTTCAACATGCTTTGCTGGGAGACAATACTTTTAGTATGGGTGCCGTCGTTGCTAAACGGCTAGCCCTGAATCATACAAACGGCCCCATATTTGGAGGTATCTATGTTGCACGTCTTGCTGAACATTTTCAGATACCCATTAGGCACCTTGAGGAAGAGGAGACAAAATTACCTCCTCGCATTTTAGATTACAAGAGCATGGTAGCACACAGGTTTATTGTTGACAATGAAGAGAAGATGCTCTTGTATAGACTTAGATTCAATAAGAAACACTTTGACTTTATTATTTTGCCTGCACCTCTGTTATTCGACTTGCTTGCATAAAATCGCCTTGTTACGCCGGAAGTGGTGAACAACCATCTAGCCCAAGCTTTTACTCCAGAACCTGAACCTGAGCCGGAACCTGAATTAGACCCTTATCGTGCATCATCTCTCCAGTGGGATCCGGAGATGACCATCCAGTGGTATCCTGATTACACCTCCCACTACACCGGGGAGAGTAGCGGCGGTCCTTGGTATTAGACCAACTTAGCCCAAAAGCCTAAGCTTGGGGGAGTACGTATTTCTCACCGACTTTACATTCATGTTCACACACTAGTCGTCGATGCTCACACTCTTTCATTGTATTATCCACTTTAGTTTAAATTTCTTTTTCTAGCTTTCTTCTTGTGTGTTTGTTAAATCTTAAGAAAAACCAAAAAAATAGTTAGTTTAATTTCCTTGCTTGTAGTAGAAATTAAAATGAAAACCCAAAAATATTTCTCGTTCTTCTTTTACTTGTTGGGAGCTTTCCCATGTAAATAGTTTTATTTTCTTTTCTTTCTTTTGGGGGTCAAGAAGACTATATTGAAAATGCTTAGTGGCTCTTATATGCATGATTGTTTATTTAACTTAGAGCCCATATTACTTGTCTTCTCTCTTGAGTTGAATGCTTGCAGATTCCAGCTTAGTCCAATGCACATGCACTCTTATTATTATACACATCGTTCGGTCGTGCAAGTGAAAGGCAATAATGATGATATATGATGGACCTATTGGGATGGGAAAAGCTGGTATGAACTCGACCTCTCTTGTTTTTGTAAATATGATGAGTTCATCGTTCCTGAGTCAGCTATTATGAAGTAAACATATTCGCAATGACATTTAGAGATTATAGTTGCTTGTGCCATGCTTGATTAGCTATGAGTTATAATGGTTTACCTTGCGTGCCAACATGCTATTAGAATAATTATGATGTGGTATGATGGGATGGTATCCTCCTTTGAATGTATTAAGTGACTCGACTTGGCACATGTTCACGCATGTAGTTGAATAAAATCAACATAGACTTCAAGATATTTATTTTCATGGTAGATTATATCCTACTCATGCTTGTACTCGGTGTAAATTAATTTTAATGCGTGTTTACGACTGTTGTCGCTCTCTCAGTTGGTCGCTCCCCAGTCTTTTGCTAGCCTTCACCTGTACTAAGCGGGAATACTGCTTGTGCATCCAAACCCCTTAAACCCCAAAGTTGTTCCATATGAGTCCACTATACCTTCCTATATGCGGTATTTACCTGTCGTTCCAAGTAAATTTTTATGTGCCAAACTCCAAACCTTCAAATGAAATTCTGTTTTGTATGCTCAAGCAGCTCATGTTTCAACTAGGGCTGCCTATATCTTCCATGCTAGGTGGGTTATTCTCAAGAGGAGTGGACTCCACTGCTCATTCACGAGAAAGGGCCGGTAACCGGGATGCCCAGTCCCATGATCCAAAAAGATCAAAGCAAATCAAAATAATTAAACAAAACTCCCCCAGGGTTGTTGTATGTTGGAGGCACTCGTTGTTTCGAGCAAGCCATGCATTGATGCCTGTTGGTGGTTGGGGGAGTATAAACCTTTACCATTCTGTTTGGGAACTGCCTATAATGCATGTAATATGGAAGATACATCCATCTCATAGTTGTTGCATTGACAGCAAAAGTATGCCGCTCAAAATGCTATGCAATCTCTATTTTGAAATCGAGCTCTGGCACCTCTACAAATCCCTGCTTCCCTCTGCGAAGGGCCTATCTATTTACTTTTATGTTGAGTCATAACCCTTCTTATTAAAAGCACCCGCTGGAGAGCACACTGTCATTTGCATTCATTCTTATTGGTTTATATTGGGTATGACTTGAGTGGATCTCTTTTACCATAAATTACAATGTTTAGTCAGTCCTTGATCTTTAAAGGTGCTCTGCATTTATGTTTTGTGGTCTCAAAAAGGGCTAGCGAGATACCATTTTGTTATATCATGTTATGATTATTTTGAGAAAGTGTTGTCATCCGAGTTTTATTATTATAGCTCGCTAGTTGATTATGTTATTGATATGAGTAATTGTGAGACCAATGTGTTATTGTTAGTATGGTTACTTCATAATATTTGCTGAAACTTGAATGCTGGCTTTTGATGTTACAACAACAAGAGAAAACAGAGTTTGTAAAAGTTTTTCTTTATCACTTACAGTTTATCAACTGAATTTCTTGAGGACAAGCAAAGGTTTAAGCTTGGGGGAGTTGATACGTCTACAACGTATCTACTTTTCCAAACACTTTTGCCCTTGTTTTGGACTCTAACTTGCATGATTTGAATGAAACTAACTCGGACTGACGTTGTTTTCAGCAGAACTGCCATGATGTTGTTTTATGTGTAGAAAAGAAAAGTTTTCAGAATGTCCTGGACATCCACGAAGGCACTTTTCAGAATTAATAAGAATTTTTGGCAAAAGAATCAAGGCCAGGGGGCCCACGGGCTGTCCACGAGACAGGGGGCGCCCCCCCCCCCTAGGGCGCGCCCTCCTATCTCGTGGGCCCCCGGGACACCTCCCGACCTCAACTCCAACTCCATATATACCGTCTCGGGGAGAAAAAATCAAGGAAAAGTTTCATCGCGTTTCACGACACGGAGCCGCCGCCAAGCCCTAATCTCTCTCGGGAGGGCTGATCTGGAGTCCTTTCGGGGCTCCGGAGAGGGGGATTCATCGGCGTCGTCATCATCAACCATCCTCCATCACCAATTCCATGATGCTCACCGCCATGCATGAGTAATTCCATCGTAGGCTTGCTGGACGGTGATGGGTTGGATGAGATTTACCATGTAATCAAGTTAGTTTTGTTAGGGTTTGATCCCTAGTATCCACTATGTTCTGAGATTGATGTTGCTATGACTTTGCTATGCTTAATGCGTGTCACTAGGGCCCAAGTGCCATGATTTCAGATCTAAACCTATTATGTTTTCGTGAATATATGTGTGTTCTTGATCCTATCTTGCAAGTCTATAGTCACCTATTATGTATTATGATCCGACAACCCCGAAGTGACAATAATCGGGATACTTCTCGGTGATGACCGTAGTTGGAGGAGTTCATGTATTCACTATGTGCTAATGCTTTGTTCCGGTTCTCTATTAAAAGGAGGCCTTAATATCCCTTAGTTTCCGTAAGGACCCGGCTGAACACGGGAGGGTAGGACAAAAGATGCCATGCAAGTTCTTTTCCATAAGCACGTATGACTATTTACGGAATACATGCATACATTACATTGATGAATTGGAGCTAGTTCTATATCACCCTACGTTATAACTATTGCATGAGGAATCGCATCCGGCATAATTATCCATCATTGATCCATTGCCTACGAGCTTTTCACATATTGTTCTTCGCTTATTTACTTTTCCGTTGCTACTGTTACAACTACTACAAAACCCAAAAACATTTATCTTTACTTTTGCTACTAAACACTTTGTTGCAGATACTAAGTTATCCAGGTGTGGTTGAATTGACAACTCAACTGCTAATACTCAAGAATATTCTTTGGCTCCCCTTGTGTCGAATCAATAAATTTGGGTTGAATACTCTACCCTCGAAAGCTGTTGCGATCCCCTATACTTGTGGGTTATCAAGACTAATTTCTGGCACCGTTGCCGGAGAGCATAGCTCTATTCTCTGAGTCACTTGGGATTTATATCTGTTGATCACTATGAAGAACTTGAAAGACGGTCGAACTACTATTTTGCCCTCAATTACGAGGGGAGGTAAGGAACTGCCATCTAGCTCTGCACTAGATTCTCCTTCCATTATAAGTAAGCTTGCGACACCTAAACCTGCTACTGCTATGAATTCTGATATGTCGCATGTTATTGATGCTGCCACTTCTGCTATGCATGATGAAACTACTTCTGTGCGTGGTACTACTGTGCCATTAGGTGAATTTCTAGATGAACAACTTGCTAGATTTAGGGGGAATGAAATTACTGAAGATCCTATTACTGATGATAGTGGTGATGAAGGTCCCCCCAATGATTATGTTTTACCTGTTGTTCCTAAGGGTTATGTTATGCATGAAACAGCTGCTATGGAAATTCTTGCTTGCAATAATAGAAATGATCTTAAGAAATTATTAGCTAAATGGAAGCAGCAGTCTCTTAATGCTAGAATGAAACCCGATCCTACTTTTGCTACTTCACCTATCTGTGTTACTGATAAGGATTATGAATTCTCTGTTGATCCTGATATTGTTACTTTAGTTGAATCTAATCCTTTTTATGGCCTTGAATTTGATTGCCCCCAATGATTTTTGATTCTTTCAGCAATGACACACGGGTGTTGCCGAAATTTTGCAATAGTGTAGGGGGGGGGTATAATATGATGTAGTACTAGGTGAAGGCATATGCATTGTTGTAAAACAATATTTTTGCTCGCCAATTTTATCAATTGGCAAAGATTCATCTTCTTGCAAAACTCTAGCTTTTACTGCGGCATAATCAGGAAATAGCCCCTTTTCATGTTGTTCAAGGCAAAGAGCACTAATCCTCTTATTTTGGGCTAAACTCTTCAATGCAGCAACCACTACCTCATCTTCTACAATATTGGGCACAACAGCTCCTGCAAAATTTACTTTCATTCGGCTATGACCAGGAAGGTCAGAAGCCGTATTATGAACATCTACAATTGTGTATGGTGCTGAAAAATTATTGTAATGATGTGTAGCATATGACGGTTGGGAATAACTGGCCGAATAGCTAGTAGTAGCATGGCCAATTCTCTCGTTCATCGGCATGGTTGGATTACTACATTGCATATTACTTGCCGATGAATAAAAGGGTGGAACACTTTCTTGCATGGCATTGGAAATCCTAACATGAGGTGTTTCAAATTTATTAACCAAACTCACCATGTTGTTCATCGGTATAACAATTTATGGGGTTGCCAATGCATGAGAGTTGGGATACATATGATGCATGTTACTAGTATCATAAAAAGTTGAAGCATGTAAATTACTTTGAATCGGCCTATGCACGTAATTAGATGCATGATTGAACAAATTAGGGCTGGCCGATAGAGTATACTCATTGAACGATCTAGTAACACCATATGAATTATTTGCATCTACAGTAGGGAATTGGGTATTCATATTGCCTTTGTAGATTGCAAACCCTAGATGACGATCTCATCGTAGCAAGAACGGGCTGGAGACCGTTTAAAGCTTCGATCCCCAGCAGAGTCGCCAAAAAGTGTGTTGACACACGAACACGTCACGTGTACCCTCGGCGCCGGGGGTGATGCATCACAGCTCACGTCGAAGGAGACCCGACCAACAGCGTGATACGCAAGACAGTCGGTGGGTGCTTTTGCAGACCTGAAACCCCACGCACCCGGGAGGGACCCCGTCTGGATGCGCGGCGGCTATGGGCTGCCCTAGGTCGACCTGATCGCCCCTAGGGCCTCGAAGTTCCTCGCCCTGCAATGAATAAGAACGAACGAAGAACAAGGAAGAAGAAGAACTAGGGTTAAGGAGAAAAGATAAAAGATAAAAAAGTGGTAGATGATTTGATCGATTGTGTGTTGTTTAATCGGCTTTCACCCCTTAGGTATATAAGAGGCGGCTGGACTTCCCGTGCAAGGAAAAGGTTTGGATTCACGTCCAAAACCCTAGTCAAATTCGGATTGGTTTTATCCGAACTTCCCAAAACTGTTCGGTCTAAAACTGACTATACCTTGCGGGTCTTTTTTGTGATGGTAAACGACCTCGGATAGAAACGAGTCCAAAAGCAATCTTGACCGTTTCGATGACACCAACAATTTTCATGTTGAACAGTTTTTCATCAGAGGTCATCTTAAGGGTCAAATCGGTCGCGCAAAACAGCTAATTATTCACGCAGCTCATCACACATACCCACATATGTGTCTGGTTCCGGGCGTCATATTTTGCTCACTGAAGGGTCGCGCTGTGCGGGCTCTAACTTTTGCATACGACCTCAGATTGGGATGCTTTTTATATCAAAATCGATCATTTCGACGAGACGCACAACTTTCATGTTCAAACTTTCTCCATCTGAAGCCATCTTCATTGGATTTCTAGCCATTCTTTAATCTGGTGTCGACATGAGCATCTCTGAACTTGTCATAACTTTTACATCTGAGCTCCATTTTAGACCATCTTTATATTTATCTTCATCTTCGCGAAGAGAGCCATCTCATGGTGAATTTTAATAGTAAGTTTGAATTAATCTTGATATAGCTTCAAGACACTCTTTATAAATGTGCCACATTTGAGCGTCAACACATGCCCCCCTGTTTTTCGGCAAACCTAGCGTGCCGAAAAATAACTTGTACCAAATTTGTTCTAAGAACAATGTCAACACTCCATCGACCATTTATATGTTCTTAGGACGATATGTATATATCGGCCATGTCTTGTGTGAACTTTCTGATGCAAACTTGGTCAAACCTTCTCAGCTTCATTAATAGTCCGGTGATAAAGTTCCATAGGTATGTATCTCAAGGTCATCCTCCGAACCATATTGTTCACCCTTTTGCTAGGATTTTGTAGATAATCAACAATAAAGTTTCTCCAATTCTTACTTTCGCCTGCATAAAAATTTCATTAGTGGCCAAAGTTGTGGACTTCGGTTCAGCCTTACCTATGTTGACGAGACTAAGCATCGGCTATTGAGAGAAATGCAATACAACATGATGGGTATGGTAGCCGGATGCTTGCTATGCCAACTCTCTCCAATTTTCATGTCTAAATATATGAACAATTTTAATGCAACCCAAGGTAAATTCTGCATCTAGACATACCCCAAGATAAACTATATGTGATTCGTCAAAACATTGATAACCATTGGATATTTGTTGCACTACTCATAACGAATCACCGAAAGCCTCAATATGTATAGCACCTATAGCAAGTAAAAGAGTCAATCCGAATAACAATGCATATTCGGCCTTGATTAATCGTGCATAAAAATATTCTAAGCGGCACGAGGCTTCAAAAATAGTACCATAAAGAAATATATAAACAACACCAACACTTTGGCCATTGCTATGAATTGAACCATCAAAACATAATCTCCATAGTACTAGAGAGACAAGGCTAATATTAATATTATGCATGACATTAATCCGATGTTCAGTAGTAAAATCAACTATGATTTGGCCTCTTATAGATCTCAAAGATGCATAAGCCAAATCATATCCAAACAAAGTATAAGCCCACTAACCAATTCTGTAGCTATGAATTAGTCTATGCAGCATATATTCAATGACATCGGTCATGTCCCAACTCCACTCAATCATAATATAGGCATACATATAAATTTCTATGAGCACGTACCTTGTCTCGCTCTCCAATCAAACTAAGGACGATGTTAGAATACTACACCGGCCATGCATTGATATACTCTTAGGACGATAGATAAATATCGGCCATTACCATGTAAACTTCATTCAAAGCACATATAGCCGAAATAAACAAATGAAATGTCAAATCAAGTATTTCGGCCCTTTGGATCAGCAACAAACTTGTAGCTAATCAAATGTATAGTGACTTGGTAATACCCTTTCATGATGCAAGAAATTATATTGCATCCATGGATTAACGTAAGCCCATTGAGGGTTACCAATCATACCTGATGACGAATTCCATGGCATAGGCGTTAATGGCATAGTTGAAGAATATGGATAATGTGTAGACCAAAGATGTTGAAACCTTCGGCTTGGTCCTTCATAGTTTTTACTCTTTCCCTTCTTCACCTTTGTCGCACTTCTTGTAATGGAAGCTTGCACATAGTTCTTATTTTGAACACTTCCTTTGGGAGCCCATGACATGTTCCTTTCTTCAAGTTCTTGTGCACTAAGTTTTTGTAATTTCTTCTTTTGCCAATACAATAAGCCGAGCGGGCATCTCGGCTGTGATTCTGTTTTGACCAATGGCAATTCCTTTTTGGCCTTGTGCACTCTCAACTTATTTTCTTCGGATTTTGCACTTCGACTCTCAATAATTGGTTGCTTTGTCTCATTATCTTTAGTAGCCAATGTCAACACATTAATTCGCTCTTTTTCATTTGAGATGAAATCTGAAGTTGCACTCTTACGACCACTCTTTTAACATGGTAAACTTGCTTGACCACCTCTTTCTTCTTCCTTGAGCTCTAGACCGATTCCTTGTGATTGAAACGGTCTTTGACGTGTGATCGTTCAAATGTTGATCTTCTTGGAGCTGCATAGTATTGGTGAGATGGTCTAAAATAAGATGGAGAATGTGCCCTTGTATCATACCTGTCCCATGATGAATATGGATCTATATGAGCGTAGGAAGGCATCCACGGCATTGGCATTGGCGGCCCAAAATAAGGATATGAATATGTTGCATTAAAATTCTCACTTTGCCAATACCAATACTCATATTTGCGCCTTGGGGTGATCTTGCTTTCTTTGCATGATTGGGCCGATAAGAATTCTTCTCTTCACTCTTCTTTTGATATTTATCCAATAGTTCAGCAAAGGTGATTTTTGATCTCTTACACTTGCGCTTATTTCGGCCTTTGTTTTCTTTTGGTTTGCTTTCATCGATCATTGGATTTGCTTGTTGCCCCCCCCCCCCAGTCCTTGGAGTCTCCATTGTAACTTCGATGGAACTCTCGCCCTCAAGATTATGTTCATTATGCTCTTCAATAACTTCTTTATTTGAAAGCTTAATCCCATCACCTGCAGTTTTTACCTTCTCTTTAAATGGATCGGCTTGAAGCAGCCGATGCAAAAACTTTCTGCCATCGGGACCAACTGGAATAGACTGGTCATTTCTTGGTGTATTAACAAATTTCAATTGTCCTTTATCAATGGCCGATTTAACTATTTGACGAAACATGTTGCAATCCTCAAAATTATGTTTGAACGAATCATGCAACTTACAATACATTCGTCCTTGGATAGATGGCTCAACATGGTGATCGACAAGTCTTATGTAATTATTTTTCAGCAATAAATCAAATATTTTGTCACACATGCTTGAATTGAAGGTAAACTTCTTGTTTTCTAGCCGATCTTGCTGTGTGAACGGCTTTGGAGGTTCAGATTTGGAATCTCCCCATTCGGCTAGTGTCGTAGAATTAACACGTCAGATGTCCTCATGAAAGGACTTAGTCGTGGAGCCATCGCTACGGGTTAGCTTGAATTGGTTAAACCGAACAAGGGACACGGGATTTTTATACTAGTTCGGCCCCTTTGATGAAGGTAAAAGCCTACGTCTAGTTGTGATGGGATTGATTGGGTTTCGATGATCAGGGAGCGAATACGCTAATCCTGAGTCTCGAGTTGTTGTCTATCGTCCCTAAACTGCCGCCGGGTCGTCCCTTTATATACACAGGTTGATGCCTGACCGGTCTATAGAGTCCCGAGGCCGACTCATACAAGGGTCCGGCTCGTTCTCACCTTTCCTAACTTACAACACAAGTTTACATAACAATGGCGGTTTGCTATTATGGGCCCTAATCCACCTCTGGGCTCCGGACCTCTAAGCTTCATAGGCAAACGCCATCTTCTGAGTCTTCATGGGCTTCAATACGGTTGAGGGTAAACCGGCCCCTCCTGGCGGTTTATACTCAATAGTTATATCCCGAACATTAGGACCCAGAGTGATTTGAATTTGTTCATATCAATCTTCAGTACTTAGAAAAATCCTGTGAACATCTTCCTTTGCTTTCGTAAACCGCCATGACGTCTTGTTTTATAAACTTTGTTAAACTGCCATGACGTCATCCTCTCGATACAGCAACGGATCATCATGACGTCATCTCTGTAAAACACGAATAAAAAGATTCCCTTCATTAATGTCATCCTAGAAATCAAGGCGACAGCTGCGCCAATTGCCGCTTTGGACTCCTCGATTTTCATCTGTCTTTATCTCCTTTCCCTTTTATAAATAACCCCAACGGGCACTTCCATTCTTCCCCTTTCGCCTCATCTTCTTCCTCGCTACCGAAGAACTCCAGCGCCGCCGCCGCCGTCGATCTTCGAATCTACACCGACCAAGGCCACTGCATCACCCTGTTTGTTCCAGAGATCCTGTCGCGCTCCTCCGCCGCTGAGTGGCCCTGGTAAGTTCACTTCCCTGTAACCCTAGATTTTTGTTAGGGTTTTCGAGTCCATCCATATCCGCCGCCGTTCCTTAGTTCTGCTGCAACCTTCTCCTTAGTCCGCTTACTAAGGGTGTATATATGCGCCTGCTAAGCTTTGATTTGCGGCTAGATTCATTTTGATAGTTCACCATCTCGTGGCTTCTTACTGCTCAAAACAGACTCTGTCTAGATCTTCCCTTTTCCTCTTAGCGCCATTGTAGGGTTCAGGAAACTTTTCTTTAGTTATCCACGGTAGATCTAAAATTGTACTGCGATATTGTGAAACCTGTTTTTGTAACACTTAGTAGATTTTGAACCCAGGCCCTTCTGCCTACGGGCGGTTTAACCTTTGATAACCAATCCGCCATATATCATTAGCCCTCTCCTAAACCGCCAACTGAACTTGAACATCAATTTTCCGGTTTAATAGTGAATAATACTTAAACCGTTTAATTTGTAAACCGGCCTTTACTTTCCCTTTCAGTTTCCTTCTGAGATGTCCAAACAATTCTCTACTTGCAATTGGGTTCTGTCCCAGATTACAGAGACACAAATCAATGGATACGTCACCACTGGCGCTTTAGCCTCAAAAAGGGTCCTTCACTGGCGATTCCCGGGCTCTGAATGCCCACCTGAACCCCAAGATGGAGAAGTGATTGTATTTATGCAACACTTAGACCGGGGATTCAGCCCGCCCGGATCAAAAAAATTCCGGGATGTCCTCGCAAGCTTCCAGCTCCATCCACAAGACATTGGACCGAATTCCGTGTCCAATATATGCAACTTTCAAGTATTCTGTGAAGTCTACCTTCAAGAAGAGCCATCTGTGGAGTTGTTCCGGGATTTTTTCCACATGAACCGCCGTACAGAGTTTTCTGATGGTCCCAACACAGAACTTGGTGTTTCAATTCAGAAGAGGAAAGAGGCTGACTTCCCACATGCAAAACATCACAGCCATCCTAAAGATTGGAACCAGACTTGGTTTTACTGCCGGAATACTGCCCCTGATGGAGAAAATCCTTTGCCGGGTTACCGTCCTCACCGGCTTAGCAACGGTCACCCATTACCTTCACGCTTGTCCGCCTCGGAACGGAAAAACTTTGCACCTCAAATCGCCAAGCTCCGGGCTCTCATGGCCAACGGTTTGACTGGCACTGACCTTGTCCGCTGCTGGGTATCTTGGGGCATTTTGCCTTTAAGCCGCCGCCCCGGATTGATGCATGAATGTACTGGGAACGTCAAAGACCCTCAACGCTATCATGAAGTAGTAATGACGGATCTTGAGATTACTGAATCTGTGAAGAAGATGCTCGATGAAACAATCACTTCATGCAGTCAAACCGGGTTGCCACCTTTTTGCGCCTCCAATCCACCGCCAGCGGTAAAGTTTGTTTTAATATTTTACTGATTCACCTCTGCTTTAACTATGTGCTAACATTTCTTTGCCTTGATATGACAGGCCAACAACTCCTTCTGGAAACGGACCTAAACCGGCCAGGGCTCGTGCCAAGACTAAGGCCACCAAGAAAATTTCCAAGAAGAAAACCGCCGAGTCTTCTGATCCGCCCGAAGATGAGGAATCAGACGCAGAGGTAGAACTTGACTCACTTGGTTCCTTATTCGTACATCTTATTGACAATGATTATTCTCAGGACGATGCTGAAGCCAGCCACGTAGACCCTGTTGAGATAATCACTCTTTCTTCCGATTCAGATCTTGTGCCTGTTCAAAGAGTTCGCCGCACAGTTCGGAAAGTAAAACACTCTCACCCCCTTGCTCATTTGGATCCAAAATTTTCTTTGAAGACACAGCAATCTGCAGAACGTCGCACAACACAGCATAGTGGCCAACAAATCACCTCATCCGGTTTACCAGATACACCAACCCGGAAACGTCATCCAAAGGTGACTTGTTCTCCTGAAAAACTTTATCCTCTGAATGGTTTCTTCCGATGCCCACTCAATCCGTCTGATCCGAATTATCAGGCCTCTTCCAACTCGTCTGGCGGTTCATCCACTACTCAGCTACCTCCCCTTAAGACTGTCACTGGGTAAGTACACTATTCCTCAACTTATTTCTTCATGCGTCGGTTTATCATATTCTAACTTTTGTATGTTGTAGCGCCAAGGCCCGATTAAGTAAGAAAGCCAAGACCAGCGGCCATACTAACGATGGTGATCTGGAGAAGACCCCAGAGAACGAGGGCGAAAATCCTGAGATTGCCACAGACCACTCTGCTCCACAAAATCCAGGTGCTGATGCTAACCCGCCAGAAGCTGAACCGGAGACACAGGTTGAAGCATCAACTCCTCATGCCACCCCTCCAAGTCCAACTGTTGATCCGCCAAGCCCTGTTACCAAACCGCCGAGCCCTGCTGCCAAAGCGCCAAGCCCTGCTAAGGAGAATGTCAATCCATCGAGCCCCGCCAAGGATGATGTTATTATTACTGGCAAGGCATATACCACCCCAGGCAATCCAGTTGCTTTATCTAAGCATTCCGCCAAGGATGAATTTGCATCTATGAACAAGGGGAAAAGCAAAACCGACTTGTCAGACTATGATGATTTATCTGCTCAGGACCTTCATTCCGGTTTCTTAAACCGTCTCTTCACCAGCCGAGACTATGAGGCCGGTTTGGTAAATTTGATGAAGGAGCACTATGAGGTAAACCGTTTGATCCTTTATTCTGTACCATCATTGCATTGTAGCCCCCAAGGGCCAGTTTGTCTTTTAGAAAGAAAAACCGGGACTTTGTATATTCCATACTGTGCTTTGTTAATTTTCCCTGTGTATTTTTGATCAAACACACATTAGCCCCCAAGTGCCATGATGAAAACTTGTATTAATCCGTGGGACTTCAATAATCAGTAGAAAAAATGATCCGCATTAGCCCCCAAGTGCCAAGTGTATAACTGGTTATATGGTTGGGACTTTCAAAAAGGTATTGACATGCTCTTCTTACTATTGCAGAGTGAGATAAATCAACAAGTCTCTCAAATTGCCGATCTTCAAGAAAATCTGAAATCCCAACAAGCAGAAACCACCAAGGCAAGGATGAATTGAAAACCGCCTTAACCACCATGGAGCAGCTCAAAGAATGGTTCAAGTCTGAGCGGGCCAACTGGGATACCGAAAAGGCTGGATTGCTGAAGCGGGCGGAAGACGCTGAATCAGCTCTTAAACCGGTGACGGAAGAGCTTACTGGATTAAAGCGCCAAGTCAATGCCATGACTACTGCAATATTTGGTAAGCACTGTTTGCCAAGGCTTTATGAATATTCCGCTTTGAAATTTTGCCGGTTTAACATGAAATCCTTAAACCGATGCAGGTAGCCGCATTGCTCATCTGGGCTCTGATATGCGGAAGAATCTCAAGGCCGCCTATATGCTGATTGAACAGCTATATACCGGTGCCAAACGGGTTATCTGTGCAACTTCTTATGACAATGCGGCCCCGACACTGATCAAGGACACTCTGGCTAGGCTATCTATGACGCCAGCACAGATAGAAGAGGTGAAGCGATCCCCCGCCAGGGCTGGCGCTTTGCTAGCAGTCACCCGAACCAAGGCATGGTAGCTGATCTTGATCCGGTCGATATTGCCAAAGGCTTTCCCAGTGAACAAGAAAATGGGGCAGTGTTTGATAATGACGCCCTCAAACGTGTGACAAGGGAGATGCGTCCTCTGGCGAGTTAGTTGGCAGACGAAGCAAACTTGACGGTTCACTGGTCCTTCTATGATGCTGACAACAAAAGGGTTGAGGCTGTTATTCCGGAAGTGCAAAATCTTATTCCGCCAACCCGTAAGCACACTTATGCCCCTCACGTTGATCCGACTGATCTTATAAGTGAAGAGGCTATCTTTCAGGCCTTAACCCGGATTGATTGGACCACCACTGACTTCCAGCCACTGGATGGGGAGGAGGAGGTTGAACCGACGCCGGATGACCCATCCACTTAGTGTCAACATGGCGAGGAAGCTTGATCCGGCAATCCGGTTGATACTGCAGAAACTATCTGGTTTAAGAGAATTCCATATGTTGGGCCATGAAGTGCCTTGTAATAGGGTAGGAAAAATACTTTGATTTGCTGCCATCGTGCAGCAGGAAATACTTTATATGATCCATCATGAATAGTTCAATGTGGCCTCATATATCATAGTATGCAATTCCTGTCTGCGTAAGAAGAACTGTCTTGGCGGTTTACCGCCGGACGGGTCATAATGCCCAAGATAAAACCTGATTGATAATCAAACCTTAAAAAATATGAAATAACTCATACCTGTGATGTGATATCACGTTAGTTGGTTTGCCAACTTTGATTGTAATAAGGGTGAAGACCCGAATCTGGAATTTTGAATAACTCCATCATGTATTGATGGCGTATAATAAGTCATGCCGGGTTATAATGAACCTCATATGATCAAAACTGGTGACGAGTAGTCAAAGCCAGGCCGGGTTAGAAAACTCCAGTTTGATAATAAGGTCCGTCAACTTGTAGTTGAATACCAAGCCGGTTTAAGGAACACCAGGCTAATAAGGTGACTGAAAAGCCATACCAGCTCATAGACACCGGTTTAACATAGAATTTATCAAAAAAGAAACATGAAAAATGCAAAGAAAACCATGTAGTCAAGGCTTTTCAAGGGCTGCCAGGCCCAAATTCGAGGCTTTTCATGGGCTGCCAGGCCGCTGAGTTAAACCATTTGACAAAGCCTTTTAAGATGGGCATCCAACTAACCAATCACTATTTTAACTTTGACAAGTTCAGGGTCTCAATGAGAGTAACTGTCAAAGGTTTGGAGGGTCATGCCAGGATTACCTGGATAGGAGTAGCTTACTTGATGAAGGCAGGTTAACCCGGTGTTTTAGGTAAATATACCAGGCTTCCAAGCCGTGGGTCGACAGCCAGCTACAAGGGTCCTTTCAAACTCCTTGATATTTGACACAAGGAGCCCCCAAGTAAAATGATGAGCTGTGCTCATTGGGTGCCTATGTTTGAGCTGTGCATAGCATCTAGACTCTCTTTCGCCCCTTGGGTGTGAAGCTCCCAAGCTGTATGGTGGCATGATAGCCGGTTTAACAGGTAGTACTCCGCTTTGTCAGCTGAAGCCCCCATGTGACTCAAAGGATATTTGAGAAAAATAGCAGAGGCCCTGCTTTTAGCAAGGATGCTAGTTTACTTTATTGATCATAATATATACATTGTCGAAATATGTACATGACAAAAGCCTATGGCTTAAGTGTAATAAGGCCATAGGAGAGTAATATGATCCGCCGGGTCGCCGGGTCTCCTCCTCAGGGTTGCGTGAGTTATCTCGAACGTCAATGAGGTAATATGATCCGTTGTGCAGATTTTTGCTGACCACAAAGGGTCCTTCCCAAGGTGGGGATAATTTGTGCATGTCGGTCTGATCCTGGATGAGCCGGAGCACCAAGTCACCTTCCTGAAAGGTTCTTGTCCTAACCCGGCAGCTGTGATAACGCCGCAGGTCTTGTTGATAAACCGCCGATCGAGCCAGAGCCATGTCCTGTTTCTCATCTAACAGGTCCAGCGCCTCTTGGCGTGCTTGCTCGTTGTCCGCTTCAACATAATTTGCAACCCAGGGCGAGTCATGACGAATATCACTGGGGAGGACCTCCTCTGCCCCCTACACCATGAAGAAAGGTGTGTATCATGTAGAACGATTGGGGGTGGTGTTGATGCTCCATAAGACAGAAGGTAATTCTTCCACCCAACAACCCGGCGTCCGCTTCAAGGGAATCATGAGCCGGGGTTTAATACCTTTCAAGATTTCTTGATTGGCTCTCTCTGCTTGACCGTTGGATTGAGGGTGCGCCACAGATGCTAAGTCAAGCCGGATGTGCTCTCTCTGACAGAAATCTTCCATCTCACCTTTAGAAAGGTTTGTGCCATTATCCGTGATGATGCTGTGTGGAAAGCCAAAGCAGAAGATAATCTTTTTGAGAAACTAAACCGATGTAGCCGCATCACACTTGCTGACAGGCTCTGCTTCAACCCACTTAGTGAATTTATCAACCGCCACTAATAGGTGGGTCTTCTTATCCTTGGAACGCTTAAAGGGTCCCACCATATCAAGCCCCCAAGTGGCAAAAGGCCAAGTGATCGGAATCATCCGTAGTTCTTGAGCCGGAACATGAGCTCTGTGTGAAAACTTTTGACAAGCATCACATCGCTTTACCAGATCCTCCGCATCAGCATGAGCTGTCAGCCAGTAGAACCCATGTCGAAAAGCCTTTGCAACCAGGGACTTTTAACCGACATGATGACCACAATCCTCTTCATGAATTTCTCATAGGATCTCTTGGCCTTCTTCCGGAGAAACACAACGCTGAAATACGCTTGAAACGCTACAGCGGTGTAACTCGCCATTGTGAATAACCATGGACTTGGATCGCCGTACTATCTGCCGAGCCAGAACTTCATCATCTGGTAACTCGCCCCGGTTCATGTACGCCAGATATGGAATCGTCCAATCCGGCACAACGTGTAAAGCGGCCACCAACTGAGCCTCCGGATCAGGAACAGCCAAGTCCTCTTCTGTAGGCAACTTAACAGACGGATTATGCAAGATATCTAAAAAGGTATTGGGAGGTACCGGTTTGCACTGAGATTCAAGCCAGCTTAAAGCGTCTGCTGCTTCGTTTTTGCGCCGATCGATATGCTCAACCCGATACCCTTTGAAGTGACCCGCCGCAATATCCACCTCACGTCTGTAAGCCGCCATGAGTGGATCCTTAGAATCCCAAGTACCAGAAACTTGCTGAGCCACCAGATCAGAATCGCCAGAACAACGAACTCGACTTAAGTTCATCTCTTTAGCCACCCGGAGACCATGGAGTAAAGCTTCGTACTCAGTTGCATTGTTAGTACAAGGAAACATCAAGCGGAGAACATAGCAAATTTTATCACCTCGAGGGGAAGTAAGGACAAATCCATCCCCCGAGCCCTCCAATTGCCTGGATCCATCAAAATGAATAGTCTAGTATGTATTATCCGGTTTGTCCTCTGGTGCTTGCAACTCAGTCCAATCATTGATAAAATCCACAAGTGCTTGGGATTTGATGGCTGTTCGAGGCACATACTTCAAGCCGTGTGGACCAAGCTCAATTGCCCACTTTGCAACCCGGCCAGTGGCTTCCTTGTTTTGAATTATGTCACCCAAAGGAGCAGAAATAACCACTGTGATGGGATGGCCTTGAAAGTATTGGTTGAGCTTTTGACATGCCATAAAGACTCCATACACCAACTTCTGCCAATGTGGATAGTGTTGTTTTGATTCAATCAGGACTTCACTGACGTAATACACGGGTCGTTGAACTGGATACTCCTTCCCAGCCTCCTTACGTTCAACCACAATTTCCATGCTGACCGCTCGGGCATTGGCAGCCACATATAATAGCAAGGGTTCAATATCAACCGGAGCTGCAAGAACCGGCGGTTCAACCAACTGTCGCTTTAACTCCTCAAAAGCCGCATTAGCTGCGTCACCAGACGAAATCATCTGTCTTTTTCAACATCTGATACAAAGGAATTGCCTTCTCTCCCAAACGGCTGATAAACCGGCAAAGGGCTACAACCCGACCTGCCAGACGCTGAACATTGTTGATACACTTCGGTTTAGCCAGGGATGTAATCACTTTAATTTTTTCCGGATTAGCCTCAATGCCTCTGTTGGATACCAGAAAGCCCAAGAGCTTGCCTGCCGGAACACCAAAAACACATTTATCCGGATTGAGCATCATTTTGTAAACCCGAAGATTGTCAAACGTCTCCTTGAGGTCATCTATAAGTATTTCCTTCTTCCTGGATTTTACCACAAAGTCATCCACATAAGCATGAACATTACGCCCAATCTGCGTGTGCAGACAATTCTGCACACAACGCTGATAAGTTGCCTGGGCCTCTTGAGCCCAAAGGGCATAGAAACATAGCAGAAGGCTCCAAAGGGAGTGATGAAGGCTGTCTTCTCCTGGTCCTTAATTGCCATCTTGATCTGATGATAACCTGAATAAGCATCCAGGAAACTCAGACGCTCACAACCCGCCGTCGCATCAATAATCTGATCAATACGCGGGAGAGCAAAGGGATCGGCCGGACAAGCTTTATTCAAATCGGTGTAGTCCACACACATACGCCAAGTGCCGTTTTTCTTGAGAACAAGCACCGGATTAGCCAACCATTCAGGGTGAAATACTTCAATGATAAACCCAGCAGCCAACAGTCGTGCTACCTCTTCACCAGTTGCCTTGCGTCTTTCCTCATTAAAGCGACGAAGAAATTGCTTGACCAGTTTAAACTTGGGATCAATATTAAGAGTGTGCTCAGCGAGTTCCCTCGGTACACCTGGCATGTCAGAAGGCTTCCATGCAAAAATGTCCCGGTTCTCACGGATGAACTCGATGAGCGCGCTTTCCTATTTTGGATCCAGATTTGTGTTGATGTTGAACTGCTTGGACGAATCACCAGGAACGAAGTCAACAAGTTTAGTCTCATCAGCCGGTTTGAAATGCATGGTTGGGTCATGCTCAGTGGTGGGCTTCTTCAGAGGGGCATGTCTGCCGGATCAACATTTTCCTTATAAAACTTCAGCTCCTCAGTAGCACAAACCGACTCAGAATAGGCCGCATCACCTTCCTTGCAATCCAAAGCGATTTTACGACTTCCGTGAACCGTGATGGTCCCCTTGTGACCCGGCATCTTGAGCTATAAGTAAATGTAACCTGGCCTCGCCATGAACTTTGCATAAGCCGGTCGCTCAAACAGTGCATGGTACGGGCTCTGGATCCTCACCACTTCAAAGGTCAATGTCTCAGACCGGGAATCGTGCCCATCACCAAACACAACCTCCAAAGCAATCTTACCGACAGGATATGTTGATTTACCTGGTACCACACCATGAAAAACAGTGTTGGACGGTTTAAGACTCTTGTCTGTCAACCCCATGCGACGGAAGGTCTCATAATACAAAATGTTGATGCTGCTTCCTCCATCCATGAGTACCTTGGTAAACTTATAACCTCCCACCCACTACTAGGGAAAAGCCTAGCAGCAGCGCGGGTTTTGGGCCTATTAGCAGCGCGGGGGCCGGCTCTACTAATAAGGCGCTACAGCTAACTTATAGCAGTAGCGCGGGTGCCACCCACGCTACTACTACGTCCTTTAGTAGTAGTGTGGGTAAAAACCCGCGCTACTACTACCAGCGCGGGTTTTTTTTGAATTTTTTCGAAAAAATACTTCAATTTTTTCCCTATTTTTCAAATTTCTGAATTATTTTAACCTCAAATCTCTAATCACCCCTCATCGCTGCTCAATTTAATCTCTAATCACCCCTCATCATTCCAAATCATCTAACTTCCCAGACGGTCACCCATCCTCTCACTACTCCAGCCTGAGCACGCTTAACTTCCGGGTTCTATTCTCCCTCGTTTCCAAGTCTGCACTTGTTGTTTTCCTGACACTAGTAAGATGTCAATCCTATTAACCGCAGGAATTTAGCTTGAGCATGAAGTCACACATTTCACTATTTGAGTTTGAAACTATTGTTCTAAAAAATTAGTAACACTAATATTTCTTGAATAATTAGTTTGACCACAGTTTGACCACAATTTGGCCATAGTTTGACCACAGTTTGACCACAGTTTGGCCATAGTTTGACCAGATTTGACCAAAATTCAAAAAAACTAAAATAATTATTTAGTAACACTAATATTCTAGAATAATTAGTTTGACCATTGTTTGACCCAGTTTGACCACACAGTTTGAAATTTTTCGATTTTTTCCACTCTAGATCTTAAAAGCCCCATAACTTTTTTTCTGTTAAGTTTTTAAGGATTTTTTAAATGTTTAATGGGGTTCCCCCCGCTAAATTTGAATGTAACTTTTCGAGTAGATGATTTTTCATATAAAAAACTTTTTCATCTGAGTTAGTATGCAAAAGTTATGCCCATTTTTACAAATTCTCGAGAGATTTTGCAAATAAAGTCGAAATTCATATTTGCAAATTTTCCCAACAACTAGACCACATATCACATGGGAAACTTATTTTCTTTTATTTTTTGACATTTTCATCATTTTCTTTTATTTTTTTTAACTGAAAAGGCGATCCGGGGGGGATAGAGTTTGAAAATGGGACCTTTAGTAGCAGCGCGGTTTTTTACCCCCACGCTACTACTATGGCACCACTTAGTAGTAGCGAGGGCTAAAAACCAACGCTACTGCTATCAAACTTAGTAGTAGTGAGGTTTTAAAAACCCGCACTACTACTATGGCATGTCCCGGGGGCACGGTAGAGACCGCTTAGTAGTAGCGAGGGTTAAAAACCCGCGCTGCTGCTATCAACTTAGTAGTAGCGAGGTTTAAAAATCTGCGCTACTGGTAAGTAGTAGTAGCAAGGGTTTTTAACCCTCGCTACTAGTTACTTTCTGTGTATAGGCTTTTCCCTAGTAGTGACCTGAGGTGCCACCACCAAAGCCAGGTGACCCAGATTGTTAACCCGGGGCGGATGATCCTCCCTACTCCACACAATAGCTTGTTCAGACCACCGCAGTTAACGTGGTAGTACCGGTTCAACGGCATTAACTTCCCTCTTGTGGAGCTTTTGATCATGCTTGCACAAACTAGTGGTAAACACATGATACTGCCCACCATTCAACTGCTTTGGGTGACTCTGGTAACCCGACTGCTGCTGATTTCCTTGATTATTCTGCTGGTTATTACCACCTTGGTTGTTCTGGTTGCCCTAGTTATTCTGAAACCTAGAGTTTGAACCGCCGCCACCGTGAAAACCTGGACTTGAACTACCTGATGGACCCTGATCATACCGGAAAAGATTAGAGTTTTTGAACTCCTTCATGATGTTACAATCCTTCCAGAGATGCGTTGCAGGAACCTCCTTGGTCCCATGCTTTGGGCAGGGCTGATTCAACAAGCGCTCCCGATTCATTCCGCTGCCGCGCTCGGGCGGTTTACCCTTACGACGATGTACATTAGCGTTAGCCACAAAATTAGAATCTGCTTTACGCTTACTGTTATTCCCATGGCCTCCTTAGTTGTGCTGCTGTCCCTTTGCACCGCCGTTCTTCTTTCCCTTCTCCGGTTTCTCCTCATCAGAATCGGGATCCTTGGTATTATTAGAATCGGCATACTTGACCAAAGCGGCCATAAGGGTGCCCAGGTCATCACAATGGCGCTTGAGCCGTCCCAACTTCATCTTTAGTGACTTAAACTGGCAGTTGCGTTCCAGAGTGATGATTGCCTAGCCAGCGCTAATCCGGTCTGAGGAATGCAAAACTTCAGAAACCCGGCGCACCCAATGAGTGGATGACTCGTTCTCCCCATGGACATAGGCATCTAGATCCACAATAGACATGGGCTGTTTGCAGGTGTCTTTGAAATTGGCTATAAACTGGGCCTTCAACTGATCCCACGATTCGATGGAGTTAGCTGGTAAGGTTTTCAACCAAGTAAGGGCTGTCCCTTCCAACATCATCGTGAAATACTTTGCACAAGCCGCTTCATCCACATCCAGCATCTCCATTGCCATCTCATAACTTTCAATCCACTCTTCTGGTGGTTGATCCGCCGTGTAATTTGGCACCTTACGTGGACCCTTGAAATCTTTAGGCAGCCGCACATTGCGTAGAGCCGGAATGAGACACAACACTCCCCAGGAGCAAAAGGCTACCCCGGTACCACGGTCTACTAACGCCGCAGGTTGAACCGGGGCGGGTTGATAACGACCCGCATGTTGTGCTGCCAAAGCGGCCTCCCTTCATGCCCTGCCTTATCCACCACATCTTGAGCATTTACTTCACCACGTGCCAGATTGGGCCTTTGGGGAACATTCCGGTGCTGTGCACTGCTAGACACTTCCGGTTCATCCATGTGCCTGCTGTAACTTCTGCTCTGACGAGGAGTGGAATGAATTCTATCCCGACTGTAAGAATAAGTCTGCTGCTGCACCACGGCGGTTTGAAGAAGATCTCTGGCCCGCTGTGCCTCAATCGCTGCCAGTGAGTCGCCCTCCATCGGAATAGCTGCCAAGTGAGATGCTGCAGCAATCATATTATCCAAAGGACTTGAGAAGTGACCCGGTGGAGTAGGCATGTATTGCGGCGGGTTATCTATTTGTCGAGGCGGTTCCATCGTTCGTGGTTGATCTGGTGCTGCCCTCGGCGCATCAGTCCGGTTTCTGGCTACCGGATTACTTGGCCCAACCCCTGGCGTGTTGAAAAGATTCACTCCCTAGTAGACCGATGGCAGACGTGGCCGGTACTTCCTCCGCATTAACCATGTGTTGCATTCTGATCCAGCAGGAGTCGGTAGTTCTGCACTTGTATTTGCTGTGATTGGGCATCCAAAGCGGCCCGTTCCTCAGCCAACCTAGCGTCCTCTGTTGCTAGATCCTCCTTGGCCTGCGCTATCTGGTCCTTCAGTTTCGCAATATTCACATTATGCTGATCCTGCGTCTCCGGGGTAACTGTCGTGGTCAACAAGGTAGCCCAGGCATCCATCAAACCGTAGAGGACTTGAGCCTGTCGGCGCGTCAGGCCTCCTGCCGCGGCTGCTGATCCGGTATTCATTGCTGCTGTGGATGAAGACTGCATAGTGGGCTGTGTTCCGGCCATGAAAACAGCTACCCGACTTGGCGGTTCAAAAAGATCCGGAATACTGTTACCATCGGAATATCCTTCAAACACACCATCCTGAACTTGGTATAGGGACTCGATTTCACCAGTGGACGACTCGCCATCGGAATAAATAACCGTCTCGCCTTCAGACACCATTCCAGATTCGATTCCATGGACACAACCTACGAACGCACGCTTCATGGCGGGTTTCACCCGGGTAGGGCTTGCACGCTGAGCCGTCTTGACGAGGTCGGTGTAGACGTCCGGCTCAGGGCCCGGTTCACCGATCTTGCCAATGAAAACGTAAATTCTGCCAAAGGGGACCCGATACCCGTACTCGATTGAGCCGGCCTCGGGGCCCCATCCTTCGTCATCGATGTATACCTTCCCACGACGACTCTTGGTCATCCGGCCGATCACGTACCCCTTAAGTCCTTCAGAGCATCCCTTCAAGAACTCGACACCATCGTGCGATAGCCCCATGGTGGGCGCCAACTGTCATGTAATTAACATGTCAGATGTCCTCATGAAAGGACTTAGTCGTGGAGCCATCGCTACGGGTTAGATTGAAGGGGTTAAACCGGACAAGGGACACGGGAGTTTTATACTAGTTCGGCCCCTTCGATGAAGGTAAAAGCCTATGTCTAGTTGTGATGGGATTGATTGGGTTTCGATGATCAGGGAGCGAATACGCATTATTGAGGCAAGTGAGCAAGCCGTCCTTAGAGCCCTCCTCCAGAGGATTAGCAACAATATGCTCTTTGAACCAATGCAGAAAAGTGGAGTTGTGCTCTCTAGTAACTTCGGCGTCCGTCCTGCATACCCCCCGGTCACGATACTTCTTTGCGATAATTTCTTTGTGCAGTGCCATGAAAGGATCTACCTCGTCTAGGTGTTGTAGCACTACCAAGTTTGCTCTCCAAAGTCGTTGCGTCAATCTGAGTATGCTACGTGCAGTTCCCTGCGGCCGTTGCAGTGACCATCTCCTTCGATCCTCCCATCGTGCTTGTTAACGGGCAAACCAACACTAACACCAGGCGGCTGGTCTGCGCCATATAGAAAATTCTCACGAAAAGAGATGCACTCTTGTGCCAAATAGCCCAGGACGATGCTTCCATCCGGATGGGACATGTTATGAACGAATCCTTTGATGATCCCATTCATCCTCTCAAACGGCATCATGTTGTGCAGGAATGACGGCCCCAGGTCTATTATGTCATCCACAATATGGACACACAGATGCACCATCACGTCAAAGAACGCGAGCGGGAAGTACATCTCAAGCTGATTCAGTATCACAATGATCTCTTCCTATAGTCGTTGGAGCTGCTTCACACTGATTGACTTTTGAGAGATGACGTTGAAAAAGTTGCAGAGACCAATAAGCGTGTCACGGACGTGCTTGTCCATTATCCCTCTAAGGGCAACAGGTAGTATCTGCGTCATCATCGCATGACAGTCATGAGACTTCATCCTGCTGAACCTTTTCTTGTCCGTGTCTAGATATCTGCTTATCTTGCCACAGTAACCGGAACTAACTTTGACTCCAGTAAGGCACTTAAAGAAGGCATTGATCTTAGCCTGACTTAAGGTGAAGCAAGAAGAGGGGCAATAATCCTCTTTCTTTATTTTCTTGCACTTCTTCTCCCGTGCCTCTGTCTCCGACTCTGTCTCGTCTGACATTGTACGGGGCGGCATGTGCAGATCTTCCCTGATTTTCAAATCTTGCAAGTCTTTTCTTGCCTTCGGCCCATCCTTGGTCTTATCCGGCATGTTCATCAGTGTTGCGAGCAAGCTCTCAAGGACATTCTTACAGATATGCATATGATCAAGGCAATGAGGTGTATCGAGTTTGTGCCAGTACTCCAAGTCCCAGAACATAGACCTCGTCTTCCATACCTTCAGCAGCGGCTCCGGCGCCTTTCTCATCGTCTTTCCCGGCGCGGGGCACTCCTTCCAGTTTTTCAACAGCTCATCAATTTCGGAACCGCTCCGCTTACGTGGAGGTCCTCGATGCTCAACATGACCATTGAATAGATCTCCACGGTTTCTCCACGGGTCGTCCTGTTCAAGCCATCTTCGATGCCCCATGTACACGATTTTCCCAGACCCGCCATCTTTCCTTGACGTTAGCTGCTGAGACGTCGTATCATCCATGCACCGCGTGCATCCGCAATATCCATGGCACACCTAGCCTGCCACATATCCGTAACCGAGATAGTCCTGCACTGTCGTGATCAGCGCGGCTCTCATGTTGAAATACTCACCTTTGCTGGCGTCCCATGTCTTGGCCGGTGTTTTCCATAACGTGTCTAACTCCTCTTGAAGTAGCCCCAGATACAAATTAATATTATTTCCTGGTTGTTTCGGCCCTTGAATAAGCATGCTCATGTGAATGTACTTCGATTTCATGCACAACCAAGGGGGGAGGTTGTACATCCATACAAACACGGGCCATGTGCTATGGTTGGTGTTCTGGTTGCCAAACGGATTCATGCCATCGGTACACGCGCCGAGCATGATGTTCCTTGCATCACATTCAAAATACCGATAGAAGTTGTTCAACGCTCTCCACTGGCTTCCATCCTTCACGTGTCTCAGCTTCGGATCATCTCCATCGTCGGGCTTCTTCCTCTCCGCGTGCCAGCGCATTAGCTTTGCTTCCTTGGGATCTACAAAATACCTCTAGAGACGGGGAGTGATTGGTAAGTATCATACAACTTTCTAGGGACATTTCTTCCCGGCCTTCTTGTATCGAGAAGCATTGCACACCGGATAGCTTGTTTTTTCCGCGTGCTCCTTCCGATAAATTATGCAATCATTGATGCATGCATGGTATCTAACGTGTGGCAGATCAAGAGGGCACACGATCTTCTTGGCCTCATCAACACTAGTAGGACATAGATTACCCGCGGGAAGAACATCCTTTAGGTACTTGAGATGCTCATCGAGGCTAGTGTCGGTCCATTTGTTTTTAGCCTTCGTCTTCAAGAGTTGGAGTGTGAAACTCAAGCGGGTCACCTCAGGATTGCAACCATCATACAATGGAGTGTTCGAGTCTACCACCAGTTGCTCCAGCTTAGGCTCCTCTCTAGAAGAAGCTCTGTCAGTACTCGTCTCCTTGCGAAGCAATGCTTGAACATGAGGGTCCCGCACGATTGAACTTAGTACCGACGAACTCTGCTGCGTGGAGTCCATGTCGTTCTCTCCGCTGCCATGTCCAGCCCCTTCTCCTCCGCCATGTCCGGCCCCTTCTCCGCCGCCATGTCCGACCTCTTCCCCGCCGCCATTATCGATCATCTCTTCATCTTGCCCGGTGTCATCATTGTCTGCCCCGTCGGCATCCTCAACATCGTCATCCTCATCTTCAATTATCCACCGAGTATAGCCATCCATGAAACCAGTCATGAGCAGGTGCGCTTCGACACGACCATCGTCATGCGGGTCGAGCCAAACTATTCCTTTGCATTTTCGACACGGACATAAAACTTATGTCCGCTTATTTTCTTTCATGTCCTGCACCGCCGATCGCAACCACCTGTTCACCATCGTTCCATTGACCATCGTCAACTCTGCACGGAAATAATAAACAAATTGATTATAAAAATGCATGCATGCATCAAAGTCATACAAAAATTTGGCATGACCTTCCCTAAAAATAGGACATATATGGATCTAGAGTTTGCCCGGAATTCGCCGAAACGGAAATAAATCGACATTTCAGCAAAACATAGGCAACTCAAAAGCACAATTTGGCGTGCCACACACACAATTTCCACAAACATATCACACACACATAAACATATTTCCATTTTGCAAAAGCATGAAATTTGCATCACCTCTATATCGATCGAGATCGAGCACACGGTGGAGATGATGTTGTAGGGAGATTAAAAGTGCACAAAGCTCTTCTTAACAAAGATAGATCTAGTTAGGGGGCAAATAGGTCACTTGACTAAATCCTACATCTACCTAGCTACCTAATTTGGGAGGAGACAACTTCAACTAGTGGAGGGGAAAGGAAAAAGAGAAAGGAGATGCATTAATGGAGGTGGTGTAGTTAGGTAGGAGTAATGAAGAGAGAGAAAGGTGGATAGAAGAGAAAGAGTAGTGGGGGAGAAGTATTGAGGAAGAAGAAGAGTGAGAGTGGGAGCATGTTGGGGAGGTAGGGGGAAGGGAAGAGAGGAGGGGGAGGGGAGGCATGGGTGGGGAAAAGGTGGTGGGTCGGTGCGGGTTAGCAGTAGCGCGGAAGCAGAAACGCGCTACTGATAAGGAATTAGCAGCAGCGCGCTTTGGGCCATGGCGCTACTGCTAACAGTGACAAAAAAAGTGTGTCAATTTGAAATTTAACAGCAGCGATCTCAGTAAAAGCGCGCTACTCCTACATATGTAGCAGTAGCGCGGTTCGGGCCACGACGCTACTGCTAAATGGAGTTAGGTGAACACCGCCGGTCGATATTTGTAGCAGCGCGGTTTACACAGAGCGTGCTACTGCTAAAAACTTATTAGCAACGAGTTTCCCGCACACGCGCTACTACTAATTAGCAGCAGCGCTCCTTTTTGAGCCGCGCTGCTGCTAAGATTCTGCCACACACACTGCTGAAGCCAATGACCCTGTCTTGGCTGAAGATCATGTGGAGCCTGAAGCTAATGGTGTGCTTCAAGCCAATGTGAATCCTAAAGCTTCTGTGACGCCGGTCCCCACTGACGGCGCTGTTCCTCCCCCAAGGCCTCACATTATGGAAACGGCCTACAATCATGATGGGGAGTTGGTCACAGTTTGCTGGCCAATCCTGGTTCCTCCCACTACTCCCGGGCCACAATATGACTATCATGTGGAGCAGCGACCACAGTTTTAGAAGCCTAAGCCCAGGCTGCCAAGTCTTCCATGTGCTGCTACATCACCAGGATCTTTCAGTGTCAACAGATTCAGAGCACACAATACCTTCTTTGACAAGGACAAGAACCCATACTCGAAGCCAAAGATCTCTTCAGATCGCTTCTGGAGCCATCAACAGTACAACTATTACTCCTGTGTCCTCTACAATCAAGAGAGAATCTTTCCTCACACGCGTCTTGATTATGAAGCCATTGTTGTGCTCCCCTATTTTGAAGAAGCTCTCGACTGCTTTCGGGCTGCTGGTCTTCTGCAATATGTCACTGCCAAAGAGCACTGGAATGAAGCGCTTCTGCTGCAGTTCTATGCTACTCTTCACATTTGTGGCTACAACCGGGATCCGAAGACATGAATCCTCGAGTGCATGACAGGAGATGTGCACCATGAAGCTAAAGCTCAAGACATCATCGAGCTTACCTCGCTGCCCACACCACGTGAATTGTATGAGCCAGGTTGTCAGTGTCACAGAGATGAACTGCAGAGTATTTTTCAGAGGCCTGAACCCAATATGAGTCAGATGCTTGGCATGATGAATCCATTGCCTCAAGATGCATAATATCCCAAGGAATTCTTTGTCCAGGACCTCGAGTACTTGCCCCGCATAGTCTATCATATACTGAGGCGTACTCTATGGCCAATCAAGGGACATTCTTCTGAAGCCAAACTTGAAGGCACTATGAAGACTTTGGTATTCTATATTGTCAATGGCATCAGATTCAACTCCTGGGATATCTTCATCAGATAGCTTGTTGTATCTGGGATTGATCTATTTGGCCTGAAGTTTTATGCTCCATAGGTAATGCGCCTGATCAAACTCCATTCTTCTGTCAACTATCAGCCTTCAGTACGCAGCCATCTTATCTTTCTGCCTGAGGTTGATCTGTCAATTCAATCCATCTACCCCAAGCATGCCAAGGAGCTGATATATCTTCATAATGTTGATCATCAAAGCTTCACTCAACCGATGGAAGGTGTTCATGTTCCAAATGCTGCTATTCCTACTTATTCTCTGGCTAGCAATGTGCATATGCCTCATCGTGCAAATACCGAAGCCACTGCCAATACAATAGCTCAAAGGCCTCGGAAGCGTTCTCGTGTTCTCAATGACCGAGAGCTGCTTCTGGCCTTACATCAGAAGCAGGACAAGCACCACGACTGGCTGAAGTGCCAGATGCATAGTCTCTTGGTGGATGTCAATCACATTCGCAACCTGGCCACCAAGAACTCATTTGTTGCCCATGAAAACTCATGGTAGTCCTAGAAGAGCTCACTGTGCTATGCTCTAAAGACGCTATGCACAGATGGCTTCACCGAGGGCTTCAAGTTTGATTCCAGGACTCCACCAAATGCAAGCTAGCGCCACACTCCCTCACTTGAAGATTCTGAGTATTCATCTTCGGCTGCAACTGTTGTTGCGAATGTCGTCGATGAAGAAGATGACACCACTTCACCGACCATGGCTACACTGCATCTCGACACTGCACTAGGCCCTTCTACACCACCAAACTCCAACGCCGACCCTACTCCTTCTGGGAACGAGTAGACGCTCTATGTCTTCAAACCTTTTTGGTCATTACTGACAAAAGGGGGAGAAGCATATGAGTTGATAGTCTTCAAGTGGGTTCTTATGGATGGTTGCATTATTTTGTCAAGTATTTACAACTCTCATCTTTTGATACATTTGGTTCTTTGAGTTGTAACACTTAAACTCGATGGTCGTGTGCTATCTTTTTTTGCTATTCTGTGATGCGATGATTAATTCCGCATGAAGTCATTCTGCAGACGTCCATTTCCCATTATGCATATCATTATCTTCATTATCTACTTATATGCATAATGTATTGTCTTCACACTTTGAAGATGGCCTCCACAAAGCAAACCTGCCATGTGCATTTGCATTCAGAAGCAAATCATTTATATGCACATCTTCAGGGGGAGCCTCTACATATGTATGAAGACAATACTCACAAAACTAAACTTTCACATACTTTTATCCCTGTTGAAAACTTCAACCAGTTTGTCATCAATCACCAAAAAGAGGGGATTGTAAGTGCATCTAGTGCCACCCATAGTTGGTTTTGGAGTATTGACGACAAACTTGGTTGAGGGACTAATGTGTTTGTGAGAATTGCAAGATAACACAGGTAGTAGTCCCATATTGATTCGGTTTACCTACCAGAGATGACCCCTAAAAATGTGTGAAGACATTCAAGACAATGGTAGTATGTGAAGATATTCACATTGAAGACTATGACAAGAGAAGACATCGCATGAAGACTATGGAGCGCGAAGATATAGTTGTTTCATTGTTTTCTTTTCTTCTTTGTTGAGTCATAGGAACCACCACGCTGTTAAGTGGGGTCCAAGTGAACAAAGTCAGAGTGACTGAAGTGATGCTCAACCAAATCCTATGTCTTCGAGCGAAGACAATGAGAGCAAATCTTATCCAGAGCTGGATGAGTCAGCTTTACTTGCAGGCCAAGTCAAGCTGTTGCGTGTGTTTGAAATCTGACCGTTGGACACGTGTCAGTTCCTTAGTGAGCCAGGGTCAGTTCGGACAAATCAGGTCGGGTTGCCTCCTGGCAATAAATAGCCCACCCCCTACACCATAAATTGGTGGCTGCTCAGAGTTAGTGCACGACTTTTGTCGTTTGAGAGCAACCCACCTCCGAAGCCTTTCAGAGAGTAATTCTTGCAAGGACAAAGCCCAAAACACCCAGAGCCAAAGAGTGTTAGGCATCACTGAAGTCTTTCTATCCGCATGATCTAAAGACTTATTAGACTTGAGGACTGTGAATCCTCCAGCCGGTTAGGTGTCATGTTCTGAGCATCCAAGAGCCGTTGTGGATTGCTGGTGAACAAAGTCTATGAAGGTTTGGAAGTCTCCCTTGAAGACTTACCAGAGTGATTGGGCGAGGACTAAGTGTTCTTAGCTCAAGGGGAATAAGGTGAAGACGCGGTCTTTTGAGTCGAATCTCAGTCTCCCTAACTAGACGCCACAGCAACTGGAACTGGTCCAACAATTCTCTGTCCTCTCCGAGCAACTGGTTCCATCTTTCACCTCTCCTTACTTACTGTTTGTCTTCGTGAAGTAATTGCCTACTTGCCTTATCTGATTGACTTCACTGAGTGAAGACTGTTTACTGTTTAGCTTCATACTATCTTCCATCCTGATCCATACTACCTAGCTCCTGATAGTCTTCGTGCTTTCACTACATTGCTTACTTGACTATGGCTTGTCTAATGTAGTCTACCTTCCGCTGCATATCACTAGGCTCATTTATAGTGTTTGTCTTTAAAGCACCCCTAATTTGAAGACTTTCATAAAAATCGCCTATCCCCCCCCCCTCCTCTAGTAGAATACTAGCACTTACACTTAGGCTCTTTACGTGTCGAGTCCAACACAATTACTAGTCCCCCTTCAAGCTCAATGGCAAGCAGAATAAAGTGGAAGTTGTGCACGATAACTCATCAATTACATTTAACCTCGAGTAAGCGAAATAGAATATGCACAAGACAGTAACACTCACTTGAAGTTGTGGAAAGAGTATTTCCCTTCTGTTTTGTTGTTGAAGTAACGAGTTTAGCATGTTTTTCTCCCTATCGTCGGGTCTCTTTCGTATCGTATATTCGTTTACGGTATTTGAGTTAATGAACCCAATGTCATAGATTTGTCTTCTTTTGCATTTGACGGTCTTCAATCTGCATAAGATAGTGAGGATAATTATACATGCAATGAACGAGCCGAGCTAGAGACTTAACTATAGAAATAATACTTACAGACAATAGCAAGTCATGAGAGTTTTGTCGAGGGCCTCTTGATTGTATAACTGAGATAATTCTGCAAATTCAACGTACAACAGGTCGATCCCAATGAAACCATGCTCATACTGTTTGTCTCATCTTTGCAGGTTTTCAAGTATGGGTCATGCAATCTTCACATCATCGTTGATAAATGTGGGAACTGCTTAGGATTGACGAGAGGCTTCCCGTGATCTTATCTAAAGGTTACTACCTCGGCCATCTCGAACTGCACAACAACACTTAAGTAATCACCAAGAGTGACAGCAAGACCACCGGCCGCTATCTCCGGATCATTAGCGATATCGGTAAACACATTGAGCGGGGGGCACGATTGCTTTTCCTCTTCGCCGAGATGGGGAATTGTTTTCCCACTTCTTGCACCACTGCTACTTAAGCTTCCCGACTGCTTCGCTCTATCAAATTTCTTTTCAATACAGCGGGCATAGTTTGATACCGACAGAGGCGATGGTGGTCGCGTAAGCGCATCCAGACAGTGCTTCACTTTTAACGTATCTACTTTGTTCTTTGGAGGTGGACGTGCAAAATGGCGTTTCACATCGGCAGCCATGATATCATTGTTTTCCTCGATAGTCATCTCATATGGTAACTTGAGAGGAACCTTGAGGCTTGGACCAGCTCTGAATTTTTTCCCTGTTGTACTGCTAGCCGACGGAGCGGCGGCGGCTCTGTTCCCCTGTTGCTGAGGCGACGGAGTTAGATGACGCGACTGAGGAGGTGGAGTCCGCAGACGTGGCGGAGACAACTGAGACGGAGGAGGATTATGCTTAGGGGCCTCCTCCACTGGAGTCCGCTGAGGCGGCGGACACATCTGACGCATCGGAGACGAATGAGGCAGCAGAGATAGAGCTAGACTGCGAGGAGTCTGCTGAGGGACCTCCTCCGGCTAACTCTGCTGAGGCGGCGTCCAGTTTGGAAGCATGATGTTTTCCTTTCTCCATAGACAGGTAGTCCTTAAGGCATTTTCCAGATGAATCGCCCCTTCACCTGTAGGGTATTCAAGCTCTAGCCCCTCTAATCCATTCATATCTTCATCCACCCCGACAACAGCAAAGCCATCTAGAATCATAGAAAAATTAAAAGTTCCATCAGGCAGATGAGGTAAGACAAAGCCGACCGCCACCTCCAAGGTTAGGTTATGGCATTTCGCAATCAGCTCACAATGTTCCCTCTTCCTGATTCCATCCATGGGGTGAGGAGTCGTGGTATCAGGCTGAACGAGCTCTGTGGAAGCCACACTACTTTTCTGCTCAAATGATGGGGTAGCTTCGTGCGCAGTATCGAATGAACAATCTTTGTGCTACTGAGTAGCTTGCTGGTTCTCAAGTGCCTCTATTTTCTTATCCTGCAATGCTAATCTTTCGTGTACCTTATGTATCATGTCTGCTTCCTCTTTCTTCGTTCTCCCTCAGCTTCTATAACTAGTGTTGTGGGGAAACCCATGCTTCCACGGCACAGAGCCTGATGTGCCTCATGTTCGTCCAGGGTGCTCAGGATTCCCGAGGGCCTTTGACAGCTCATCCTTCTCTTTGTGCGGATGGAACCTCCCTTCCTGCACTTCCTTGATTGCTTTCTGAATCATTTTGATGGGTGTTTGATACGCCCATTTTGCATCATGCTTTTATATCGATATTTATTGCAATATGGGTTGTTACTACACATTATGTCACAATACTTATGCCTTTTCTCTCTTATTTTACAAGGTTTACATGAAGAGCGAGAATGCTGGCAGCTGGATTCTAGGCTGGAAAACGAGCAAGATATTGGAGGCCTATTCTGCACAACTCCAAAAGTCCTGAAACTCCACGGAAGTCAGTTTTGGAATATATTAACAATATTGGCTGAAGAAAGCACCGGTGGGGGCCACCCACTGTCCACGAGGGTGGGGGCGTGCCCCTGCCTCGTGGGCCACCTGGAAGCCCCCCGATGCCCATCTTAGGGTATAAGGTGTCTTTTGCCCTGAAAAAATCATAAGAAAGCTTTCGGGACGAAGCGCCGCCGTCTCGAGGCGGAACCTGGGCGGAACCAATCTAGGGCTCCGGTGGAGCTGTTCTGCCAGGGAAACATCCCTCCGGGAGGGGGAAATCGTCACCATCTCCATCACCATCGATCCTCTCCTTGGGAGGGGGTCAATCTCCATCAACATCTTCACCAGCACCATCTCCTCTCAAACCCTAGTTCATCTCTTGTATCCGATCTTTGTCTCAAAACCTCAGATTGGTACCTATGGGTTCCTAGTAGTGTTGATTACTCCTTGTAGTTGATGCTAGTTGGTTTATTCAGTGGGAGATCATATGCTCGGATCCTTTATGCATATTAATACCCCTCTAATTATGAACATGAATATGATTTGTGAGTAGTTACGTTTGTTCCTGAGGACATGGGAGAAGTCTTGTTTTTGGTAGTCATGTGAATTTGGTATTAGTTCGATATTTTGATGAGATGTATGTTGTCTCTCCTCTAGTGGTGTTATGTGAATGTCGACTACATGACACGTCACCATTTTTTGGTCCTAGAAGAAGGCATTGGGAAGTACTAAGTAGATGATGGGTTGCTAGAGTGACAGAAGCTTAAACCCTAGTTTATGCATTGCTTCGTAAGGGGCTGATTTGAATCCATATGTTTCATGTTATGGTTAGGTTTACCTTAATTCTTCTTTCGTAGTTACGGATGCTTGCAATAGGGGTTAATCATAAGTGGGATGCTTATCCAAGGAAGGGCAGTACCCAAGCACCGGTCCACCCACATATCAAATTATCAAAGTAACGAACGCGAATCATATGAGTATGATGAAAACTAGCTTGACGATAATTCCCATGTGTCCTCGGGAGCGCTTTCCTTTATATAAGAGTTTGTCCAGGCTTGTCCTTTGCTACAAAAAGGATTGGGCCACCTTGCTGCACCTTCGTTACTTTTGTTACTTGTTACCCATTATGAATTACCTTATCACAAGAGTATCTATTACTGATAATTTCAGTGCTTGCAAAGAATACTTTACTGAAAACCGCTAGTCATTCCCTTCTGCTCCTCGTTGGGTTCGACACTCTTACTTATTGAAAGGACTACGATAGATCCCCTATACTTGTGGATCATGAAGACTCTTTTCTGGTGCCATTGCCGGGGAGTGAAGCGCCTTTGGTAGGTGAAATTTGGTAAGGGGAAATTTATATAGTGTGCTGAAATTTACTGTCACTTGTTACTATGGAAAATAATCCTTTGAGGGGCTTGTTCGGGGTATCTTCACCCCGACCAGTAGATCAAAGAGTTGCTCCTCAACCTACTGAAAATGTTTACTTTGAAATTCCTTCGGGTATGATAGAGAAACTGCTAGCTAAGCCTTTTGCAGGAGATGGAACATTACATCCCGGTATGCACCTAATCTATGTGGATGAAGTTTGTGGATTATTTAAGCTTGCAGGTATGCTCGAGGATGTTATCAAGAAGAAGGTATTCCCTTTATCTTTGAAGGGAAAGGCATTGGCATGGTTTAGGCCATGTGATGATATTGGATCATGGAACTACAACCGATTGAAACTGGAATTTCATCAGAAGTTTTATCCTATGCATCTAGTACATCGTGATCTCAATTATATATTTAATTTTTGGCCTCGCGAAGGAGAAGGTATCGCTCAAGCTTGGGGGAGGCTTAAGTCAATGTTATATTCATGTCCCAATCATGAGCTCTCAAGAGGAATTTTTATTCAAAAATTTTATGCTCGGCTTCCTCCCAATAATCGCTCCATGCTCGATTCTTCTTGTATTGGTTCTTTTATGATGAAGACTATTGAATTCAAATGGGATTTATTGGAAAGAATTAAACGCAACTCTGAAGATTGGGATCGCGACAGAGGTAGTAAGGAGTCAGGTATAACACCTAAGCTTGATTGTGTTAAATCTTTTATGGATACTGATGTTTTTCGTGAATTTAGCACTAAATATGTACTTGACTCTGAGATAGTAGCTTCTTTTTGTGAATCATTTGCTACTCATGTTGATCTCCCTAAAGAGAAGTGGTTTAAATATTATCCTCCCATTGAAGTAAAAGTAGTAGAACCTATTAAAGTTAATGAAAAGACTATCACTTATAATGTTGATCATGTTGTTCCTACTGCTTATATTGAGAAACCACCTTTCCCTATTAGAATAAAGCATCATGCTAAAGCTTCAACTGTGGTTCGTAAGGGTAATGCTAGAACACCTACATCCCCTGAGCAAATTAAAGTTGAACCTAGTATTGCTATGGTTAAGGATCTCTTGGTCGATAATATTGATGGGCATGTTATTTATTTTTGTGATGAAGCTGCTACAATTGCTAGACCCGATACTAAAAATAAACATAGACCTGTTGTTGGCATGCCTGTTGTTTCTGTTAAAATAGGAGATCATTGTTATCATGGCTTATGTGATATGGGTGCTAGTGCGAGTGCAATACCTCATTCCTTATACAAAGAAATTATGCATGATATTGCACCGGCTGAAATAGAAGATATTGATGTTACTATTAAGCTTGCCAATAGAGATACTATTTCACCAATTGGGTTTGTTAGAGATGTTGAAGTCTTGTGCGGGAAAGTTAAATATCCTACTGATTTTCTTGTTCTTGGTTCCCCACAAGATGACTTTTGTCCCATTATATTTGGTAGACCCTTCTTGAATATTGTTAATCCTAAGAAGGGAGGTATTACTGTTGTTCCTAATGATAAAGACGAATTGATCCCACAAAGAATTATTACAGGTTATAGATTGATTTCCGCAAATTGAATAAGCTACTAGAAAAAATCATTACCCTCTACCTTTATTGATCAAATGCTAGAAAGATTGTCCAAACATACACATTTTTGCTTTCTAGATGGTTATTCTGGTTTCTCTCAAATACCTGTGTCAAAAGTGGATCGGGATAAGACCACTTTTACTTGCCCTTTCGGTACCTTTGCTTATAGACGTGTGCCTTTTGGTTTATGTAATGCACCTGCTACCTTTCAAATATGTATGACTGCTATATTCTCTGACTTTTGTGAAAAGATTGTTGAGGTTTTCATGGATGATTTCTCCATGTATGGAACTTCTTTTGATGATTGCTTAAGCAACCTTGATCGAGTTTTGCAGAGGTGTGAAGAAACTAGTCTTGTCTTGAATTGGGAAAAGTGTCCCTTTATGGTTAATGAAGGTATTGTGTTGGGGCATAAAATTTCTGAAAGAGGTATTGAAGTTGACAAAGCTAAAGTCGATGCTATTGAAAACATGTCGTGTCCCAAGGACATCAAAGGTATAAGAAGTTTTCTTTGTCATGCCGGTTTTTATAGGAGGTTCATTAAAGACTTCTCAAAAATTTCTAGGCCTCTGAATAATCTATTACAAAAAGATGTTCCTTTTGACTTTGATGATGATTGTGTAGAAGCATTTGAAATAATTAAGAAAGCTTTGATTTTTGCACCTATTGTTCAGCCACATGATTGGAATTTACCCTTTGAAATCATGCGTGATGCTAGTGATTATGCTATAGGTGTTGTTCTAGGACAAAGAGTTGATAAGAAATTAAATGTTATGCAATATGCTAGTAAAACCCTAGACAGTGCCCAGAGAAATTATGCTACTACTGAAAAATAATTTTTAGCAGTTGTGTTGGCTTGTGATAAGTTTAAGACCTTATATTGTTGATTCCAAAGTAACTGTTCACACTGATCATGCTGCTATTAAATACCCGCACTCTTAACTTTTGCTCAGTTTTCCCCACTCCCTTGCCCGAAACTCTCAGAACTGGTCACAACGAACGTTGCTGCCGGGTCAATGGCTTGACCATTAACTCTGACAAGTGGGGCCGCGCTGGACAGTGTCGTCCGTTGCACCTGACAAGTGGGGACGCGTTGGGCGGTGTCGCTGTTGGACTGTTGGGCCGTGGTTTCATTGGGCCATCCCTTGCATTAAACGCCTGCGCGCGCTGCCACAACAGAAGCCTGCTGTGCATGCACCTAGCAAGCCTGCCTGCATGTGTCGATGCGCGCCGCCACGATGCGCTGACCAAGCCTGCATGCGCCGATGCATGCCGACACGATGCACTGACCGGGCAGCTTTCTTGCACACCAGCCGCCACGGATGCAGCGACGGTCGCTGCTGCTGGTTCCTCTCTTCTAGCTAGGTGGCTACATATTTGTGGCTTGTGTAACAAAAGAGAAGGGTTCGTTGTGGTTGCATGCACTAGGTGGTTACTAACAAAGCGAGCTCTCTTAGAAAACAATCAACAAATATGTAGTCCCAATATGTAGATAGGGCCAACAAGCCCATAGCACGATCACATAGTTCAAACTAGGAAGAACTTAGGGATAGTAATAGAATAGATAGAAAACTTAATAATAGAAATTATCCCCTGAACTTAGTAAAAGGACCAACAAGCCCATAGCATCTCCAACATAGTTCAATCCCTACAACTTAACATAACATAGACTCAAAAAAAAGATAGAGGGTTTAGAACCATAGCCGCCGCATTCTCCACCTCGCTCCTCCTCCAGGCGCCCTTCACTGCTCCTACGGGGCGTTGTCGATGGGGTACGGAAGACTGTGCATGCGCGATGCGTTGGGGAAGATGTTGTTGTACTCCGTGAACATGTTGTGGGTGGTGAAAGCGATGAACTGGCAGCCACTCCAAAACACCCGGCCGAGGAGGTAGAAGGCGTCGAATGTGTTGGTGAAGTGGGCAAGGAGATCAACCACCACCCTAGTTTGGATGACCTCCTTGACACGGAACATCCTTGGAGATCCCCGCGGCAGGTGGTGGTAGCCGGAGGCGGGGAAGAATCCGGTGAAGTTCATTGTGGTCCTCTGATACGTCTCCAATGTATCTATAATTTTTTATTGTTCCATGCTAATATATTACCCCTTTTAGATGTTTATGGGCTTTATTTTACACATTTATATCATTTTTGGGACTAACCTACTAACCGGAGGCCCAGCCCATATTGTTGTTTTTTTGCCTATTTCAGTATTTCGAAGAAAAGGGATATCAAACGGAGTCCAAACAGAATGAAACCTTCGGGAGCGTGATTTTTGGAACAAATCTGATCCGGAGAGCTTGGAGTGCAAGTCAAGAAGCTCCCGAGGGCCCCACGAGATAGGGGGGCGCCCCCCCCCCTGTAGGGTGTGCCCCCTATCTCGTGGGCCCCTCGGGCGGCCACCGATGTACTTCTTCTTCCTATATATACCTACGTACCCCGAAAACATCCAGGAGCACCACGAAACACAATTTCCACCGCTGTAACCTTCTGTATCCGCGAGATCTCATCTTGGAGCCTTCGCCGGCACACTGCTGGAGCGGGAATCAACCATGGAGGGCTTCTACATAAACATTCTTGCCCCTCCGATGAGTTGTGAGTAGTTTACCACAGACCTATGGGTCCATAGTTATTAGCTAGATGGCTTCTTTTCTCTTTTTGGATCTCAATACAATGTTCTCCCCCTCTCTTGTGGAGATCTATTCGATGTAAACTCTTCTTGCGGTGTGTTTGTCGAGATCCGATGAATTTATGATCAAGTTTATCTATGAATAATATTTAAATCTTCTCTGAATTCTTTTATGTATGATTGAGTTATCTTTGCAAGTCTCTTCGAATTATCAGTTTGGTTTGGCCTACTAGATTGATCTTTCTTGCCATGGGAGAAGTGCTTAGCTTTGGGTTCAATCTTGCGGTGTTGTTACCTAGTGACAAAAAGGGTTGCAAGACACGTATTGTATTGTTGCCATCGAGGATAACAAGATGGGGTTTATATCATATTGCATGTGTTTATCCCTCTACATCATGTCATCTTGCTTAATGTGTTACTCTGTTCTTATGAACTTAATACTCTAGATGCAGGCAGGAGTCGGTCGATGTGTGGAGTAATAGTAGTAGATGCAGGCAGGAGTCGGTCTACTTGTTATGGACATGATGCCTATATACATGATCATGCCTAGTAATCTCATAACTATGCGCTTTTTTATCAATTGCTCGACAGTAATTTGTTCACCCACCGTAATACTTATGCTATCTTGAGAGAAGCCTCTAGTGAAACCTATGGCCCCCGGGTCTATCTCTTATCATATTTGCTTGCATCTTTACTTTTTGCATCTATCTTATAAAATACCAAAAATATATTTATCTTATCATACTATCTTTATTAGATCTCACTTTCGTAAGTGGCTGTGAAGGGATTGACAACCCCTTTATTGTGTTGGTTGCGAGTTCTCAGTTTGTTTGTGTAGGTGCGTGGGACTTTTGAGGAGCCTCCTACTGGATTGATACCTTGGTTCTCAAAACTGAGGGAGATACTTAAGCTACACTTTGCTGCATCACCCTCTCCTCTTCGAGGAAAACCAACGCAAGCTCAAGACGTAGCAAGAAGGATTTCTAGCGCCGTTGCTGGGGAGGTCTTCTCTCAAGTCAAGACATACCAAGTACCCATCACAAACCCATCTCCCTCGCATTTACATTATTTGCCATTTGCCTCTCGTTTTCCTCTCCCCCACTTCACCCTTGCTGTTTTATTCGCCCTTTCTTTCCCAATCTTCTCCTCCTCTCTTTTCGCTTGCCTTCTTTTGTGTGCTTGTTTGCTTGTTTGACCTTATGGCCGCGCCTAATGGTCCTGACCACCTTATTAGAAGGATGGATGAGATTGAATCAAATATTAGAAGCTTTATGAATTTGCAATTTGAGCATAATAATTTCTTTAGAAAAGAGCTTAAGGAACAAAAGAGTTTTTTGGGTTTTATGAATAAAGAGCATGATGATATGAACAAGAATTCTGTGGAGTTAATGCTCAAATTACCTGGCTTGAAAATGCTATAGCCAAAATTTCTGACAAGCAAGCCACCTTAGTCAATAAGATGGCCGCTAAACCAGAAAAATTACATGAAAATAATGATGAAGATCTTAAAGTTCTTGATGCGTCTCTGATTAGATCTATGTTTTGCAATATGAATTTTGATGATTATGGGAGTGATGATGAATCAACTTTGCCTAGAAGGCGTCCCAAAAATTTGGAATCTTTAGATCTTGATGTTAAATTTGGTAAAAGTGAGATTGGAGATGTCGGAGTAAATGACCACGGGTAGCCTAGCTGGCTCCCCCTGGCTCTTCAAAATATAATGGGCTGATCAAGCCTTCGAGCACTCAAGACACGGGGCCGCCTTCCCCCGGCCGGCTATCCCATCAGCCGGCTACCGGAAGGCGGCCTGGCCCTAGAATCCTCATAAAGAAAGCCGCAGGAGGGCCGACTCCAGAAAGCCGGCCACCACATGGCCGACTCCAAGAAATCGGCCACAACATGACCAGCTCCAAGAAGCCGGTCCCCAATAGGCGGCCCAGATCGAGCCCTCAAAGTTTGCACCAACGTAATGGCGATGGGACGGGGCATGGAAACAGTGAAACATGCCGCCCCTGAATCCCGGAATACGCATGGCTACAGTACACCGTACGGGTCAGCCATGACCCGTCCGGCGTGGCACTGTTGCCATGCTGACCATGACATCACCCATGGCAGGCTGTTAGTACGGCCCGCAGGCGGCGGGCCCCTTCAGTCAGAGAGACACCCGAAGGCGGCCCCGCTTCCCCCTAGTCGGCTAGGGACATAGCCGGCTCTCCCCTACTGGCTCGCTTCCTCCCTCGAAGAATGTGCACCATTAAGGAGACAAGACGAGGTAAGGCTATAGTGAGCTCCTGCAAGGCGGCGGCACTGTAGCCACGCTTACCTCAACAAAGCCCTCATCATCAAGGGCGAGGCGACAGTAGCCAGCCCCCGACAAGACCCTCAAGCGGTGGGACCTACCTGCTCACCCGGAGGCCGGCAGCCGGCGGGACCCACCAGTCGGCAGGCCCCAGCAGTCGGCGGAGAAGCCGGCGAACATAGACGCTGACGGCTGGGCCCGCGCCCAGCCGGTTTACCATTGTACCCCTGGGGGGTAGGCCTATATAACCCCCCCCCCCCCCGGGGCACCCATGCAAAGGGTTGGACTTTCATAGTTTTAGACACAACTTTGAGAGGAGAAGAGAGCTAGCCTTGCCCCTTCTTCCTCCTCTCGCCAAATAGCTCTAGGAGCCTCTTGTAGCTACTTGTTGATCTAGTGATCATGCGGAGACCCTGTAGAGCAGGACTAGGGGTGTTATCTCCACAGAGAGCCCCGAACCTGGGTAAGATTCGACGGCGTGCATGTCTTCGCCTTATCCCGTTTCTAGGCACCGGCGATGTCTTATTGGCTCCCACAATGATAAGCCACCCGTTGGCATATGTCGCACCTACCACCCGACATTTGGCGCCCACCATGGGGCCAGGTGCACCGTCGTCCGGAGACCTGTTCTAGATGGGAACCCTCTTCCTCCCCCGCGAGCGTAGCCAGCCCGGCATGCCCGATGGTGCTTGCCCTGACGCGCTGCGAGGCATCGACAACGCCTGCGCGGCGAGTTGCCTCGCCGATCTTCTTAGCGAGGCTCGCATCTCCGACGATCCCGCATTCGACGCGGGCACCGGCTGCCCCGAGAGCCGCCTCGTCAGCCTCCTCGACCAACTCCACGTCTCCAGTGAGCCTACTGTGGATTTGGAGTTGGTTGGATCCACCGACCCGGTGCTTGTCGACTCCGACACAGGATCGTTTGACGCCTTCCCCACCAACATGGTGGTCTTCGACGATCCTCTCCCTCGAGCCGACAGTGGCAGCAGCACCGTCACCGACGTGCTGGCCATCAGCCACGGAGTCGCCTCTGGGGAGAACACCCACGATGCCCTGCAAGCGGCGTTGTCCGCCCCCATCCCGGCCGACGCCGACACCGAGGCGCTGGAGGCACGCTGCCTTGCCCTCATTGCGGAGGGCCAGAAGTTAGCCACTATGAGACGCCTCACCGAGGCTCACCAGCGCGAAGTCGACTGCGCCGCCTTCGGCACGCCACCTCCCGACGGGCCGAGCCGGGCCGGCGTCATCTAGAAACGCGGCGCGGCCATCGCCGACATGCTGAGAGCAGAACACCCAGTCCACGCCACGCCTCTCGAGAACCTACGCGCCGCCCAGTCGGTCGTAGACGAGCTCAATGGAGTAGGGGCCGACGAGCTCCCCTACATGACCAGACGCATCCAGCAGCTGATCGACACGGCCGCAAAGCGGCACGAAGCCGGCGTCCGCGCCGAAAGCCCTCCCCCGTGCCGAGAGCACGGCGCAACATCGTGTACGCCGACTGCGGGCGGAGCCTGCACAAGGCAAGAAAAGGAGCCGGCTGCTAATCGCAATCGGACTCGAATCACCATCGAGCGCGACGCAGAAGGCCGCCCTCGAGCTGTGGAGCGACGAGGCGATCTGCCTCCTCCTCCGCCTCGTGGGGAGAGATACCCCACCCCTCCGCCTGCCACGCATCCGACTCTCAGCGGCCGACTAGGTAGCCATGAAGGAGTCGGCGAAATCGATGCCCGCCATCGGATCGACCGCCTTGCACGATCCCTCGCATTAGAAGAAGAAGGTGATGTCGGCCCGCCTTGCTTCGGCCCCCGCATCCGCGACGAGCCCTTCCCCAAAGCGTTCTCGCTCCCAAGAGACACGCCCAAGTACAATGGCTCTGTGAAGCCGGAAGATTGGTTGATCGACTACTCCACCGCAGTCCGCATAGTAAACGGCAACAGGCGTGTTGCCGTGAAATATGTTCCCCTGATGCTCCAAGGCACGGGGTGCACCTGGCTCAACAGCCTCAAGCCTTACAGCATCAACAGCTGGCTAGACTTCACGGAAGCCTTCATCTGCAACTTCACCAGCACCTACAAACGGGCTCCCAAGCCCCGACAACTCTCCTTGTGCGTTCAAGGGCCCAACGAGTCAACTCACAACTATCTCACGCGTTGGGCCAAGCTCCGCAACTCCTGCGAGGGGGTACACGAGGTTCAAGCCATCGAATACTTCACCGCAGGTGCCGAGAAGGCACCCTCCTCAAGCACCGACTCCTCTGCGACGAGCCGACTACCCTCGACGAGCTGCTGGTCATCGCAGACAAGTACGCCACGGCAGACTCCTCCATGAAGACTGAGATCCGAGTAGACGCCTCCGGGAAGGTGCTCACGCCGGCTCCCAAGACGCCGCCTGGAGACTCCAACCGACGCCCGTACCAGAACGACAACAAGCGCAAGGCTCCTATGCCGACTTCCACCAGTCGGCAGGTGGCCACAGTCGAAGACGAACAACTCGAAGGGCGGCCCGCGCCCAAGAAGCAGAAGGGCGGCATGCCGGCTTGGCAGCCGGCTTTCCCCTACGAGCAAGCCCTTGATGCCCCTTGCAAGTTCCACAGCGGCGCGAAGGCCTCCAACCACACTACTCGGAAATGCCATTGGCTCACACGGATCTCCAAGGGCGAAGGGCTGGTGTCGCCTCCACCTGCTGGTCAGCCGCCTCCGGCTCCTCAGCAGCCGGCCGTTCGGCCAGCAGTCGGAGATGTTCAAGACGAGTTCCCTGATGAGCATGCCGCCTACTCGTCTTTACGAGCCAGCCTGAAGACCGGCGAAGCCGGCACCGGCAACACTAAGAAGTCAACACGGTCGCCTCCAACAACCCTGAGTTCATGCACTAGTCGGAGAAGCCTATCAGTTGGAGCCGGGCCGATCACCCAGAGGTGATGCCGTCTCCCGACTCTTATGCATTGGTTTTAGATGCCACCCTTGCGACAGACAGGTGAGCTGCCCGATTCTCCCGCGTGCTGATAAATGGCGGAAGCAGCATCAACATACTGTACCGTGACACCATGGAGACGCTGAATATCAAGGCGAAATAGCTCATGCCGAGTCGGACGGTGTTCCACGGCATCGTACCCGGCCTGTCCTGCGCACCAATTGGCAAGATCAGGATAGATGTTCTCTTTGGAGACAAAGATCATTTCCGCCCAGAAGCAATATGGTTTGAAGTGGTGGATCTGGAGAGCCCGTACCACGCGCTGCTTGGCCGACCTGCTCTGGCCAAGTTCATGGTTGTGCCCCACTACGCCTACCTCTAGATGAAGATGCCGAGTTCCAAGGGCATCATCACCATAGCCGGAGACTACAAGAAGTCCTCTGAATGTGCAGCAGCTAGCAGTCGGCTGGCCGAGTCCCTCGTGATCGCTGAAGAGAAGAAGATGCTGGACCGAGTCGTGGCCATGGACGGCAAGTAGTCGGCCTTCTCCCCCGACCCCAAGGAATATGAAGCTCAGTGTTCTTTCTAGTCGGACAAAGAAACGAAGAAGATACCTCTGGACCCGGAGCACCTGGAGAGGTACGCTGTCATGGGAACCGGCCTTGAAAGCAAATAGGAAAGCAAGCTCATCGATTTCCTCCGTGAGAATCGGGACATTTTCGCATGGTCTCCCAAAGACATGCCGGGTGTTCCGACGGATTTCGCCGAGCACAAGCTACATGTCCGATCAGACGCCAAGCCGGTCAAGCAGCCCCTGCACCACCTGTCAGAAGAGAAGACAAGGGTAGTCGGAGAAGAAATAGCCTGGCTTCTGGCAGCCGGCTTCATTATGGAGGTGTTCTTCCCTGAGTGGCTTGCCAACCCGGTCCTGGTGTTGAAGAAGAACAAACAGTGGCGCATGTGCATTGACTACACCAGCCTCAACAAAGCCTGCCCTAAAGATCCTTTTGCTCTGCCAAGGATTGGTCAAGTGATAGACTCCATAGCCGGATGCGAGCTGCTGAGTTTCTTGGATGCTTACTCGGGTTACCACCAGATAAAATTGGACTCGGCTGACCGCCTGAAGATCGCCTTCATTACACCATTCGAAGCTTTCTGCTACCTGACTATGACATTCGGCTTGAGAAATGTCGGTGCCACTTTTCAGCGTTGCATGCAGAGATGCCTCCTCAAGCAACTCAGCAGAAATGCCCACGTCTATGTAGACGATATTGTGGTTAAGACGGAGAAGCACGGCACCTTGCTGGAAGACCTCAACAAGACATTTGAAAACCTGCGCCGATTTCAGATCAAGCTCAACCCCGAGAAATGCGTGTTCGGAGTGCCAGCCGGCCAGCTCCTAGGCTTCCTGGTCTCCGTACGCGGCATTGAATGCAACCTAGTGAAGATCAAGGCCATAGAGAGAATGGAGATTCCTACCAAGCTGAGAGACGTCCAAAAGTTTACCGGATGCTTGGCCTCCCTCAACCGCTTCATCAGTCGGCTCGGAGAGAAGGCTCTCCCCCTCTACCGACTTATGAAGAAATCCACTCACTTCGAGTGGAATGACCAAGCAGACCAAGCTTTCCACAAGATAAAGAAGATGCTATCCACACCGCCCGTCTTAGCGGCACCGATTGAGAAAGAGCCCATGCTCCTTTACATTGCCGCCACTAGCCGGGTGGTCAGCACCGTTATCGTGGTTCAACGCCCAGAAGAAGGCCGAGCTCAGTTAGTCCAGAGGCCGGTATATTATCTGAGTGAAGTATTGTCCACCTCGAAGCAGAACTACCCACACTATCAGAAGATGTGCTATGGTGTGTACTTCGCCGCCAAGAAGCTCAAGCCCTATTTTCAAGAACACCCCATCACAGTCGTATGTACCACCCCACTGGCCAAGATCATAGGCAGCCGGGATGCATCCGGCCGGGTGGCAAAATGGGCCATTACGCTGGCTCCTTACACGATCTTCTACCAACCCCGCACTGCCATCAAGTCCCAGGCATTGGCTGACTTCCTTGTTGACTGGGCCGAGACCCAGTACCTGCCGCCTGCGCCCGACTCCACTCATTGGCGGATGCACTTCGATGGATCCAAGATGCGCACCGGCTTGGGAGCCGGCATCGTCCTCACCTATCCCAAAGGCGACAAGCTCAAATACACATTGCAAATTCATTTTGCCGCCTCCAACAATGTGGCCGAGTACGACGCGCTCATACACGGACTCCGGCTAGCCAAAGAACTCGGCATCCGCCGGATCCTGTGCTATGGCGACTCAGACTTGGTAGTCCAGCAATCATCCGGCGAGTGGGACGCCAAGGACGCAAACATGGTGAGCTACCACTTCCTCGTTCAGCAACTCAGCGAATATTTTGAAGGGTGCGAGTTCCTCCACGTACCACAGGCTGACAACGAACAAGCAGATGCCCTGGCTCGAATAGGCTCCACCCGACAAGCTATACTAACCGGCGTCTCTCTCCAACGCCTCCTCAAGCCGTCTGTCAAGCCGTCTCTAGAGTCTGATTCCATCTTCGTGCCGCCTGACCCCGACGCAGTCGGATCCGGCTTGGGGAGCCAAGCAGGCGGCTCGGGGACTTCGGCAGGCGGCTCGGGGACTGCTGTAGTCGCACCCGGCCCGAGGACTTCAGAACCCGGCCCGGGGACTACTGCAGCCGGCACGGGGACTAAATCGACACAACAGGTGGTGACCGACTCCAACTCTTCACCACCTAGCCCACCCGCCCTGGTCGCAGTATCCATTTTGACAACAGAAGAAGTCACACCTCCATCATGGGCCCAGCCCATCCTTAATTTCCTGGTTAACAGATAGCTGCCGACTGACGAGATCTCGGCAAGACAAGTCCAACACCGAGCCAGAGCATACACAGTAGTGAAATGAGAGCTCGTTAGGCGCAGTGTCACTAGAGTCTTCCAGCGCTGCATCGAGCCGGAGAAGGGCATAGCAATCCTCAAAGACATCCACAAAGGTGAATGCGGCCACCACGCAGCCTCAACATCACTCGTCGCCTAAGCTTTCCGCCATGTTTTCTTCTGGCCGACTGCTTTGGATGACGCCAAGCAATTAGTCAAACACTGCAAAGGGTGCCAAGTCTTCAGCTCCAAGCAACACCTGTCGGCTTCTGCACTCAAAACCATCCCCCTCACTTGGCCCTTTGCCGTTTGGGGGTTGGACATGGTGGACCCATTCAAGACGGCGCGGCGGCATGACACATCTGCTCGTCGCCATGGACAAATTTACCAAGTGGATTGAAGCAAAGCCAATCAAGAAGCTGAATGGGCCGACTGCCGTGACATTAATTGCAGATATTACAACCCGGTATGGCATACCATAGAGCATCATCACCGATAACGGCACGAATTTTGCCAAGGGAGCACTGGCATGTTTCTACGTGACACAGGGCATCCGACTAGACTTAGCGTCCGTTGCCCACCCGCAGTCAAACGGCCAAGTCGAGCGAGCAAACGGCCTCATCCTCTCCGGCATCAAACCCCGATTGGTCGTGCCACTGGAGCGTTCGGCCGGCTGCTGGCTCGACGAGCTGCCGACCGTCCTCTGGAGCTTGCGCACTACTCCAAACAAGTCAACCGGCTTCACCCCTTTCTTCCTTGTATATGGTGCTGAGGCTGTCATCCCAACCGACATTGAGTTCGACTCACCTCGGGTCACCATGTACACACAGGCAGAAGCCAAGGAAGCGCGAGAAGACGGCGTCGATCTGCTGGAAGAGGGTCGGCTGTTAGCCCTCAGCCGGTCCGCCATCTACCAGCAGGGTCTACGCTGTTACCACAGCCGGAAGGTCAAGCCAAGATCCTTCCAAGAGGGCGGCCTTGTGCTCCGGCTGATCCAGCGAACAGCCGGCCAACACAAGCTCTCGGCCCCTTCGGAAGGCCCATTCGTCATCAGCCGAGCTCTAGGCAACCACTCCTACTACCTGATCGATGCACAGAAGCCGAAGGCATGCAAGAGGGATGATTCCGGCAAGGAGTCGGAACGACCATGGAATGTCAATCTCCTCCGAAGATTTTACAGTTAAAATGCAGTATGTACCATGCTACCTTTTGTACTAAGTATGAGACAACGGGCCCCCCGAGGAGTACTCCGGGACTACCCTCTTTTATCTATGAATGATGATATCATGCCCATGGTTATGTCATCACATTCATTTTCTCGTCCGACACCGGGTTCGATCAGTCGGCCCGGGGACTCGCCGCCTTGGGTTATATTTAAGTTCTACCTGCAGTCAGACAAGTAGTGTGCCGGCACCCAAGCCCTCTCTTGTTGAAAGTTACAGCTCGAAGAATCGACTATCCGACTAACAAGAGTCAAAGGCAGGAAAGGATGCCCACATGAAAAACGGCTAAGGACTAAATGAACTTATATA